>NC_137902.1:8040000-8401958 GCF_963455335.1 Martes martes | reverse complement strand
CCAGGCATATGTGGCAACACAGACCATGGGGAGTGACATGGTCTACTCAGTAAAAAGCGCAGGGAATGCCAGTTAACCATGTGGGAGACACCGAATGGATCCCTACCTCACACCCTGTGTGAAAATCCATCCCGGGTAGATTAAGTACGAAGGCAAAACTTAAATATTTTAAAAGGAAATAGAGGAGACTGCTTCACAACTTCAGGGTAGGATAGGGTTTCTTAAGCAAAACACAAAATGTTGGTGAGTTAGACCACATTCACATTCAGAACTTGTTTCACCAAAAACTTAGACAAGATGTAAGATTAATATATGGAATATAGACAGATGGAAAATAATCAGTAAGAAAAAAACCCCAATAGAAACATGGGTGAAAGACACGAGTGGCCTTTTACAGAAGAATAAATTGGATGGCCAGTTGACATGTGAAAAGATGCTCCGTCTTCATTTGTAATTAGGAAAATGCAAATTAAAGCCACAGAGGAACTCTGCGAGGTGATGGATGTGTTAACTAACCTTATTGTGGTGATAATTTCACAATGTGTACATAAATCATCGCATCATACACCTTAAACTTCTATAATCTCAGTAAATCTGGGGAAAAAAGCTTTATCAAACCAACAGTAATCTTCTACAACTAATCCTACTTGTTTTATACAAGCAGTCACTGAAGTTTTCTTTCTTTTTTTGTTTTTTTTTCCTAAGTATTACTCATCCCCTTAAAATAATAAAGATATGACTGTATTTAGGCACCAGCACACATCCACAAAAGCCCCACAAAGGTCTAGCATTTTGTACTTGCCAGGCTGACTGAAGTCGAGAAGTCCGGCAGTGTCTCCCGTGGGTGAAGCTGGGGAGACTGGGAACTCATGTAACTTGCTGGTGGGAGAGTACGTTGGAAGAGCGCTTGGGAAACACGTTGGCATAATCTTGGAAAGCGGAGCACGCGCGTCCCCACAATCCCGCTCTTCGGTGGATCCCTCAGAGGGACTCACGTTCACACACAGCAGGGCACATGCTGTGAGGACTGTCAGAGCACCACGGGCTGGAAACCACCCTGCCATGCACTGAGAAGAGGATGGTTCTGTAGGCTGCGGAGTTTTATACACATGTGAAAACGGATGTCACACAGCTCCCCACAGACACGTGTGTGACTATTGGGAATCTTGAGCGAGGAAAGCAGACTGCGGAAGACCTTATAGCATAAAATGCTATTTTCTATGAAACGAAAAAACCAGTCAACACGAAAGACTACTGTTTAGATGGTAAAGTGGTAAATACACCATTCAGATCCTTTTGGGGAGGCAAAGGGTGAATTAGGACGGAGCAAATAGGGGGCGTTAACACTGTTGGTCATGTGGTTTCTCCAGATGAGGGAGGGTGTCATGACATGCGTGTTACAACTAGGCTTCAAGCTTACGTGTTTGTGTGTTCTTCTGTGTGTCAGGTATTACATAATTAAGAACAAAAATAGAAATGGAGTGCTGCGGCGGTTGGGGGGTGGTTAGGACTTGACCAGCTGCAGCCGCAGTCCCAGATTGGCCCCTGGAAGGCGGGGAATGAAGGGATCCCTGTGCACTGTTACCAACGAGTACAGACTGGCCTAGTGGGGGTGGGGGGGCGCGGGTGGGTGAAAAGAGGGGAGCAGAGCTCGAAAGGGATTGCAGCTTCCTTCAGAGATCTAACAGGTTTGGGGATGTCCTGCGAAAACAGGGTGGGGTGGGGTGGGGTACTAAATGTAAACGAGGGGGCACCTGGGTGGCTCAGTGGGTTAAAGCCTCTGCCTTTGGCTCAGGTCGTGATCCCAGGGTCCTGGGATCAAGCCCCGCATCGGGCTCTCTGCTCAGCGGGGAGCCTGTTTCCTCCCTTTTCTCTCTCTGCCTGCCTCTCTGCCTACTTGTGATCTGTCAAATAAATAAATAAATAAATCTTTAAAAAAAAAAAAAAAAGAATTCTAAATGTAAACGAGGACGCTCTTCCAGCATGTTCGTGTATGAAAAAGAACAGAGCCTGGGGTTTCTGGTAAGGGGACGCATTTTGCCAGCGGGGGTCTCTTGGGAATCTCTCTTCCCACCTAATGTGTGATGTTCATGTTGTACGGTGTTTGCTGTTTTTAAACTCTTTAGCGTAAAAACTAAAGTTGCCCTGATGGGGGTGTTGGTGAGTTTCCACCTCAAGGCAGTTTACCTATCTGTAGGGATTGTGGAGCTGTAGGAGGGAACAGGGTGGGGGGGGGGGATCATTCTATTTTCTTTTTTTTTTTTTAAAGATTTTTATTTATTTGACAGACAGATCACAAGTAGTCAGAGAGGCAGGCAGAGAGAGAGAGGAGGAAGCAGGCTCCCCGCTGAGCAGAGAGCCCGATGCGGGGCTCGATCCCAGGACCCTGAGACCATGACCTGAGCTGAAGGCAGAGGCTTTAACCCACTGAGCCACCCAGGCGCCCCGGATCATTCTATTTTCTATAGGGAAGGGGACGCAATGGTTTTGAGGAAAAAGACAGCGGGAGGGGGCTAATTAGTCTTTTGACATACTCATAGTTCTAGAGAACTTTCTTTCTTTCTTTTAAGATTTCATTATTGAGAGAGAGAGAGCCGAGAGAGAGAGAGCGAGAGAGAGCGAGCGCGCACGAGCAGGGGAGAAGGGCAGAAGGGAGAAGCAGGCTCCGTGTGGAGCAGGGAGCCCGATGCGGGACTCGATCCCAGGACCCTGGGACCATGACCTGAGCAACGGCAGATGCTTAATCCACTGTTGTAGAGAATTTTCAGTGAAGTAAAATAAAATAGTGAAAATGTAGAGTGCTCTTTCAAGTTTAGGGCAGTTTTAGAGTGACGGCTGTTCGCTCCGTGGAATGAGGCTCAGGCCCCAGTAGGGGAAGGTGACTTGGCTGTTCTTCGGTTCCCAGCCCTCTGCGACCTTTCCTTCTGGGTGTGTTAAAAACGCGCCGCTCTCCGACGTAATGGACCTGAAGGACCGTGGCTAGTCCACTGTTTCAATTAAACGTGGATTAACATCCCTGAAAGAGGCCCTGACAGACTCAGAGGAACGCCTCTCACGGACCCAGCGTGACATGGCGGTGACCGCGAAGAAATGGGTCAGTGGAAACATTTGGAATTTGATGTGCTGTTTTTTTTTATTTTGTTTATCCAGAAAAATCTCCGTTTGGGTTCTGTTCCTGGTCATCTAGCAAAGGTCCCGGTTTGGTTTATTGTCTCATGTGACAAAGGAGGTAGAGGGACCACGTGAGGCGGGAGACTTGGGTCTCTGCTTCTGCGAACACTGTTGAAACCGTGTGACTTTTTAAACATGCCACCCTAACGAGATCAGCAACGGAGACGAGCCGGAGGAGCTCACTGTTGGAAATCTCGAATTTGATCTCTCCTGGGGATTTTGCGTCTTGCTGTGAAGTTAAGACAGGATTCTGCTCCCTGCCTCTGTCGTTTTCCTGTCAGCTTCCATATTTAAGTTTGGTTAAAAATGTCTGCCCCAGATTGATCTGAACAGGCCCCAGGAATGAAGACAGTCTCTGGCTTACAGCGAGTGGACTTTAATTGCAAAACCTAATTCGATAATGCGTGGCTTCTCCGTGCTTTACGAAGATGGATTTTTAAATGTGTGCAACGTTAGAATATAGAAAGCCTTGGCCAGTCCCCTCACCGCCTGCCCCCCGCAATACTTAACATTTGCCCCACTGCTCTAAGTATGGATCAGGTAAGAGAGCACTGGGCTCCTCAGTCGCTTACGGGCTTCATATTTGTTGGAAACAGTAGAGTCATGTGTGTTATCGCTGCATTAGATGAAAGAAGCGTGTCAGATCGTTACCTATGAAGATCTCTTGCAGTGACTGGCCCAGCCCCGGGCAAGACCTACCTTTCTTTCCCTTCGTCGTCCGCCCGCCAGGTGGGAGGATGGGCAGAAAAGCCTAGAAGACCGGTGGGCTTCTAATTGTGTCTTTACAGCCAACTAGGCTACCAAAATGATTGTCTTTTTCTCTCCAAGCCTTACTGACCTGTGGCTAATGAGATTTGTGCTTCGATTAGTTGTAGAACATAAATTAGCCAATCAATGGCAACGGATTCGCATTACTTCTCATCCGTGAGTTCTGCGGCAGTGATCTGTATTGAATATTCAAGTCAATTTCGAATACTCCAGATGGTTCGGTTCATGTGGCCTGCTGGAATCCGGAGGCCTGCAGCCTCGCCAGAGAGGGCCAGGCCGGGCCCCGCCAACACCCTGGCCTTCCCTGGCTTCCCAAGCTCGGGCAAATTGCCTCGTTCTCCCTTCCACGGTGCGGGAGAAAGTTGTGTGTGAAAAAGGCAAGAGAGACCGCCCCGGGGAGAGCACACAGCCCGACGTGGCCTCTTTCCCCGAGAAGGAATGGGTCTGAACGGGGATCAGAAAGCAGGTGGGCTGATCTCAGGTTTTGGACACGCAGACTTTGCAAAGAGTGGGTCTCGGGTCCGCGTCTTCACTTTTCCCTACCAGGAAGCGCGTCTCTGCGCCTTGCTTGGTTGTCTCATCTGTACAATTAACCGGCATCTTGGCATAAAATGTGGAAATTTGTACAGTCTTTAAGGCATCTGTGGGCTTTATGGTAGAAGTTCTGTTAGTACTGAAGCCACAGAAAATTAAATGTTCCCCAAAGAACTTCCAGATGTGCTTTATTCTAATGGGGTCATTATGCAGTAAATTAAAAGGCAGGGTAAATGGAACTGTAAAATTTAAATTACTCTAAAACCACATCTCTTTGCTTTGAGCATTCATTTGTGGGGTTGCATTTGCAATAAATGTGAATTAGGCAGCTGCAATAACTGTTAATCATATATTTATAAAATAGTAATGAGGAAATGAATAGCAGAGTAAGACAGCTGCACATTTCTCTAATAGTGTGTCAACTGTGAACATAATAAGATGTGGGACATTGTTTGGTGCTGGGCTGATAATACAGCTGAGTGTAAGAGATCGCTTCAGCCTCTTAACTTTACATGAAATTATACATAAAATCCATAAAAGCCCATAATAATGCATTATGCCTCTGAATTGTGTTCAATATTTTTCTTTGCTTTGATTTTCTGAAATGAGCTCTACTTTCACCGAAGCCATCTTCCAGCCATCAGCGAGCCTTCGGTTTCGGGCGGTGTCGGGCTGCGAAGATTGCAATTGGATTTAAAGGAGGCAGGGCCAGTGCCGTGCCGGCGAGAAGTTCATGGTGGGGCGTTGTGTTGCTCTCTCCGACTTGCTGTGCGTAGCGGGAGGCAGACCTCAGTCTGGGACGAGGGTGGGGGAGGGGCGCACAGGCCTCTCCAGGTGCCCCCTGATGTGGCGAGAGGCCACACCCAGTCCACTGGAGACCGCAGGCAGCAGATGACTTTCAGCCACTGTCCAGACAAGCATCTCCTTTGGGGCCCGGGCCGGGGCTTGCAGGGCTTTAGAAAAGGCAGTGAGCATCTTACGGACTGGTGTTCTGGAAGGATGGCTCTCCTGGCGGGGTGGGTTAGGGGGGATGGATGGCTGTTACTCGGAACCCTCCATGACCTGGGGTTTGAACAAACCCCTTTGCTGTGACCATCTGGAAACTGGGGCTTTGAGGCGGGTTTCTCCCTGAGTGCAAAGAGGCAGGAAAGGGGACAGCACGATTGAGTGCCCATGCGGAGAGCTGGTCCTGGGCCGATCTCCTCCATAACGAGGCTGCGAGAAAGCAGGGGTTCCTGATAGAATATTCGGGGCTCTGCATGGGGTGGTCCAGGTGAATCTCTCCGATCCCACATTAAACACCCGCAGGGTCCCAGACATGCTACGGTCTTGTGTTTGGTGGCTTTGCATGTGCTGTCACCTTGGTCTGGAATCCTCTTCCCTGCTTGGCGCCCTCCAGTTGTCCCCAGACTTCCCCTCGTGAAGCCTTCCCAGACTCTTAGGCACCTTTTTCTTCTTCCCTGGTGCTCACTGTACCATGTGCCCATCTCCATTTGAACAGCAGTCTTCCTGCCCCTTGCGGTATTGGAACTTGGGGTCAGCGTTCCCCTCCGAATGAAGGCTCCGTGATGGTACCCTGAGGTTTGGTGCTCAGTACATCTCGTTTTGGAGAATGAGCACAGAATATAGTTACTGGGCATTGGTACAGGTTTAGAGAAAATGGCCTAGAAGGGTCCAACTTGAACTCTGTTGGTGTTTCTGGAGCTAGAGTGGGTTCCCCTTTTCTAAGGGCAGCTCCCAGCCCGTCGGATGAAAGGAGGCTGTGTGTAAGGACTACAGGAGCAGTTGTAGTGGATAGAGTGGCCCTGAGATGTTCTGGGTGGGAGGTTTCAAAATAGAACGTCGACAGTCCATAACCACTCTGTCCGTCACGCAGGACCTTCGTAGGCCCTTGCTGAGTGTAGTGTGTTGGGAGAAACTGGGACCCACCGTTTCCCCTGGGAGGGAAAGAGAGAGGAGGAGAGGGAGGTGGGGAGGAGGGGGAAGGAGATTGTTAGACACACACACACACACACACTGAACATTCTGTAATCTCCTCCTAAACCGTATTTACTTCCCAGTATTTCAGTATTGCGTTTTTTTAACCAAGAATTTTTTTTTTTAAATTTATTCATTTGAGAAACGGAGAGAGAGAGAGAATAGGCAGGTGGAGCAGCAGAGGGAGAGGGAGAAGCAGGCTCCCTATGGGGCTGCATCCCAGGACCCTGGGATCGTGACCCAAGCCAAAGGCAGATGCTTAACTGACTGGGCCACCCAAGCACCCTCGACCTTTTTTTTTTTTTTTTTGTTACAAATATCTAATATGGTCATTATTACAGAAATTGTGGAAAATAGAACATACACAAAGAAGAAAATAAACGTCACCTGCAACCACTCCGTATCTGGAGATAATTCCTGTTAACATTCGATACACTTCCTTCCAGTCTTTGTTTTACTTGCGTTAATATCCGTGGATCCAAACACAATCATACTGTGCAAAACATCTGAAACTGCTTTTATGGGAATCACTGTGATTATTTTTCCCGCCATTAGATAGTCTTCTACCTCACGATGCGTCATTCGACAGGACTTCATACGGTGTATAACATAGGGAATTCCATAACTGATGTAAGAGCCTTTCTCTTTTCTTTAAAAATTGCATAACTTAATCATTCTCAGCATGTTTAATTGTTCTCTTACTGTTTATTTAGCCATTCTTCATTTGTTGACTATTTATGAACATTTTTTATGCTTTTAAATAATGTCATTTAAATCCTTAAAAAAAAAACCTTTGCTAATTTCATAAGTACGATGCCTCGGTGTAATTTTATCTTTAGTTTATTTTATTTCTAGTAAAGTCAGATTTTTCTTTTTGTTTTTTACTTACTTACATGTATTTTTTTTTCCCCCTTTGGAGATGATTAAGCACAGCCTTATTGAATTAGGGAACGGGGCGAGCACCGAGTGTTTATGGGATACATTATTCATTTAGTCCTTATATTAACCCTGTTCATAGACATGTGGTCCATGTGGAATGGGGAGGACCAAGGCCCGGAGGGGTTGAGGGTCCTCCCTGGGACACGGTGAGTAGATGGTGGAGGGTGCTGCATTACAGGGCGTGATGCATTGTTTTTCTGCTGGGATGCTGATGGCTTCCTCTTTAACCTAATGGGGCTGTTTGCATATTAAGTATTTAATTTTCAGTCTGTGTATATGCAGTGTAGCCCTTTAAAAGGAAGCTGTCATGTCGCAGGGAAAGGGCTTCCCCAAGAAAGCCCTTGCTCTTCCCATCTGACTTTGTTCAGAGCTTTACCCACTTAGTGGCTCCACGAGGAAACTGAGGACTGCCCAGGGTTAGCGATCTGACAGGCAAGCCAATGAAAAACAAACAAACAAAACCCCACATAGCATTAACAACACAAACCAACAAATCGCAGGAAGCAGAACAAGAAACACCCCAGACACCAGTCAGTTGGTTTGGACCGTGGGCAGGCTTGCCGGATAACATGTAGACTGCTCTGTTAAATGTGAATTTGGATAACCAATGTTACGATCACTAAAAATAGTAAAAAACAAAAAACAATAAAAAAAACCCTCTAAAAAATGTTCTGTGCACCATTTGGCACATACTTACCCTAAAAAAAAAATAATGTTGTTAGCAATTTGTTAGGAGCCTTTTAATCTTTTTTTAAATACAATTTAATTGGGAGCCCTAACATATGTAACAGATAAAAAGGGCAGTATAAATTTATTTTTGAAGCTCAAGTGCACAGTATTTTAAAATTGATCGATAAGAGCCATAAAGCTGTTTTGAATTTGGGTCTGTGAGTTACCTTTGCAGCTTCTACCGGCCTCAGCTCCAGTTCAAGTTAGATCATTCTTTTTCCATGGCAGTGAATAAGTCCTCTTGCAAATGGTAATTTAAAAAATAGCTTACCTTGAAATGGAAGGATGCTCATCAATTAAACAGTACTCGAGGAGACTATTTATTCCGAGATGTGCTCAAAAACGAGTTGCCACATTCATTAATGCATTCGAGTATCTCCACTGTGTTCAGTTTTGGCAGGCATGCGGTTATGGTAAAAAACAATGTACAGTAGAAGATGAATTTACATCCAATTCTACAGACTCTCCCAGTACTCAGAAGAGCCCCAGCCTAGAGCAAGACTTGGGGGTAGCCTGCCCTTGTCTGTGGCTCTGGACGACACGACTATGCTGTGAGGCTGGACTGGTCAGTGCCCGAAATTGCTGATCGTCTTGGCATCGAGAGGCTGTTCTTGGACCACGAGCCCAAGGCTCGCCGTGGTAGCATCAGCGCTGCTCCACGTGAGGGCTGGTGTCCTAGGAGCCTGCAGGTGCCTGACCACGGTCTGTTTTTCTGTCTGGAATAGAAACAAGTGCCCTTATTGAGCAACTGTTAAGCGCCAGGCCTTGTGTGATGGCTTTCCATCACCGGAAGTGTACTGTGATGGAGAAATTGCGGGGGCTTACATGACTCCCAGGCAGAGGAGTGGGCGCAGCTGGAAGGGATACTCCTGTTAGGGTGGATGGCAAGTCTGCATGACCAGAGCTGAAGGGCTTTCTGGAAGGTGGGTCTGGTAAACCGTGTAGCCTTGGCTTTGATGAATGGGCTACTCCACCATGGAGTGGGATGCTGTCCCATGGCCTCCCTTCTGCCTCCTCTCCACTGAGCAAGGCAGGATGGGGCTGTGATGGCACAGCCCTCACGTGAGGGCTGTTATTGGTTGAGGAGCAAATGAAGAGTGTCAGACATTAGCCTGCTCTGTACATGCCCGTATCGGTCCAACCCTGGTGGAGGATGAGCAGAGCGGTAGCCTGAAGAAGGCCGATGTCTTATGACTATGAGCCAAGTCACCCCCTCCATCTCCCCTATGTCTCGCAGCCATGTTTATGTGTGATCTGTCCCCTGACCGTGGATCTGACCACAAGGGACCTTAGACCCAAGCCAGGTCTTGTGTTCTAAGAGTATGGAGTTGGGGCTCTGGGATACAAGTTAATCTCCACTGTTTACTTAAACACATAGCCCCAGGTGGCAGGGGATGTCTCTGTTTTCCCATACAATGCCCAAAGCAGAGAAAGGAGAGAGTGGGTATCTGATTTCTGAAAAGAAGGGGCCCCGTTTAACATTAAACAGTGTCTGCGGACAGGACTTCCAATATTCTGGTCTTGGAATAAATGATCAGTTCGGATGCTTTAAAAGTGATGAAGTAAACCTTTGCATCCTTCATAGATTAAGGTGAGCCAAGATGAATTTTCCGTGCTGTGTTAACTTGATGGAAGTATTCTTTGTTTCACGGAGAAGAGGTTATGCCCGCGAGGCCATTTTTCCCCACAGGGGTGCATGGGGGCAGCGGTGAGACTCCCCGACAGAGCCCGTCTCCCCAGCAGCCTCCGTCACATGGTCTGATGTTCTGGTGGCAACAAAGGAGACGGGTTGCGCCGGTCGCGGGGGGCCCTCGTGGAGGACCGCTAATCTCCCCCAAATCACTGGCCTTTGCATCTCTGTTGCGTCCAGTTCTCTTTTTGTATATCGGCTCCATTTAAAGTGATTAAAGTGGAGATCGGATTGGATAAGGTCATCCAAATTCCGTAAACGCCGCTTCCACACAAATGAACGCTTGCAATCAATTTAATTTTTCAAATAAAATGATTAAATTCTATTATTGTCAGATCATTTTTTATTAAGAAAAACCTTTTAAAATGTTAATTATCGGGCCCCTTGAAACACTTTCATCTTCCCCGACTTCGCTCACGAGCCGGACGTGTCTGCTTGTTCCCAGCACCAACCAAGGGGAGACGACGCAGGCTTGCCCGTGTTACATCGGCAACTGCTCTCCTTCGCTCTAATATTTATGTGAATTCAACTTTAATTTTTCTGCCTTTCATCTTCTGAATTAGTCGTATAATGCACAGATCACTCCTTCACCGCTTCCTTCCTGTTTATTTGCCTTAACAATAGATTCATTAACTAGATTTGGGTGCTCAAGCCATGCGACCACATCCATTTCAAAGGAAGATTTAATGGCATTTCATATTTTTCTACATTAAGGAAGATTAAAGTATATTACAATACCCTTTACTGCCCTATTTTCTTCATTTTAGAAGTGGTCAGTTTTAACATTTTTTTCCCCCTCTCTTTCTTTCATCTGCAGTGTTCGATAAATTGTCCGGGCCTTTCAGAGGATAGTCTCAGCAAATTGAGTTCTATATTACAACTCGGACGCATTGTTTAGCCCATCAGCAGTCAGATAAAGCACCCCTATTCACACAAGACATCAAAAGAACAAATATATGTTCGAAGTGGGTAAAAAGAGGACTGAAGCTCAGATACCTCATTTTCTTAATTGTTAGTGATTATTGGGCTAGTTTCAGGATGATCATTTTGCTGACTCTGAACCTAGACTTATTTGCCTGATGAAATAGTGCTGTGAAATCTACATCCGTAATGTAGATTTCTGCATAGATCTGGGTCTAGATTCATGACCGCAAATGACACCATTTGCAGACAGGGCAGGTGCCGCATCTTTTAATAGCCCAAGGGGCAGCCGTACTCACATTTTAATAGTGGGCAGTGATGGGAAATGCAGGATCCCGACTTCGGCCTTTTTCATTTCAGCTAGGTACGATCTTGTGAAATAGTCAGGAGACTTCCAGGCATTCTCGAGTGAGAACAAGGGAGATACTAAGATTTAAACTTTTTTATTTTTGTTTTTTGTAAGGTAGGGGAGGTCAAAGCTGTCGGGTAGCCCTCGGGTGGAGGTTTTGTTTGGGGGTGCCGTCTATCAATCCAGATGGTCACAGGGAGCCCTCGCCCAGCTCAGTAAATGCAGCACAACCTCGCTGGGCACCGAGTCTAAACAAAGTTTGGCGATGTCGGTACGACGCGGGAGGAACAGAGCAGAAGACAGATTTTACGACAGTACAATCACAGGGTGTGGGTTTTAGGCAATAAGCAGGTAGCCTAGTTTTCTCAAAAGAAAAAAGAAAATAATGGAAAAGTGTAACATTCATTCAGAGGCCTCAAAGGCATAAAAAACCCAATTCCAACTGTTATAGGTCCCTGCAGGAGTCTACAAAAGAACTAAGCTTTTTAAGTAAGAAAACTAGATTCTGGCCCACAGGGCCCTGTCACTGCTGCTTAATGGATGAAACTCTTTGGATATAAATATGCTGTTTACTTCTCAGCTTCAGCTTTCATAAAATATAACCTTTTTATGATTTACGACCCACAGAAAAACTGGAGGATGGATTTTTAGCTCTGAATTGGTTGGGTGTCAACAAGAAAAATATAGACAACATATCGAGGTAGCGGGGTGTTAATGCCACACAAAATGATGAAATTATTTTTGTTTAGAAAAGTTAAGTTTGTTCTTCAAGTTGTTGGTGGATGGCAGTCAGGAGAGGCAGGGCTCGTGAAAACCTGTGAAATGTCTCCCATTTTCCCATGCTTGGCCAGTGGCTTCTAGATTGGGCATCTTGACTCCTGTCCTCGATCAAGAACGTCTTCGTGAAAAGTTTAGGCTAGCCACGGATTCTCCGAAAGTGGGAATGGTCCTTCTTTGTCCCCGTCACTCATTGCTACATTTTGCTGGTGTTTCGCAGGATCGAACGTAGGAGCCAACCCTGATCCTGCAAAGAGGAGATGACAGAGTAAGACTTCTTCCTTTTTCCTCACAGATGACCCCAAAAATGAAAACCAGAAGCCAAATAAGCGAACAAACGAAACCCCCCAATAAGCAAGCAAGCAAAAGCAAAACCCTCAAATCAAAAGCAACTACAAACTTCCCGCTTTATACTCACAAAGGCCAACCTAGTCCTTTGTTGTTGGACTTGGAACAAGACTGGATGCTAATTTGTCACTCAGGGATTTCTGTTTGTTTTGTGGCTTTCTTGTCTGGCATGTACATTTCCATATCCAGTTTGTCTTTTGTTCATGCTTTTTAAAAATTCATATAACATTAAAAATAAAGTTACTTGTTTATTTATTTATTTGGATGCGTATGGAAAGAACCTGATCCCAGATGAATTGGCCAAGAAGTTTGAAAATAGGATTGCCAGTTGAAGGAATGAGGTTGTCAAAACTGAAAAGGTTTTCTGTTTTGACTCTTTCAAGAACAAAAGGAAGGAATTCTCTCTGTGTTTTGAAAGCTGCACTTATCAAATTAAAACCTCATGCTCTGGGGGCTGGAAGACCAGATCTTTAGTTTTTCTACAATCTAGAAAGGGCAGAGGTGTGAGGCCGTGGCTTGAGGGGCTGTCTTGTGGTGACCAGATGGAAGGAATCCTTCTCACCCACTGGTTTTAGAAAAAAGATCCACCAAGAAAGGGCACCTGGGTGGCTCAGTTGGTTAAATGTCTGACTCTTGCTTTTGACTTAGGTCATGATCTCCGGGGTCCTGGGATGGAGCCCCTTGTCAGGCTCCCCACTCAGTGTGGAGTCTGCTTGTCTGCTTATCTCCCTCTCCATCTGGCCCTCCCCTTGCTCATGTTCTCTCAGCTCTCTTTCAAATAAGTAAATAAAAAAAAATTTTTTTTAAAAGATCCACCAAGAAGAGCACCAAAGATGCCCACATCCTTGGGTAGCAATGCGTAGCTTCCGTCCTTGGGAGAGACCTACAGCCCTAGAACATAGAGCTGCCATAAGCCATGTGGTTTATGGAAAAAAGAACATCAGTTAGCATTTCCTCTGAGTCTCAGCATCTATGTGTAGACTATCTCAATTCTCTTGTATTCTCTACTCAACCAAGATTCAGGAGGAAAGTTCAGGTAGTCTGCTGGCTTTCTCTTCACTCTTAGAGGAACCTGCTGTATATCTTTGGTTAGAAGACCTCAGGGTGGAGAAAGGGGCTGTGTGTTCTCAGCTAGGACCACTTAGTCAAGGTAGGAGCCAATGTTGAGTTGAGGCAATGTTGTGCAAGCCGTGAAGAGGGCCCTAGGGCTCCTAAGGTCTGTGTTAGTTGTTAGGAGAATACTAAGGTAAATTTCCTCATGTACCTGGTCCATATAGTTGGGTCCCTATAAGCCAGATGCAGTACTAGGTGTTTGGACTAAAATGGTGCTTTCATTCCCCATGGGACTCACATTTTAGAAGGGGAAACCTATAAGCCAGCAGGTAATTGTAGTCTAAGGTGATACATTTTTAGGCCCTTTTGGGATCACATGGAAAGGGCCCTAAATTGACCTTGATAGGGAAGGGGATGGTTATCAGGGAAGGCTTCCTGGCAGGAGAAGCAATGGGTGTTTCCGGCAGCAGTGGAACCACCGCATGGAAACATTTGGGGGTCGACAGCATTAGGGAATAATAAAGGAGCAGAAGAAATTCAGGATGACCAGAGTATAGAGTATACTTAGAGTGGGCATCAGTTCATAGTTCAGAATGGTGTTTCCCAATCTTTAGTGAGTGTGTATGTGTGGCGGGATGGGATAAGGTGTAGGGGAGAGCTCTTGAAAAGTACGGATTGCTGAGTTCCAACCAGAGAACGGCCTGACCCTTCCCTCACCTCCCGTAGCCCAGCACACATGACCCAAAGCCTCAGATTAGAGAGCATTCAGAAGACCCACCCCTAAGGCAGAGCCTTGCATGAATTCCCCCTCGGAGGAGATAAAGTAGATAGACCCAAGATTGGCTCGGACAGTGTCCTAGGGAGCGTGGCAAACCTGGAGGGGAAGTTCCTTGTAACTTCATAACCTCAGGAGCTTCTCTCTCAACCCTAGAGGCCAACCTTGACTCTCAAATGTCTTCCAGAGAAGACTACGTGGTCCACTCTGCCCTCCATACAAACAGCTCCCATTTATTCAGCCTACACTGGGTCCTTGCCTAACCCCGTGGTGTGGAGAGAGGGCTGCAGCCATGCTGAAGGCCTTGTTTCACCAGAAGAGGCTCCCAAACAGGGTTTTGTTCATTTTCCAATTTAAATGAACTAACTCCAGTCCTCATGCCTCCTGTTTCAAGAATGCCCTCCTTTGCCTGCCAGGAACACAGGGTCCATGCGTAGGTCAAGGGATCCGTCCTATGAGTCTTCCCTTCTTAGGCTTTATATCAGTTATCTGGACCTGACCATAATTGCACCTGCTACCAAAAGGATCACCATCACCATCACCATCACTACATCACCATCACACCCTGAGAGCTGTTTTATGTCCACAACTGCACATTAACAGTCCTGGGGCGCGTGTGGTGTGGGATTATTGCCTCCATTTTACAGATGGAGAAACTGAGCTTCGGAGGTTTTGGCTTGTTCGGGATCACACGGAATGTGTGACCTCTTGCACACAAGGAAGCCAGCTCCCCCGGCAAAGAGATGTCGGGAGCAAGAGCGGAAAAGAACGTGTTGGGTGGCGGCACCGAACCAGGAGGCTCTCTCTGCTCTACAGCCGAGGCTTACAGAGAAGAATGTACCAACTACCAGGTCTGTCCCAGATGAGCTAGCTGCCCTTGGTTTCTCTGGGTCGTGGAGAAGGCCCCATCCAAAGGGGTGGGCACAGGCTGCAGAGCTGGGAAGACAGAGGTCTCCTTGTCACCTTCAGGGCTCAGTCTAGAAATTCTGGATGAAGGAAGCAAGCTTGACTCAGACTGGGGAGATGCCGAGGGCTGGGCTGAGGGTGATCTCTTCTCCAGGATCCCGACAATGCCCTTGAATTATTCTTGCCCCACACCTGGGTTGGGAAACTCGCCAAATGTTCTCAAAGCCCTGATAGCTCGGTGTGGCCCTCCAGGGAGGTTTGCAGACCTGTCCCGGGGGTGCATGTGAGTGGGTGGGGAATGAAGCACCCCGCTGCTGGGGGCTGAGGGTGTTGGGGTGCTAGGAGCCAAGAAGAAGTTCCCCCTGTTGCATCCTACCATGGTGCTGGGCGGTTTGGGATACCAACAAATGGAGATGAGAACACTTCTGGTCCTTGGGAAGAGGGTGTGGGTGTGGGTAGGCGGGTGTGATGGGCGTTTCACCTCCCATGAAAGGTCATGTGATGCACTCATCAGAGGATCTCATGAGGCATCATCACCCAGGTGGGAGCTCCAGGACCAAATGGGGCAGAGGGAACAGGTGCTCTGAGTGGGGGAGAAGGAGGCCTCTTTAGATGGCGTGGGCGGCCTTGATCTGGGCTGGGGTGCGGTGGGGGCTGCGTGGGGGAGCTGGGGCGAAGGGGAACCACAGGAAAGGCAGTAGGCGACCACGAGTGGCACAGCTGTAGAGAAGCCAGCAAGAGATTTAATCTCTCAGTCTCACTCTCTTCATCTAAAAATGGGGCTCGTAACATGGCCCTTCACACACAGCCGTCGCAGGCAGGATGGGAGTTGTTTTCTTGGTTGAATTAGTTCTGGTCTTGTTTTCAGTCTTTTCCAGTGCGAATTTCCAAATGAGGGCCCGAGGGTGCTCAGTAAATATTTGTTAAGGTCTTGAAGAGGGGAGCAGGGGCCCGTGTGGCCTGCAGGACGGCCGTGATTATAAGGGATCAGGAAGCCCCACAGGCATGTCTAGACATGAAGTGACAGCCGAATCGATGGGCGTCCGTGAGAGGAGGAGGAGGTGAGGTGGGCTGGACAGAGTGGGGGCTGGGAGTCGGCCATTGTGGCTTCTGTTCTCATTCCACCCGAGGTGCAGGGTGACCTTGGGTGACTTCCTGAGCCAGCTTCCTTGACTAGAAAAGGGGGTGGGGTTGGTCTTCAAAAGGCTCTTCCAATTTTGACATGCTGAGAGTGTGTTTGGGGTTGAACCACTGTTGACCTAGAACTTGCTCTCTGCCAGGCCCTGCGTCACGCAGGCCACCACGTTGTGAGATAACCAAGCCCATTTTAAAGATGTGTGGAAACTGAGACCGGGGTGCAGACCTGGTTGTCCACAAATGGGTCCTGTTCGATCATTTTGGGTGGTGCTCCACACTCATAACCCATCAACCAAGGGGAACCACTGTGCCATGTTACATGGGAACCTCAGGGGCAATCAGAGTGTGGTCCCCACTGCCAGCTAGGTCCCAGCTTCCTGTTAACCATTAGCCTGGTGCTAAGAAGGCCACGTCAGCATGCTTTACAAGAGGAGGTGCAGAGTGCTTCTCAGGGCCTGTGAGCCATGAGTCTTTCTGCATCAGAGGACACTTGGACCAGGCGATCATTTCTGTCTCCACCTTGCTCCAGGATGTGGTTGGTCCTGGAGAAGTAAGACGAGGCTGGAAGTCCGGTCATTTGTGTCACAATAAAAGTCTCACATTTTTTCTCTCCTCTCATCGGAATTCTTTCGTCTTGACTCAGAGGGAAGCCTTTGGAAGGTGCGAGCTCAGACTCCCATCTCCTATGCCTCCTTTGGGTGAACTTTTAGGAAAATCCATTGCCCTTGCTTTTTGACCTTCAATTGTCCTTAGAATTCCAGGCCCAATTTCCAGACTGGCCCTGACACAGCTAACTCATATCCAAAAGGAACAATTGGTAGGGAAGAAAAAAAAATCTTGGTGCTTTAATTAAAAATCCATGTTTGGCTTGTGTTCAGAGGCGTATTTTTGCATCTTAAAATGTTTCTTTTCCCTTTGTACATGGGCTTTGCTTATAAATAGCGCTGGCTCGGAGTCACATTAATTTAATTTTATCTGTGATCCAGATCAGCCCAGAATGCTATTAATTTGGGTTTGACTGCCAGCAGAAAACAGCATTCACTAATATCCACTTTTTAGCTAGGTAATCGTGTAGTAATTAGGATGCGTGTTGTACATAATCTTGATTTAAATAATCCTCGGTTAGTTTTTTGTCTACATAGATAAAAAAGCTATTTTGTCAGTATTTTGGAAGTAGGAAATCATCTTGATTATTTTAATCAAAATCAGCATTTGTGAATTGTGGCATTCTTTTAGGAACAATCAGTGTACAAGGCAGAGACTTGTCTCCCTGCCCTGTGTTGTAGATCTGTCTTGAATGCATTAAGATAGAGCAGAAGTGGCAGTCTTGAGGCCCCAAACACACACACATCCTGGCCTCGTCCCTAGGTCTTGGTGGCCCGACGGTGAGCTTTGGATGCAGTTCCACGTGATCTCCCGTCCCAGCTCTGTCACGCAGAAGTTGGGACCTCGGCAAGTACTTACAAATGACCATACTTGAATTTCCTCATTTATCAATGGGGAGACCGATACCTGCCTGGGTATTAGTTATGGCGTGTTGAGTTCCCTCCAGCGTCCGTCCTTTATGCTCTCATCACCAAGAGGCAGCGTCCCACAGTGATCTAAAGCAGGAATTGGCAAGCTTTTTCCCTAAAGAGCTAGACGGTAAATATTCTAGGCTTTGCAGGTCGTACGTCCTCTGTCGCCTCTACTCAACCCTCTTGCAGCTCAAAAGCAGCCACAGACAATACGGAGATGAACGGGCGTGGGTTTGGGCCACGCGTGTTTGCCAACCACTGATCTGGAGCAGGGCTTGGAATCTGGTCTGACCCTCAGCTCTCACGTGTGGCTTTGGACAAAGTTCATAATGTTTCCTTTTTCCATCTGACTCACAAGGCTGGAGGGAGGACACCGTGAAGTACGGAAGAAAGGCTGTTAGCACAGGGCGGCCACGCAGCTCCGTCAGTGGCCGCTCACATTCTTAGCCGTGATTGCCTGGTCTCTTGTCTTGAGCGTCATCTATTTGATGAGCAGAAGGTGACGTAAGGGAAGTCGCAGGGCCAGCGGCCTGTGCTGGGGCCTGGTGGGGTGGACCGGGAGCCCCACCGCTGGAGAAGCTGGTGTTGGAGATGCGGCATGCAAGGGCCACTCCCATGACCGACGCCCCTCTTGGCAGTGCGTGGTCACCTGTGACATGTGTCCTTTGCAGTCTACTTAGTGCCCCGTGTTTTTCACATTTTTGTGCTTTTTGTTGGCGATCTTAAAACAGCCCACAGGTGCAGTGAAGTGCTGGGCAGGGTCCCGATGCGTAGGAAGCCCGTGATGTGCCTTTTGCTAGGTACGTTTCACCCAGCCGTGAGTTACAGTGCTGTTGGCCACCAGTTCAAAGTTAACGAGTGAACAATATATATTAAATAATATGTCTTTAATAGAAACACAGGGGCGCCTGGGTGGCTCAGTTGGTTGAGTGTCTGCCTTTGGCTCAAGTCATGATCCCGGGATCCTGGGATCAAGTCCGCACTAGGCTCCCTGCTCAGCGGGAAGCCTGCTTCTCCCTCTCCCTCTCCCCCTGCTTGTGTTCCCTCTCTCACTGTGTCTCTATCAAATAAATGAACAAAATCTTTTAAAAAAGACAAAATCCCCAGAAACACACATAAAACAAGGTACCAATTTTTGAGAATGTGCCAGAGCCTCCTAGGAACCTAACTCTGCACTTCCTGGAGGAGCAGCGGTGTAGTATTTGCTCGTCCCATGTTCGCGGCAACTTTACTGACCACGAACACTGCAGAGAATGAGGATCTCCTGGATTAGGTCATTGGACACCTTAGCAAGAATGGTGCCGGTTGTATAATAAGAGTAGGAGGGGCACCTGGGTGGCTCAGTGGGTCAAGCCTCTGCCTTGGGCTCAGGTCATGATCTCAGGGTCCTGGGATCGAGTCCCGCATCGGGCTCTCTGCTCAGCAGGGAGCCTGCTTCCCTCTCTCTCTCTGCCCGCCTCTCTGCCTACTTATGATCTCTGTCTGTCAAATAAATAAATAAAATCTTAAAAAAAAAATAAGAGTAGGAACCAGATGATGGTGTTTTGAGGATTGCACGGGAGGTGGGGAAGTGTAGAGAGCAAGTGTGGCCGTGTCCTTCGTCCTCGTCATTAAGCGTCTGCCTTCGGCTCAAGTCATGATCCCACAGTCCTGGGACTGAGTCCCACATCGGCCTCCCTGCTCAGCGAGAGGGCTGCTTCTCCCTTTCCCACTCCCCCTGCTTGTGTTCCCTCTCTTGCTGTGTCTCTCTCTGTCAAATGAAATCTTAAAAAAGAAAAAAGAAAAAAGAAATGGTTGTCCATTGACTTGAGAGAGAAACCTGAAATTTAAGTTCCTTAATGGATTCTTCTGTTCTACATTAGCTGGACTCTCCCTGTCACTTCAGAGAATCTTTAACCTTAATTGAATCATTTAGTTTCTGTCAAGAATTACCCTGACACGCATGATATGGAGTTGCCTGTGTGGGGAGGAGTTTGGTTATGAGATGGTATCTGTGGTTGGAGCTTTGCGGCTTTCCATCTGAGACTTCTTTTTGAATATTGTGGCTTAAAAACCTGTCTGTTTGGTCAGCGCCGCCAGATAAGTTATCATGCTCAGTTAAATTTGAACTTCAGGTAAGCAACAAATATATTTTTGGAGTACGTGTGGCGCATGCAGGACTAGCCGTGTCTGGCCACTCTGTATGGCGTCTTCACGGGTTTGGTCTCTCTGCTGGGACTGGTGTCACTCCCATGCCTGGAGCTCCTGTGTCAGGGAAGCAGGGGGATTTGGGATTTCACCGGCACCTCTTCCTGAATGAATTCCAACCTGACACAGGGGCCGCCTATTAAGTCAGGCCGTTGCAAATGTACTGAAAACGCAGCTCGCCCGGCGTAGGTGATCAACTCAATCAGGAGGAAACGTGATTTCATTTTCATTTCCGTGGCGTTTATTGCTGTTAGCACACAAAGGAAGGAGGCATGGCTGATTGTGGATTTGGAAACCTGTGGATCATCTCACCTTTGCCCTGGACTGGCTGTGTGACCTTGGGGAGGTCTTCAGCCTTCTGAGACCAGGAGGTGTTTGGATCTGAAAGTCAAGACATTAAGTGGGTTGGTTCCCAAGGCCCTTGGCAGCCCAGAAACCCACTGAAATCAGGAAAAGTAGGCAGATAGGATGGTCTTAATTTAAAAACCTAGAATTTTTCCATCTGGAGGGGAACTGACTTGATCATGATTAAAAAAAAAATGATGCATTATATTTGTTTCCTAAATGCTTAAAAACATGATTGACTATAAGAAAGAAAATCCCCAAACCCTTAAGGAAACATTCCATTTTATGGTGTATCCTCTTTTCCGTTGAGGAAACATTTGCAATCTGTTTAGGGTAGAGTAGTGTCTGAATCATTAACACGACTCTGCACCAAAGGCAAGAATTTTCTCGGGCCGGAAAATGCCAGAAACAGATGCTGCTGCTCGCGGGCAGCTATGCAAATGGATCCTGGTGCACAAACCTGTGGAGAACAGCGAGGCTGAGGCCAGGGGGCCACACGCAGGAGTGATAGGCCTGAGAGGGTGACGGCCAAGACTTTCGGTGCCCAGTGCTTCGTCTCCGGGTGCTTGGCACACTTTATCTCTGGTTGCTGCGACAACAGCCACTGCACAGGAATGCACATGGCACCGGCCTCATTTCTCTGTCCTTGTCCGGAGGGGAGTCGGACTGGGGGACCAGGCGGGGGGGAGAATGTTTCATCTTCCGAGGCTGGGGTAGAGAGACGAAATGCCCGTTATCCTTACTTCAGCGGTGACGAAAGTGAGGCTGGGAGAGGTTCTGCGGCTTTCTAGGTCTTCTGCATGCGGCGCAGCTGCTATTAGAATCTTGTTTCCTAACCCTCCTCCCAACTGTATCCTCAGCCTGGACGCGAGAAGGGAAGAATGCAAAAGGTATTTCTGATGGTGACACCTCGGTTCCCGGGGCCATAGAGTTGGAGAGCGGTGCAGTCAAGAGCCTGAGCCTTGATTACGGGCTCCAGGAGCTGAAAGCCAATTTGTATTTCACACATAGATTGAATTTCTTGGAAGCCGACCCAGCAAACACTTCCATGCGGTGGACTCTCTGATTTAAGGTAGAAAGCTGTAATTAAATATAACCCTCCTCGTGAATCACAACAGAAATACAGCATGCAAGGGAGGCCTTCCTGCGGAGCCTGTCTCGGATCTTTAACTCTAATGTGTGAGACATTTGCATGTATTTGCATGCGTGCTCCGTGTTTTGAAAAAGGGCATCACTTCAGGGATGGACCGTCTCATTCCTGAGGATCTTAGTGGTACAAATAAAGCTGAGGTTTCTATTTGGAGGAGGCAGTAAAGGCTGAGAATAGAGAGTGTGGGACCAGAACCTTCAGTTCAGATCCCACCCTGGATCCCCAGCCTCTTGAGAGGGGAAGTGCCACCTTCCACTTCTAGGCAGAACCTTGGTCAAGTTGGTCCCCCTGCCTGGGTTGTTCTCACCAGAGTTGCTCTTGGGGATCATGAAGACATTCAGGGCTTGGGGAAGGGAAGAACCTGGCCTGAAGCGGATCATCTCCAACCTGCTGCTCATTATCCCAGTTTCCCTTTTTCTCCTGAAGGGGGAGTTGATCCGGGTAATGGGAGGCCCCCGGCTCCAGGAAATGGATGGTGGAGGAGGTAGGACCACACTCTGAATGAGCTCCCAGCTGAGAGGGGATGAGGGGCAGGTGTCCCTCTAGGAGATAAAGAAGGTGCTTCAAAGTTTGGCAAGAGAGCACCGAGTTTGCAATTTTTCCTGGGAGTGTAATCGTGTAATTGCGAGCGTGTATTCATCACCCTGAACTGTGAGAATTAGACTGGATTCCTCTATCAGGTGTAAACCTCCCTTAGTCAAAAGACTCGATTACCATGTAATCTGAAAACCCAAAGTGTGAAATGTGGTTTAATAAAACTGACCAAATTTAGTCCAAAGCAATCATGCCTGGTATGTGGGGGGAGTGGGGTGCAGGCCTGCTAGGGACATGGGGAGCAGCTCATTTCATTTTTACTACACTTCTGTGAGGCCCAGACTGTTACACCCATTTCACAGGTGAGCAGTTTAAGGCTCGGGGGCTCAGGCAGCTTGCCTGAGGTTAACCAGCCTTGTAAGTAATAAGTGTTTGGTTTCAAAACTCAAGCCCTTTACCATTGTAATAAACCATCTAAAGAAGTGGAGACAAAAGGAGCTTGATTTGACAAAATATGCAGGACCCCACCTGGGCAGACGTTGTAAGAATCACCACGAAACATACCTGTAAGTGTGAAGATTTTACATTTGACTTTTAATTTTTTGATTTTATTAAAAAAAAAAAAAGGCATTATGACAGAGTGGGAAGGTTTCATCCATATAGTGAATTCTCCAAATTCTCCTCTAGAGGTAGAGTAGACCCAGAGAAATCATTTCATCTCATTAGGACTTCCCTTTCTATGGGGTATTTAAGGGTCGAGGAACTTTAGGACTTGGAGAGTCATTTGTCCTGTCTATTTCCAGCCCAAGAATGCCCTTTGAACACCAAATTTTTCCTGGGATGATAGCTGTCCTTTCATTTCATCTCTAAACGAAGCTCTGTCAGCGTAGGGGTTCTTGAGCCCTGCGAGCAATGATTCTGCACTTACCCTTCCCCACTCCCCGGGAACGCCAGGAGTCCAGCCCCTCCGGGACCCCAGAGGTGGGACTGGCCCAGAGGCACAGGATGCCATCCCTAAAGTCACCCAGGAAGATGTGGGCAGAGTCAGCTCTTAAGCCTAGGCTCTTGACCCTTGGGGTTGTGGGTTTCTTGTAATGCCTCACAAACACTAACTAGCACATGAGAGGAAGAAGCTGCCCCTCCTGGGGTCCTGCAGAATTTAGCGCTTATTATAAGACACAGTGGGGGGGCACCTGGGTGGCTCAGTGGGTTGAGCCACTGCCTTGGGCTCGGGTCATGATCTCGGGGTTCTGGGATCGAGTCCCGCATCGGGCTCTCTGCTCGGCGGGGAGCCTGCTTCCCTCTCTCTCTCTCTCTCTCTGCCTGCCTCTCTTCCTGCTTGTGATCTCTCTCTGTCAAGTAAATAAATAAAAATCTAAAAAAAAAAAAAAAGACACAGTGGAAATGGTTTATGGCCTTGTCTTGCTGAAGCTCCTCTGTGAATTCGGAAGAGTCAAGAACATCTTCCTACGGTCCAATCTTGAAAACCTTGACAGTGGTTATCAGAGGCACCTAGGCTTTCCTTTTTCTAGGTTAAGTTTCCTTATTTTAGGTCGGATGACGAGAGAGATAGGAATATCCAGGAGGAAATGGAGGCGATGGTGGAAGGTCTGGGAACCCAGAAACATGTTAAAACAGACTTGGGGTGGTTGGGCACAGCCATTCTCTGCAAGTACACGAAGGGATGCTGCTCCCAGGGAGGAACTGGTGAATTTCTTAATAAGCATAAAAAAGGCTGAACTAAGATTAACAAGTAGACCGTATGAGCCTTGAACTACCTGAAATCCGAGGTCCTCTGACTTGCCATGCACAAATCCCCCTTCTTACCCTTTAATTACTCTGATCTCCATCTGCAGACTCTCTCCTTCCTGCCGCATAGAGACCAAAATGGATCCCCATACTCCAATGTCTGATTAAAAAAAAAAAAAAGTAACCAGAGATACCATTATAACTGGCACAGGAGCTACAAGACAGCACAATTCAGCTCCTTCATTTCCCTAATAATGAGTAAAATCACACCAGCAATTTCCCCTTGAATACATTTGTCAATCAAAGACCCAACACTTAGAGAGCTCCCCCCCAGAGTGTCCTCCAGGTACTATCTGTAAGCGAGAGGAAGCCCACTTCTCAGCGTCGTTACAACGGGAGCAAATAGGCTGAGAGCTGGTTTAATTTTTTAAAAGAGGGTTCTCCAGCTTTTGGCTGGTCTAATGAAAACTGGTCTGTGTCTACTTTGGCTGAATCCTCTGCACAATGACACTGCCCTGGTCTATAATTTCTGCTAATTGCCACTTGAACAAAAGCCACATTGTATAGCTTCTGGACTGCTCTGTAGTCTCAGAGAACTGGCCAGAATGTCCAAAGCGTTCTCGCTGTGAAAGCTTCTTCCCCGGGACTGCTTGTATCTGTCTATACTGCAGGGGCTGAAAGCCTATTTTCAAACTGGGTCTGAGTATGTTCCATAGAAGAACAATTTAAGCAGAGACCCTGAGTCAGAAACTCCGATTTTTACATGCTGATGACATAACCTTTTAATATTTTCGTAGAGTAGGAATATTTGTGACTTAATAAGTGAAGGCTTCAAGAATTTCTTTTCTTTCTTTCTTTCTTTCTTTTTTTTTAAAGTAGGCTCCTCATCCAATGTGGAGCCCAAATGCAGGGCTTGAACTCACGGCCGTGATCAAGACCCAAGCTGAGGTCAAGAGTCTGATACTTAACCGACTGAGCCACCCAGGTGCCCCAAGAATTGCTATTTTGGAATGAGTTCATTTGCTTTAGAAACTTAAGAGATTTCATTGGAATTTGGAGTGTTCAGGGATAATAGTAAGTAAAATGGTGACGTTAGAGGGATCTTGCATGAATTTTCCCTATACCCTTGAGTTCTGTGACTTCATGAATGTTTTCTGGCTATGAAGGGCCCTGTAAATGAGCTTAGGTGATTATCCATGCCCCAAGAACCTTCCGTGCATGGGGTCTTAAAAACAGAGGCATGAAATTGTAGGTTTGGGATAAAGGTCATTATAGCCCGGTCACTCAACCATCGATTTTAAAAACCTAATTTCAGTATCCTCAGACTAAATCAGAAATTGGTCACCTTTGAGGACCTGATAAAATCTATGTAAGCTATTCCCAGTTTTAGGTATCTCATAGGCATGTTAAAATCTAGACATAAAGGACCTTAACTCCTCTTTCACTCCACTTTAAGAAAATCTGGCCTGGATAAATACAGTTGATCCAAGGATGAGGTCCTTATGGTGACTGGGCTGAGTAGACTGCTATAGACTTTGCATTTCACAAAGCAATACCTGTTTGAAAAAGAAAAAGAGAGAGAAGTTTGGAGATAGAGTTGCCAGTTTTTAATTTTGTTGGGTAAAGACATAAAAACAAGATCATCTACTACCATGACCATTCCATAAAAGAAAAAAAATACAAAAGGAAGTAGTAAAGATATAATCTTGGCATAAAGGTGAATCCCTCAATTGAGTAAATCTTTGTTAAGAAAAGACTGACTTTTTCTGTTTTTAAAAATGCACCCTGAATTTATCAAGTCCTGGTGTTTGGCAACCATAGCTGTAAGGATTTTGGCCATTTCTTTCTTTGGACTACAGTATAGAAGCTACACAGAAGAGTTTTTGTTCAAGGGGCAACTGGCAGGCAAAGTGGAACAGGACAGGGGCACCGTGTGAAGGATTTAGCCAAAGCAGATTCAAATCCCTTGTACAGCATCTTTCCACACCCTTTTCTCAGTGGCGGTGCAACCTCCCCTTGATCACAGGCGGTGGAGGGAAACTTACTATGTCCAAGACCAAATTTTGAGGTTGCTGTACTTGTTACAAAATCATTATGGTGGACTGAAACCCAACACCTACCCATTGTCCCTTGTTCTACCCTCTGGGGCCATAGGAAACAAGTTTAATTCCTCCCCTTGTGACAGTCCTTCACAAACTAAAGACAACCAGTCTGTCCTGCTTTCCCTGAAGACACCAGTGTGTCCTTCCTCCCCACTCTCTTGCTTTTCACCATGGGAAACATTTCTAATCCTTCCATAATTTCAAGACACTTTATCATCCTGATGGTGGTACCCTGGCATCCAGTTCAGTCTGTCTTAAATGGTGTTGTACAGAACTGAACCCTGGACCTTGGAGAGTCTCAGCTGTCTTAGAGGAGGGGGTAATTATTGCTTCCCTTTTCTGGTTGCAGTTTTGTTTGTTTGTTTTTAAGTAAAAAGAGTCTGTGTTTTTTTTTTTTTAACTCCAATTGAACTTGTAACTAAAACTGGTGAAGTTTTTATTCATATGTGGGCATTCAGTTGGTTGTCTCATCTTACAAATGTGCTCATTTCATCTTTTTTCCCCCAATCCTGTTTCTGCCCTTACCACTCTCAGTTATCCAAATTGATCCCTTATGAGGTTGGTTTTACCCAAATTCAAAACCAAAGACAGTATATAAAACAAACCAAAACTATAGTTTGATAAATTTCATGAATAGAGATACAAAAATCCTTACAAAACAGTAGCAAATTGAATTCAGCAATACAAAAAAAAAAAAAAAGGATAATACATCATGATCAAATGATTCATACCAGTAATATAAGTCTAGTTTAAAATTATAACCAACCAATGTTGGTAGTGTAGATAGGGGCCTGTGCTGGTCTTCTGGAGAAGGGTCTCACCAAATGATATTTTGCCATTTACACTGATGTGGATGGAGCTAGAGAGTATAATGTTAAGAGAAATAAGTCCATCAGAGAAACAAATGCCATACGATTTCACTCATATGTGGAATTTAAGAAGCAAAACAAATAGAGAGACAAACCAAAAAACAGATTCTTAACTACAGAGAACAAACTGACAATTATTGGAGGGCAGGAGAGTGGGGAGATGGGTTAAATAGGTGATGGGCATTAAGGAGGGCACTTATGATGAGCACCAGTGTTGTATGTAAGTGATGAATCACTAAATTCTGCACCCGAAATGAATATTACACTGTCTGTTAGCCAACTGGAAATTAAATAAAACTTGGAAAAAAATAAAAATCAACCAAGGTAAATAACCCGTTGGAGGAATAAAGTAGAAAAACCATATGATTATTTTAGTTTATGTGAAAAAAATATTTGAAAAGTCACCCATTTATGATGAAAAAAACAAACAAACCCTCAAAACTAACTAGGGACAGAAGGAAAAGTCTTCAATTTATTAAAGGGTATCTATTGAAAAATCTACGCTGGATATCATACATAATGGTAGAAGACTGGCTACCTTTCTTGTAAGATTAGGAAAAAACAAGGATGTTTGCTTTCACCATTCCTATTCAGATTGTAATGGAGGTCTTAGCTAGTACGATAAGATAAGAAAAAGAAATAAAAAGCATCAGAGTGAAAAGGAGGAAGTAAAACCATTTTTATTAACATGACTGTTATGTAGAAAATCCTAAGAAATTGACAAAAAGTTTACTAAAACTCATAGTAAAGTGTAGATACAGGTCAGTATTAAAAAATCAATAGATTTTTATACAGTAGCAATGAACAGTTGAGAAATTAAATAAAAATACCTTTCTCATGGAGTAAAAACACTAAATGTTTAGGGGCAAATATAAAGTACATATGTTTACTGAAAATCTCAGGATGTTACTGAGAAATTAAAGATACTCTAAATAAATGAAGAGACATACCATGCTCATGGATAGGAAAAGTCAGTATTGTTATGATGTCAGTTCTCCCCCAAATAAATAAATCTGTTGATTCAGTGAAATCATAGTCAAATAGCTCACAGGGTTTTTTTGTTTTTTTTTTTTTTGTAGTAATTGACAAACCAAAAATAATAATAAAAAAACAAAGTTGGGGAATTTATGTTATTTCATTTTAAGACTTACTGTAAGCCTGTAGTAAACAGGTAAGTATACAATCAGCATAAGTATAGAAATATAGATCAGTGGAACAGAATAGAGAGTACAGAAGTATACCCACATATCTCTGGATAACTGATAGTTGACAAAGATGCCAAAATAATTCAGCAGGGTAAGGATAGTCTTTTTCAACAAATGGAGTTGGAAAACTATATCCTTGTGGGAGAAAAAAATGAACTTTGGTCCTGACTCATACCACAACAAATATTAAGATGAATCATGGATCTAAATATGGGGGTTAAAACTCTAAAACTTCTAGAAAAAAAATATGAGAAAATCTTTGTGATTTGGGAGTAGGCCAAGCTTGTTCGGCCACAAAAACATAAACCATAAAAAAATCGGTAAATTGAACCTCATTAACATTTAAAGCTTTATTTATAATCTTTGAAGGATGCCATTAAGAAAATGGATAAACAAGTCCCAGACAGAAAATATTTGCAATATACATATATTTGAAAAGATCTTATATTTAAAATATACAGAGAACTCCTACAGCTCAATGAGAAGACAACTTAATTTTTAAAAATATTTTATTTATTTGAGAAAGAGAGAAAATAAGCATAAGCTGGGGGGGGGGAAGGGCAGAGGGAGAGGGACAAGCAGACTCCCCACTCAGCAGGGAGCCCGATGTGGGCCTCTATCCCAGGACCCAGAGATTATGCTAACCTGAGCCAAAGTCAGATGCTTAACCGACTGAGCCACCCAGGTGCCCCTTGAAAGATTTGGCAAAAGAAGATATGTGAATGGTCCATAAGTGCATGAGAGAAGCTCCACATCAGTAGTCACCAGGAAAATGCCAAATGAAACCAAGAGATGACCCTACTCAACCGCTCGAATGGCTGAAATTGAAAAGACTGACAATATTAAGTATCGCTAAGAATGTGGAAGCCACTGGAACTCTCACACATTCCTGGTGGGAGTAAAAAATGGAATGATCACTTTATAAAACATCTTGAGAGTTTCTTCACAAAGTAAACATACCATATCATATGGTCCCAAATTCCACTCCTGGGCATTTATGCAAAAGGAATGAAAACATTTCTTGTATGCAGGGAGACACATACAAGAATATTCATAGAAGCTTTATTTATAATAGCCTTGAATATGCTCCAGAGGTGAATGGATTTACCAACTGTGCTTATCCAGGCAAAGGAGTCCATCCAGCAGTCAAAAGAAATGACCTACAGACACATGATGCCGAACAAAGGAAACCAGACACAGGGGAGAACCTGATGGATGATTCTATTTATGTAAACTTGTGGAATAGGCAGAACTAATCTATAGTGACAGACAGCAGAGCCGTTGTCGCTTGGGGCTGGGACTTGGCGTGGGGACAAACTGCAAAGTGATAAGAGGAAACTTTTTGGGTGGATGAGAATGTTCCACATTTTGGTTTTCATGATGGTTGTTTGGGTGTGTACATTTATTGGAATTCTTTCAACAGTATACTTACTATAGGTTTTGTTCACTGGATGCAAATTATACCTCAGTCAAGTCCCCTACGTCTCCTGTATCTCATGTCATCTGGGCTCTTGTTCTGAGAGGAAGTAGGAAATGGTTAACTCTCAACCCCTCAGTACGAGACTTAGAAGGCCACAAGGTGCAGTGTTTCCAGAACATTCTCGGGCACGCAGGAACTACTGTTTTTGTCAGGGTGAGCACACTGTCTCAATCTGTCTGCGATGGTCCCATTTTACTATAGTTGTCCCTTCTTAATATAAACAGTGCTGTTTTCACACTTCCAACTATTGCTGGTTTGGATGCTAAGTTATCTGGCTGCTGGGTTATCCTGGCCTCTTAAGGTACTGAGAAACCAGGCCTTCAGGAATGTGCTATTGGCCTGGGGGCTGCTGACCACCTTCTCTTGGATGCCCTTATGCAGCTCTCCGGGACGGGGATTCCCTCCTGCTAGCCGGTGTTTATGGAGGGCTACCCAGGGCTTCATGCTGAGTGCTCTGTGTGGTCCCATAACCTTCAGTACTCAGATCAGTGCCCAGAGGGAGGGGCCCCTCTGTAAGTGATGATTTTGAAGTTTTGAGAAGCCAAATCCTGACTCCCACTCATCTGATGACACACAGTCATCAGACTGTGTATGTGTGTGTGTGTGTGTGTGTGCGTGTGCATGCGCGACGGGGGTGCTGGAGGTAAGCCCCGGCGTCCACGCTCTTGACTGCTCAGTGCGTAACACTGCCTTTAATCAGACAGGAATGCACTTTGATCTGCTGCAGTCATAAGAATTTTTTTTAAGCGAAATAAGCTGGGGCAGGGTTAGGCCCGGGTGACGTCATGGTGACCTCTGGGCATAACTCCTCAGTGTTATGCTCCCCAGTCACCAAGGCCTTTGGGGCAGGAGCTCAGTGATTCAGTCTGCTGGCTGAGGGGCCGAGGATGGGTTTGGATTCATTCTTCTGCTAAAGTGAGAAATAGGGATTTTTTCCCTTTCCTTTCTAAAAAAAAATTTTATTTATTTGTCTATCTATTTGTGAGAGAATATGAGTGGGAGGGGCACAGGGAGAGCGTGAGAGAATCCCAAGCAGACTGTGTGCAGTGGGGAGTCTGATGTGGGGCTCGATCTTAAGAACCTGAGATTATGACCTGAGCCAAAATCAGGAGTTGGGCGCTCAACCGAATGAGCCAGCCCGGTGCCCCTCTTCCTTCCTTCCTTCCTCCCACCCTCCCTCCCTTTCCCTCCCCCTCCCTCCCTTCTTTCCTCCCTTCCCCTTCCCTCCTTCCTCCCTCCCTCTCTTCCTCTCTCTCTCTCTCTCTGCCTCCCTCCCGTCCTTTCTCCTCCCTTTCTCTTCTATTCTCTTCTCTTTCTTTCTTCCATGTTTTTGCTTTCTTTTGTTCATTTTGTCCCCATGTATGTTTGTCTGTCTTTTCCTACTAAGGCTACCAGCTCTCTTCCATCTCTGTGTGAATCCCCATCCACGATGAGTGGGTCGTGCACTGAAATGCCCACAGTGCCCCAGAAAGGAGACCCCGGTCACCCTAGCAGCATTTCCATCATCTCTTCCTGCTTCTCACTGGAGAATAAGTTCTCCTCTGGATGGAAATCCTGTGTCTGCCAGAGGAAAGGGGATCTGGTGTCCTGTTGGCTCAGTCCCCGAGTGCAGGGTCAGTCAGCGTGGCGGCCAGATGGGCACACGCCGCAGTGACCCCAGCCTGGTGGCCCAGCCAGAGTCCCCTCGAGTGGGTGTCAGGATGAACGTGGCATTTACAGGGTCCCAGACTTGCAGCACTTGGTGCTGAAGCTCCTTCCTTGCCACTCGGCTCTCCAGTCTTCTGGTCGAGTCACGGAGCAAGGCTCAGTTTGTGCGGACTTGTCTCTAACACCTGGCTGCCAGGCCTTAACACCATCTGGTTGGTTTGTTTTCTTTTTCTTCTTTTCTTTTTAAAAAAGATTTTATTTATTTATTTATTTGAGAGAGAGAGAAAGGCAGAGAGACAGAGAGAGCCCAGAAGGAGTGTAAGAGGGAGAAGCAGACTCCCTGCTGAGCAGAGCCCGATGTGCGACTCGATCCCAGGACCCTGAGATCATGACCTGAGCTGAAGGCAGACGCTTCCTCAACTGAGCTGCCCAAGTGCCTAGTTGGTTTTATTTTTCAACAAAGGGAGTAGACACCACGTCAGAGCCCTCCTCAAGCACACCCCTCTGGCTAGCAGTTTTCGTTTCCTTTTTATGGCTAACAATGCTTAATAAAGCCACTCTCAAAATGATGAAGATTTTTTAATAATTATGAAAACTTTTATTTTCTAAAAATTTAAAAATATGGAAAAACAAACAAAGTATAATGACCCATTATCTCCCCACTGTAATATTTTGATGCCTTTCTTTTTTTAATACCAAAATTGAAATCACATTCTTTTAATGCTTCTGTTTCCTTTCCCTCTAATACAATAGCATACCTACTGTTATGTTGTCATGAGTGCTGTGTAAACATAATATTTAAGGCTTATTTTATTTTTTTATTATAAAAATAAAATGGAAGAAGAATAAAAAAAAGAATAATAAAAAAATAAAAGATAAAATAAAAATAAAAAAAAGAAAATAAAAAATAAAAATAAAATAAAAATAAAAAAATAAAAATAAAAAAAAGAAAAAAGAAAATAAAAAAAAGAATATCAGAAATTAAAATAATACAATTAGGGTCTGTCACTGTTATAATTTTAATGTCCTTTTTTTTACTTTCTTTTCTTATATGTATTTGTAAGACGTTCCTGTAATTGAAAAAATTGAATCACAATTTTACAGGAACAAGTTTTCATGGTTGCCTCATATTTTAACCCTATCCTGTTTTTTATACATATGTCTCACATATTCCTTGATTCTTTATTCTTATGGCATGGGGTTGTTTGATGTTTTGTATTTATATGTTGCTATAAATACTATTTCACTAAACAACGTAGTAAACAAAGGTTTTTTAAAATTTTAGATTATTTGGTTGGGTGAGAGACCCCAAAGGAATAATTGATTGAGAGGGTGAGCCTTTTTAAGGTTCTTATATGCATCCCTCAATTATTTTCTAAAAGAGGTGTTTTAATTTATGTTCCCGCAAAGTGTAAACGTGTATCACACCATCTTCAGCATGTAGCGCTATTATCTTTGAGATTTTAAGAACTGATCTGATAGGCAGACAGTCCTATTTTCAGTTTTTCAACTTGCGTTTTTAAACCCTGCTGTGACTGACCCCTCTCGCTCATGTTTGTACAGTTCCTGCTTTCTCGGTTCTGCTGCTGCTATGGGTTCTCGCTGGGCTGCTCAGGTCAGGAGGCTGGGGTTTGGCCCCGTGATCTGGTAGGGGAGTGAAGTCTTAGGAAGTTACCATAAGTACATGGAATTACCTTTGGTTTCTCCATGTTTCACGTCTCCAGTCGGTAGCCATGACCTTAGCCTGTTCACCCAGTCTTAAAAACCAGAAAGTTCAGGCCATTCTTTTTTGGAACCCTGAGGCAGATGGAGAAGTGAGAACAGGAAGTGATGAGGGAAAGAGACTGGCAGCCTGATGAAGATTTATTAAAACTAAACAACCCCCCTGCCCCGCCACAATAGAAAAAAATTAATATCCCGGGATACATCAGGGTCGGTAAGGGTTCACCCCAAGCCCCAGCATATTCTAAGCTGACAAAGCTGGATTGAAAGGTGTATAGACAGACCTGCATTAGGACCCTGCCCCTGCCCCCATCAAGCTGTGTACACCTGGACAGGTTGTTTAACTTGAACCCAGGTTCAGTGTCTGCAGAATTGGCCTATGATCTTTTCCTTTCGGGACTTTGGGTGATTACATCAAAGACTGCTGATTCAGTGAAGAAAACCAAGTCTAGCACATGTAGGCGTTCAGTGGACACAGGAGCTTTTAGAAAAGCTCCAGACGTAGGATTTTGTGGTCTTAGCAATGAAGAACTAGAGCAGTGACGAGTTTGAAACTATATACTTTTTTATATATACAATTATACTTTCAGTAGTTTGGGTGTCCGTATTTTTATTATATTTCAGTGCTTGAACAAATTGGTGAGACAAGGATATTAGGATTTTATATTCTTAGAAGATTTCAGTCTTCCCATCATTGATGACAGTATGCATTCCAGTATTTGCTCCGAATCTGCTGGAATTTTTAGGAGAGGATTTATCACAACTGAGAATAACAGCATTTGGTTTCTTGAAAAATCAAATAATTTATTTTTTCTAAAATTTTGTCTTTTTAAGCATTCAGCAGATCAAAGTTGTGGCATTAAATTGCTTTTATTACTGGTTGGGTTTCATGAAGTGACAGGATGGTATTTCCTGCTTGCTAAGCACTAACCCCCCCCACCCCCCCCCCCAGCCCAGCCCTGCCTTTCTGGGAACTTGCTAAAGTCAGGATAACAATGTTAATTTGGTAGTGCCACTCAAGGTCAGAGCACGATGCATCTGCATCGGAGTATTCAGACAATGAGCTAGGGGAAGGCCATCCCGACATTGTTTAGATCTGAGTGTATGGCAGGTGCGCCAACCACGCCCGCCCGAAAGCCCCTTCCTCCCTCCGTGGGGTCTCCTTCTTCCTCATTCAGAATGAAAACAGATAGAGAGTGAGGGCCAACACGGCTATATACGAGAGGCTGGAAAGTAGGGGTGGGCTCCAGGGAGAGGAGAGGTGGGGGACAGGAAAAATCTCCTGGAGGAGGGGGTGTGGTTTCTCGTGACTGTGTGCGTGTGTCGGAAGGACGTGGGATAATAGCCGCGTCCCCTGAAAGGCCACGAGCAGAAGGAAACTGGGCAGCTTGTGTCGACCCCACACCTGCTGGGGTGCCGTGTGGGTGGGAGGTCTGGCTGGGCCTTAAGGCAGAGTCAGCTCCGCACCACCACCAGAAGGGAGTGGCATTGGGGTTAGGGTGGGCTGGATTCCCTGAATTCATTCAGCTGATGTCTTCTGGGTGCCTGCTTATGCCAAGCCCTGTGTTGCAGGCCGGGGGTGTAGGAGGCAGGACCTGGGACGGGGCACAGACGGAGACAGGAATCTGGCAGCATGAGAAGGAGGCTGCGAGGGGAAGCCCGCAGAGAGGAGAGCATCGGCAGAGGTCGGGGGGTGAGGGGGCTACGCAGAAGGCACGATCAGCTCAGTGCGTCTCTAAGGATGCTCTGGCATTTCTCAAGCAGATGGGAGCACGGGAGACACTTCCTGCTTTTATTTTGCAGAGCCTCACGGATGAGAACTATAGCTCCCATGGGGCTGGGTTGGAATCTGGGGGGCTCTGTGGCTAATTGTATGGCCTTGGACAATGACAACCCTCTGAGCCTCTTTCCTCACCTGTAAATTGGGGGAATTGGTGTCAAAGACTGTGTGGAAATTGAATGCAAGCATGGCCCCCAGTAATAATTGTATTGGTTTTATATAATATAATAAATACATGATCAATGAAACAGTTGTGGCTCTGCTTCAGCCACAGGCCAGGGAAGCCGTTTCGGTTCTTTGGATCCAGTCCCCCTTGTGTAAAATGGGGCGCATCGGGTCACACGGCCCCAACCTTCCTTCAGCTTGAACATCCTGCGATGTATCGCATTGCGTTACTCATCATCTTCTGTAGAATCTTCCTCCTCTACATGCTCTTTAGGCTTTACTGTGCCTGGAACAGGGCCTTGCTCATAGTCGGAGCTCAAGAAGTATGAGCAGAGTGATGATCTCATCACCAACTTGCTGTTTGCTTGAATCCCACATGATCACAAACACGGCTCTTGAGACATATGGGCGACTTGAGCTCTTCCAACAGAATGAATGTGTTCTTTACACGACTGAAAAGGGTGTGGGGCTTTGAACTTGAAGAGTCTGATGGATATCTATATTCCCAGGCAGGTGTAGGCCAAATGCTTGTTTCTGCCACCCAGAGGTGCAGGTCAGTAGAAAGATCAGAAGTGGTACTTTCCCGCAGGTAGCAGCTGTTCCTGGGTGAGGGCCCCTAATGGGGACTTTGGGTAGTGGCTGGGGCCCCCTCGCCCTGCACCGTGCAGGGTGGTGGCTCTGTTCCTTGGCTTTTGCTCCAGGTCACGTACCTGTCTTTTTAGTTCAATGTGTGTGTATTTCAGGTGCTAGAAAACGATCCCATGGTTCGTGGGCATTACCAGTCCAAATTTCTGTGTTCTGGGCCCTTTTATCCTTTATCCTTTTTTCTTTCCTCTCCTCCCTTTTCTCCTCTCCTCTCCTCTTCCCTTTCTTTTTCTTTTTTAATTTTAATTCCAGTACAGTTCACATCCAGTGTCGTGTTAGTTTCCGGGGTACACTACAGTGATTCAGCATTTCCATACATCACCCGGTGCTCGTCAAGATAAGTGTCCTCTTAATCCCCGTCCCCTATTTAACTCCCATGTCCCTTGCCCCCACCCCACTCTGGTCACCCTCAGGTGGTTCTCTGAAGAGTAAAGAGCTTGTTTCTTGGTTTATCTCTCTTCTTCTTGGCTCGTTTTATTCCTTAAATGCCACAAATGAGTGAAATCCGTGCACTTTGCAGACCCCTCTTCCAGAGACACAGAGCGCTGGGGGGCCCTCTCTGTGCATGATCTCCATCCCCAACCTGACTCCCACTTTGTAGGCGGATGGAAGACACATTCTACTAATGAGTCTTCTTGGACTTTATTAAAACGGATACCACTTCCCGTTTAATAGGAACAGAAAGCGGCCCTAAATTTGAATCCGTTCTCATGAGAAGGATAGTATCAGGCTTGGAAATGAAACAAACATGTATTTTTTTCTTGTTACAGTGTTCCCATTTTGATCTGGAAGCCTCCTTGCGGTCCTAGTCTTCCTTCCCTCCTCTTCGCCACTGCATTTACTGCGATGTGGTTTTTCTCCCTTGAAAAAAGGGTCACTGCCCCCGTCATCTCGTGCCGTCCCTGGGGCTCCGGGCATCCTCCGAGTCCCTAAAGAGGTTGAGTTGAACATCTCTGCAGTGGGTAAGGAAATCCTCGGCCATTCACAGGATGCGGTTTTGCATTAACCGGCTCCTGACTAATCCCCTGGAGAAGCAAGAAGAGGGGGCATTTTTACCCGCTGGCAGCCACGGCAGGGACAGTCGCAGCACCACGCTCCCCTGGATTTCGGGTTATGGGACACCAAGTCCGAGGGCTTTAATACGAGGAGGAGGGAGGAAATCCACCAAAATCCCTAAAACCTTTCCGACATCGGTAATGTCCCATTTCTGCCGACCAGAATCTCACGCCAGTGATTTGCTCAACAGCCGGGTGATGACATGCTTTTTGGGTACGATATATACACTAGGCCATTAGTCTGCAAGCAGCAGTTGTCAGCTTTGTTCCCATTTAGAGTAATTTTCTCACTAATATGGCATATTCTTCAGGGATAAAATGCATTTTCCAGCCAGATATTCCCCCTAATAGTGAAGTTGGTGTAATGATCGGGTTTCAGCCGAGGGAAGGTAAGCCTGCGATTGCCGCTGGTTGTGTGCTGAAGCTACCAAAGTCGAAAAGGCTGATTTTAAAACACATTCACATGAACAGGCAAAAACCTCTCCTTTCCAGATTAATGAAACTCATTTGCGGGGGAAACTTAGGCATGAATTTAAGAGCTTAAGTAAGGTACTTAGAACCTGTCGGTGCAAAGCACACATACGTATATGTTTTTGAACTGTAATGACGGCTGGTGGGGTTTTAATAGGGGCAGTGGTAACTGGGGACCCACAGAAAGGCAGGTGTGTCTGTAGGCTGGCCCTCCCTGGAATGACAACCTGCGATTTCTTTCCCCCTCCACGCAGAGGCCTTGAATATTCAGATCAATTAAACAATTAATTCCCACCCTGCAAACTTGCATGTCAGGCTTCAGCCTGCGGCTGGTTTCTTTGCTTGAGTTATAACCCCCCGGACAAGCTGCTGGAGTCTCAGGTACATGTGGCGAGTGGAGCTGCTGTAATTACCTCTACTTTGGCTCCCCCTCCCCCATTAATATTTTAAAGATTTTTAATTAAAATAATTACATGAATTTATGAAAAATACTCGAGCACCGCAAGTATTTCTACGGGGCCCGCCGGTCTCAGTGGTGCTCCTTCCTGGTGTCCCTTGGGTGTGGATTTCCGCCCCATGATCACCCTGGGCCCAGCCGGGGTTGGGGTGGGGGGTGGGGTGTGATGTATTTCCAAAGCTGAGATCTTCTCTTCCCTTTTCCCTTTGTGACCTCAGTGTGAGGAGCAGCATGTCCACAACCAGCATTCTGGCTTGTCAACACTGATAGCTCTTTTTTCCCTCCATGGTTCTTTTTTTTTTTCTTTCTTGCTTTTCTTTCTTTCTCCTTTCCTTTTTCTCCTCGCTCTTTGTTTATTCTCCTGCCGTGATGCCCTGGAGACAAGAGCCCTTCCTTTCTCCCTTCTTCGCCTGTTTACAGAACTCCTAAGGTCCTATAGTGAGGGGGTGTGGGGGGTAGAGCCAGTGAACTTTCTCTACAAAGGGCCCGATGGGAAATATCTCAAGCTTTGTGGGTCCCCTGGCCTCCGTGGCCCCTCAGCTCTGCCGTTTTAGCACAAAAGCAGACACGGACCATACATAAATGAGTGAATGTGGCTGTGTCCCAATAAAACTTAATCTGTGGACATGAAAATTTGAGTTTTGTGTCATTTATAACATGTCACAAAACATTTTGCTTTTACTTTTTTTTTTTTTTCCGTAAGAACTATTCTCACCAAACCAGCCATTACAAACCAAGCAGCAGACAAGGATTTGGCCCTCAGGGCACAGTTTGTCCACCTGTGGTGGCTTTTCATCTGGGGTCAGACGGCTTGGCTGTTCTGGTTGTTGCAAGGTCCTCGCTGTGTGGCTATGGACCAGCGGTTCTCCCTCTCTGTGCCTCAGCCTCTTTGTGTAGAATGTGAGGATGAGAGTGATGGTTCTCGGAGTCTGGTTGTGATGATTCAGTGTGATGATAGGGACAGTAGTGCTCACCAAGGGACATCTCATCTTGGCTCTGGCATTAATTTGCTGTGTGATCTTAAACAGATGACCAGACTTTTCTAGACCTCGGAGCCCTCATTTATTACAACAAACAAAAACCAAAAACACTGAGGTTCGGACTAGAACATCCAGTGGAGGCTCGGACTAGAACATCCAGTGGCCAGGCATGGCCCCAGGGAACCTGATGTCCCTGGGGTGAGTCCTGCTTTTATTGGATAGTGGCCCCTGGTGGGCTTTGCTTCTTGGTGGGTTCAGATTCTGCGACTGTGGAGTGAATATGCCCGAACCCAGGACAGTCAGGGGTGAGCTCGTGTCTCTTGGGTGCTCCTTGGAAGAAAGGACTGGGCCCTTTTGTTTTCGTACTGGCCCCAGAGGTGAGCATTTCCAGGCATTCTGATGGCTCTTATGTCCTCATCAGCCTTATGTTGTACACCATGAAATCAGCTGGGAGAGGCTAAGACTGACCCCAGATCCCTCAGGAATTTGAACCAAGGTTGTCCTGACTCCAGAGGCCAAACTCGAGTTATTCTCCTTATGATTGTTGTCCTGTCTCTGTATCACCTTACTGCTGTCTGTTTAATCTTTTAAAAACAGTCTATTTGTACTTAGCTCCTTCTAAAAAATTTTCGTTAGAACCAAACAGATTTTGTAGTAGAGCTATGATGTGCTGTTTATATTTTAGCCAAGAAATATTTTTTTAAAAGCAAATGACTGTATAATGTGGGCCATTGAAAATCATCTTCGGTGTGGCTGGTTGTCTTAAGGGTGTCTGCTCTTCAGAAAACATTGCATCAGGCTCTGTGCTCCCAGCTACACGTGTCCAGAGCCTTGGCATCTGGCCAGGCCTTTCGATGGCTCAGCCTGTCCTATGGCCTCGGCGGCCATTTCCCACTCCTGTTGGGCGCCACGTCAGGACCAGCCCTTCTCAGAGGCCTTCCTCCCATCTCCTCCCCGGCTTGCCACAAGGCCGCCTTCTGCAGCTGCCGGTCACACTGGCTCCATGGTCACCAGACTGGACCTGCCATCCTCCCTGCCCTCTCGGCCCCCACCCCCATATGGGGATGTTTTTAAACTTCCTTTTTTTTTTTTTTTTTTTTTTTAATATTCTTGACTTCTGAGTGCCTTGGAAAATGTCCATTTTTGTCCCATTTGCTCAACAGCTCAGTGCCATGGCAGGATTTCCAGCCTCCCTGAGACCTGCATTCTGATCCCAAATGGGCCTCTTGCCAGCTATGTGGTCTCACTCAGAAAGCCTGACTCCTTTTAAGCCTCAGTCTGCTTACCTGTAAGATGGGGGTATTAATCATTTTTTCAGGGATATCATGAGGATGTACAAGAGGAAGGTCTTGAATGTGCTAAGTCAGAAGTAGTACCGTGTTTCGGTAAGGAGCAGAGGCTCTGGAGGCTGACCTGCCATCCGGCCCCCTCCCTGTCAGTACCACTGCCTCCTGGTGATGCAACCGGGCGAGCTAGAATGTTGGTGATGGCCTGCCAGTGGGATTACAGATTCCCGGTACCACCTCTGTCTGCTTCCTTCCCCCCTTGGCATTTCTTTGTCTAAATATGGCTCTCCTTTGGACACATACAGAAATAGGAGTCTTCTCCAGGAACCCGGGAGAGGTCTAGGCAACCGCGTTGAGCCACTGTGGCTGCCGGCCCGCCCCGACCTGTCTGAGGAAGCCGGCGGGCATCCCTCGGCCGCCCCACCTGGGCCAGGCCCCAGCCCTGTGCTACCATTGACTTGTACTTGAATCCATCTCCTGTTGATTTTATGAGAACTTCCCCTGAAAATCCCCATGTTCAAAAGACGACACTGGGGACCCATGGAGCAGGCTCATCATTTGAATAATCAGCCATTTAGTGACATGTCTAGCCTAGTTTAATGACTGAATCAGTGAAAGTATGACCCCGAGTGCCGGTTAACTTTTAAAATAGCTGTGCCCACTGCGTGACACAGCCAACAGGAAGCCATTAAGGCGCGAGCAATTACCACTTCCATCCATCGGCAAAGTCCCTATTTTATTTTAATCTGCGTAAGTGCATTTTCTGCACGAGGTTAAAATAGAAATCCCTTCTCCTGAACAAGACTGGTTTTCTGGCTGACTTGAGAGCACAATTTACAACTGATTTAATTTGTTCTTCACAAACATTCCTAATGACATTACCCCGGTGCATATACAGACTGCCTCCTCTTATTCCATTAACTCCCAAATCGGGTTTAAAGACCATATTGATGCTAGATGTTATTATGGGTGATTATCAAAACAACAGACAACTCGGCAAAGTGTTTACTAACTGGTTTATATATAATTTCTGTAATAACGACAACAGATGGTAATGCTACAAACACTAAATCACGCTTTTCGCGGCTGAAACAAATTGGCAGCCTGCGGTACAGAAATGGTGTACGTAGCTATATACAGATGCCTCGTTCATCAGCTATGGTGTTCATCTTATTAGGAAATGGGTCTGTTACCGCTATTACAGGTAATCTTTCCATTTACAATTACAAAATGTATATTTTCAATGAAAATGGTTTTCAGCAGCCAAGCTGCCTGAAGGATATTTCCCCTCTAATTACCGGCCCCGTGAATGCGCGCCCCCGGCCGAGCCACGCACGGGGGTGTTTGTCCTAGTTAATGGTGGCGGCAGCATCTCACTTGCACCAAGAGGAGTCTCTTCTCGAAGACTCTCCACCTCTCGCTGGAAAGGCCACCGAGCAGCCCTAGGAGGTGGTCCGTCAGGGCCTTAGAAGCAGCGTGTGAACAGGGTGAAGGGCAGCGGAACACGGAGGGGGTCCGTCCTGGCGCCTGTGGATGTGGCCTGCGAGGCTCCAGTCTCCTGAGTGTGAGTTTCAGATGCGGGAGAGACCACGTCCTCTGTCGGCAACCCCCGTGCATTTTAAAGGTGGGAAGTGGGGGCGCCCTGGGTGAGGGGCTCAGTCGGTTGATCAGCCAACTCTGGATTATGGCTCAGGTCATGATCTCAGGGTCTTGGGATGAGCCCCGCCTTGGGCTCTGCTCTACGCACAGAGCCTGCTTGTCCCTCTCCCTCCCTCTCCGTACCCTCCCCCTTTTCAAATAAATGAAAAAAAAAAAAAAGGAAATGAAAAAGGATGGAAAGCTGATGTCCAGGAGGCCCAGGGAAGAAGGGACTTAGAGCAGCTCGTGGAGTGGCAGGGCTGCGACACTTATGTGGGCCCAGATAGGGAGCCCCGTGCTATGCCAGGCAGTGCTGGTGCTCCCTGCACACGGAACGCTGAGACAGACAGGGTCCGAGTCTCGGTGGCCCCGTCGTGAGCATCGCACACGCGTCCCCTCACTGAATTCTGCGGACAGCAGGGAAGAGGAGCACGGCTGTCTCCCATGACAGGTGGGGAACCCCTGGGACGCCAGGATGAAGTCACTTGCCGGGGATCCTGTGCAGCTGCAGGAGGCAGCTTTGAATCCAGAGTCTGGGCTGAATCACTGATTCGGTGCCTGCCTTTCCGCAGTGGGGCGCCCGTGGTCTCTTAGGGGAAACCAAGGAAACACCACTGGGGGCAACAAGGGGGCAAAGGGCGGGTGGTGTTGTGGGCATTTCCAACCCCGGGGAGCTCCCCGCCTTAAGTTCCTTCACCTTTCACTTGTCCGTCAAGGTCAAGGTGTCCTCGGGTTCCCGCACCGGCTGAGAGCGGGGCCGCACGGCTGGCGGAGAGGCGGGCCGAGACCGCTCGGGGGCTGTCACCAGCTGTGGCACCCGAGGGACTCCCTCACCTTCACCTTCAGCGGCCTCCTCGGCAGAGGGAGGCTGACCCGGGCGCATCTCCTCATCTCAGCGCCAGCTGGAGGCGGGGGCCTGAGGGTTGGTGCAGGAAGCAGGGAGTCAGGACGGAGCCTGGCGTGGAGCAGGAGCTGGAAGGGTGTCGCCTCTGTTCCCTGCGGCCACCGCTGCTGCTGGGACGCCCCTCCGTGGACCCACTCTTGGCTCCGGATGGCCCCTCCGGATGGAGGCGGGATCCCTGCCTCTGCGCCCACGGCCCCCAGTGCTCATCGCCCCCACCCCTGCCCACGGGGCTTCTCTGCCCATCTGCCCTGTCTGGCGGGGACTGTTTCTTTCCTCTTTGGGACCTTCCTTGGTCTGAGCCCGGGCCCTGAGGGAATAAGGCTACTATGGGCCTCAGATCACAGATGTCACAGAGTGGGGACAGATGAGGAAAGGGAGGCCCAGAGCGGAGGTGGCTGCCACCAGCTGTGCTGTGAGCGCCTCCTGGCTCAGCCCAGGCCCAGAGCTCTGGAGAGGCCACCGGGCCCCCTGGAGTCGGCTCAGAGGACTGACCCTGGACAGGACCCGGCCACGCTCTGGTGAGAAGCCAATCACGCGCTTCCGAATGACCACTTCGTGAAGGGACAAAGAATCGTTTCCTCCCTGTAATTTTCTGCATGGAGCTCTCCCTCCTGTCCCCCCGGCCACTTCCCTCTGACCTCGGAGGTGGCCCCGCACCCTGGCCACATGGCCCCGTCTCTTCCCTGGCACAATGAGCTGTTGTTCTGGGGCTTGTCCCCAAAGAGGGGGGCCTGTCCTCCGTGGTCTGGAAGGAAGCACCTGGTCTGGGCGAATTTTCGGAAGGACCCCGGCTGGGCCTGGGCCCCACCAGCAAGGCCAGGGCCAGGCGTTTGCAGAGGAGAGCCTGAGCTCACAGTGTGGGCCCCCCCGGGCCTTCTCTTTTCTACCCTACAATTGCTCCTTGGCCTTGGGAGGGCTGTGTAGCCGGTGGAAGAAGCCCTTGGGAACCAAATTTGAGTTTAAAGCCCAGCTTGTGGCGTAGTTGACCAATAACAAATAAACTTTTCCTCTTTGAGCCTCAGTCTTATCTTTAAAGTGGGGATAATAGAACCTCTGTGGAACGACTCAGCACGAAATGGGCTGTCACGAAATGGGAGCTTTTATTAGCCATCTCTGTGACCTCTGTGAGATTTGTGGGATTATTAGACATTTGACATTTCTTTCCAGAATCTACACCAGTGGGAAGGTCAGCTGTGCCTCCAGCATCTCTGTGCCTTCTCCAATGGCTCTAATTTGGGAAACCTTTCCTTGGTCACATCCAAACCAAAATCATAGCCACAGGCTGATTTTAACCCATGAACCTATTCCAAAGGAGGACCCTCTTCACATTTAACATAATACACTGGTTGGGGCATGTGAAAATAATATCTGGATTACATGATATGAAAGAAGATATTTGAGGGGTGCCGGGGTGGCTCAGTGGGTTGAGCATCTGACTTCAGCTCAGGTCATGATCTTGGGGCCCTGGGATCGAGCCCTGCCTCCGTCTCTGTGCTCAGCAGGGAGTTGGCTTGTCCCTCTCCCTCTGCCCCTCCCCACGCTCACGCGCGCATGCCTGCTATCTCTTCAACTAAAAATAATCTTAAAAAAAAATACTTGAGTTCTAGTGAATGAAATTTAGTCTTTTATGACAATGTTTTCTTTTAATGGGAAATTTCATCTGATGAAATATTGAGAGAAGACTGGAACTTGCAAAACAAAAACAAAAAACAGGCCTGGTAAAAAGTCCTGCTCTAACTTATGGTAGTCAGAGGATCTTGGGCCTCAGTTTCCCCATCTGTAAAATGGGGGCTGAGTGTGGTTTGAACTATTCCGCACCTAGGGATCTCACAGCTCTGACGTTTCCGTGTCTGCAACTGTTGGGAAGTCCAGGAAGCAGAAAGAATTCCAGAAGCTGCACTCAGGGACACCCTCCCCCACTCCTTCCCCGGCTAAGCAAGAACCAGGCTCTCTGCAACTTTTGGGGGCTTCGGGGGACAGCTCAGAACCACCTTTAACAAACGGCACTGCACGAGAGGAACTGCTCCTCTGCCCCACCGTCTGCATCACCGCCCTGGCATAATTAGCAGACATGTTGCAAAGTGTATCTAGCATATCTAGCAGGTTTAAAAAAATGCCTCCCAAAGATTATAAAAGACTTTAATTAGAATTTCACAAAGGTAGAGTCTGAGGATTTGCTAATTGCCATTCCTGATTTTTTTTTTTTTTTCAGGGTTCAGCGCAGCTTCAGAGATAGGAAAGAGCGAACAGTGTTTTAAGGCCATGGTACAATGTGACAACAGTGATAGATATGCTAATTTCTTCATTCACTCCACTTCACTTCTTTTATTCCTTCCAATTAAAGCAAATGCTACTGAAACTGTAATTAAGCTGGGGCTGGGCCCTGATTGCCTGCTGTTTTAATGAAACCCTATTGATTTTTCTTTTCTTTCTAATGGCCACACATGGTGCTCAGTGGTCAAACACGGGCCCTGCTACAGGGCCCTCGGCAGAACTGAATTTTGGCCTGGGAAAACGGAGGCCCGATGGAGAAGCTCCTAGAAGTAGTGGCAGAGGTGGGGTGTAAGGCTCTCCCTCGTGAGGCCACGCCGTGACGAGAACCCCCGACAACTCTAGGACCATCCAGAAGAAATGAAATGCCTTCGGGAGGAGTTCAGACGCGCTTTTATGCCAGTGCTGTTTCCAGAAGGAGTGGCGTGGTGTTCAACTCTGGTGGCTTACCTAAGCTGGATGTTAAAATCTGGGCAATTTGGAGCCCTGGAAGTGTATGTTCTTGACACGTGTTCACAAATTAGAGAGCCGTTTTGGAGACGAAGTATTGGAAGAACATTTTACCTCTCTTTGGCTTTAATTTGAGAATGAAGTTTTTTTTTTGTTTTTTGTATTTTTTATGAAATGTCTCTGAAATTCCTTTTGGGCGTATACTCCTACCCTGCCGTGAATACGGAGATTTAATGCAGATAAAATGAGGGAGAGGAGTATTGGCAACTGGTCATTTTGATAGTTCGACAGATATCTAAGGGTGCAAATTAATATTCTGATCTGAAAGTAGGCTCTTGGGTATTGTGGGTGGTTTTCTGTATCCAGCAACAAGGTTCCCCTTGCAGGACCCGGAAGGAAGAATGAACTCACACACCCTAAGTGCAGTGTGTGCAGAGTCATTGCTCAGGCCCTTATCAGAGCCTTGGGGCTGCCATTCCCAGTTGGGGAGGAGGAGGGACGGGGAGTCCGCGAGCCCATCCCGACAGACTGCATCTTTGGTTCCTCCTTCTTCTCGTGCTCCTACTCCGCCTCTCCCCACCAAAGTCTCATGAGTCTCTGAACTTCTTCCCACACTGGGGTGATTGGATGACGTTCTTGGAGTCTGAATGGACACATTCTTGCTGTTGTCATAAAAACCTGCTGGAGAGGGGCGCCTGGGGGGCTCCGTCGGTTGAGCGGCTACTCTTGATTTCGGCTCAGGTCGTGATCTCAGGGTTGTGAGATCGAGCCCCTCATCCAGCTCTGTACTCAGTGGGGTGCCTGCTTGAGAGTCTCTCTCTCCCTCTGCTGCCCTCGCCCCCTTAAAAACAAAAACAAAAACAACCAACACATGCTGGGTGGCAAGACTTACACCCTTCCCACTGGCCAAAACACCAGGGGCAGCATTGTCCTTATCAGCTTGCATCATTCTGATGCATCCGCTGCTTCTCCTATTGTACTTCCTTGGATAAAAGAGGAGACAGGCCAGAGGGGATCGGGGCAATTACCAAAGTTATGTAGCTGAGTCAGGGAACGTGGGTCCAAAGCAGATTGCTCTCCAGGGAGGAGGAACAAGGATGACCCATGTCAGGATAATGTTGGTGATCAACCCTGGGACACTGGTGACTTGTCCCTTGCAAGGCAGCCCATCTCTCCTCTCCCTAATAAGGTGTCAACTTCCTGAGTGTAGGGTGGAGGGCAGGGTTTGTCCCCTTCAGCATGGCTGACCTTTTGGGTCAGATTGTCCTTTGTGGTGGTGGTAGGGATCCGGGTTGTGCCGCGATACACTCACTGTAGGATGTTTAGCGAGACCCCTGGCCTCAACCCACTGCGTGCCCGTGGACCCTCCCCAGCTGTGACAGCCCAACATGTCCCCAGATACTGCAGATATCCTCTGGGGGAGAAAATGGCTCTTGCTTGAAAATCACCGGTCTGGGCATTTATGTTTTGTTGGCTTGAAGCATAGTATCTGCTTAAAATAGACATACCAGATGCTTTGTTTTGGTCTAATGGCTTATGCCATTGTGTAACAACATTTCTGGTTTTGAATAAAAATGAAAACTCAAACTTCAGATTGAAAGACTAGACAAGAAGACTGTGTCGATTTTTTTTTTTTTTTCTGAAGACCCTAGAACCTTCTGCAAGGAAATTTTCAAGAAAGAGCATGGGTCAGAAGACCTCCAGGGGGTCTCAGTCTGCTCCTTGCAGGCTGGTATTTGGGCAGATCCCAAGTGCCCTGAACCATGAGTTTTTGTCATTAATGTGAGGAGGATGTTGCAGTGATTCATCTCCGAGGGTCCTGGTGTAGGGCTGACGTTCTTAATAATTGAACAGAAGCGTAATGAGGAGTACAAGTGTGGAATCAGGGAATTTCCAGTTATGGGCAGAATTCACGCCATCCGATCCAGGTAAGGAGAGAGAGAGAATAAGAAAGAGAACTGATGGGAGAAGTTGGCACCCAATATTCATGAGAAATTGTGACTGTTTGCTCAGTAACCTGGCTTCACATCATCCAGCGGTTTCCAAGCAGATTCCTGGATGCCCATGTCTTTGTCTAAGGAAAGTCGTACAGAGATTGGATTTCTTTTACAGAGATTTGCTTTACCTTTATGTCAGGATGGTTGGGAAAAAAAAAAAAAAGTTGTTGCCTTGTGGCCCAGGACTGCTTGCATCCCTACTGACACCACTCGGGGCTGGGGAGAAGTCTGTTCTGAGATGTTGCGGGATTCTAGAAGCAAGGAAGCAGATGGCTGCCAGAGCTAACTTCCCCAGATAAAAGAGAAAATTTAGAATTGTTTCAAGAGCAAAGGCAAGTTCTCCTAAAGCTGCTCTTGTTCCCAGGGCAGACCCACCCAAAGCAGATCACTGGTGGCGGCTTCTCCACTATGGAGCAGAGGAAGAGAGGGGCATCTATTCTGGAAGGAGCCGGCTTCCCGTATGGGCAGCCAAAAAACCCCTCCCTCCCCACTTGCTTTGCCTTCATTTTATCTTTGAGGACTCACATCTGTAGGAACAAGCTGTTTTTGAAACCCTGCAGAACCAATGACCTTCATTTTACAGATAAAGAGGAAAGCCAGATTTTTAATTGGTTTTTAAAAAATTACATGTACTTTTGACAAAGATGAAAGACCCTTTTCTTGGTGTTACCTCTGACATCTCGCTTGTTAGGACTGGAGAGAAAGAAAAACGGACCCCAGGACTGGAGCTGCAGGGACCCTGGAAAAAGGGGACACTATCACGCCACCGCCGAGTTCTGTCAACTGTCAAGTTAATTAGAATGAAATTAAAAACACATTTGCCAAGATGTTCCGCAGCCAAACCAGTTAAATAGAGATTTTAACAAAATTGAAAGCATATTATACTGAGATTTGTGGATCCTGGCCCGGTGAGTGAGTGCCGAAAGTGTGATAAAATAACAAAATTGCTGCCTAATAATCTATAGAATAATATTGTCAACTAATGGCTTATAATAAAATAAAAGCTGTTATTAGGGTAAAACATTATAACAAAATCCAACTTTATTTGCAGTGCCTCCCCCTTAATGGTTTTGAGCATTTTGAAAGGTAATTTAAACAAGTACATTGTATCCTTATTGAAACTGCTTCATCTCGCTGGCTGCTGAAAATGGCTTTAACCATCTCTCTGAACAAAAGCACCCCTAATAAGACAACAAAAAGCCCCAAGCAATGGCCCAGCAGCATCGCTCTCTGGCGAGGAGGAGTGGAGCCTTAGCAGCAGCTTTCTCCTTGCATGTAATTAGATGAATTAAAAGGACAAAGTGGTTAATGTAACTGTTGTCCGGGAGGGGGCCTAGCCTTTTCCGTCCCGTCCATTTCAGACAAGAGCCTGTGGCTTTCGCTCCAGCAATGCGGAGAAGAATGCTGGCAGTAGGGAAATTAACAAGCTTAATCTACGAGGAATCTGCTCCGAGTCACGGATGAAATGTATCTCGAGCAACGAAAGGCTACTCATTCCTGCTTCCCTTTTATATGCCTAATAAAACTTACAATAAATTAACTGCATTTTAGTTTGCAGCCGGGCTCTGCTCATCAGGGACGAGGCGCCAGGTAGTCAAGTCACAAGGAGCCTTCAACTGGTGCATTTCAGCTATGCGGCCGGGGCGGGGTGGGCAGCTCCTCTAATGAGCCTTCCTCCCGGGGTTGATGTTTCGAGGACTGGGTCATCGCTGCAGCCTCATGGTTTTTAGTCCCAGGGAGGTGAGGAGGGAGGTCTGCCTTATCTGTCCGGGTCACTCGGCTGAGGGGAGGTGGGACGTGGGAGAAAAATCTTCCTAAGACAAATTGATTCTCCATCTATAGTTGTCCATAGAATGGATCCCGTGAAGTTTCCTTGATCACTTTGCACGTCGTGTGTTGTCCGTGGGCCACTCTGGTTCTTCACACTCACCGATGGGGAATGCTACCATCCCAGAAATATCTTAATAATAAAAAGCAAAACGAATTTTCCCTCGGGCCTTTCGTTTCATTCTCTGTGGAGCCGGGAAACTGACCCAGCTGGGGCCAGTGCCTGAGAGGCTGCAGAAACCACGGCGGGCCCCGGAGAGGCTCTCCTCCGTTGTCGTCTGCCATTTTGTACTCTTGGCCCAACACTGACTCAGAACAGCAACTTGGAGCCTTCCTTGACCTATTGGCGAATTATGACTTTGTTTTATTATAAAAAATAGAAAGGGGAAAATTAAATTCATTAGCTCCAATTACTAAATGATTCATCTGGCTGGTTAATGAAGCCGCACATTATGCTAACAAGATAAAGGCAAAGAATAACATGTGGGGTCAGTGGCTACAGGCAAGCTGTGCTCGGCTCCGTTGGAAACGCTCAGCCGAGGAGTCTGTACCTTGAGATGGATGACATGACCTGGGGCTGCTGACAGGGGAGCCCAAAGCGGAGAGACAGGAAGAAGGGGTGCTCTGTCTGCCTCGCTGGGAGATCTGAGGAAGCTAAGTCAGGGCTGACAACGCTCCGGTGGTGGCAGTGGGGGGAATCCTCCTTTCGCTTGCTGGGTTGGGAAGGCCAGTGGATTCCTCACCGGAAGCCCCGTGCTGCCGACAGAAATGGTGCCAGCCATCCCAGGGAGGGTTGGGCTCCTCGATCCAAGCCCCTTGAGGCTCTGGAGCTTCAAGGAACCACCAGGTTGGCGATATGGGGTCATTAGGAACAGAGAGACTGTGGACGGCGTGCATGCCCTCTATGTTCTCACCCTTTCCCTGGGCCAGAGTTGGGCTTGGGCTCACAGTGGAGGTTAAGGCTGGCTCTTTGGAGCCAAACTGTATGGATTTCAATCTTGGCTCCTCTAGGTCTCAGCTTTGGGACCTCAGGCAGGCTTTTCCTCATCTGTAATATGGGCACAACCATAGCACACACCTCATAGATTTAAGTATTAGTCTTTTTTTGGGGGGGGGGGTTGTTTTGTTTTTAATGTAGGTGTTGTTAGTAGTACTTGAGTTCCTATGGCTCTCCTCTTTCCCACCCCCCGCCCTTTGGGCCACTACTGCACCACATGCTTCCCCACACCTTTGTCCCAATCACATCCTTTGTTCATGTTTCTAGGTGAGGGGACCTTAGCTCACCCAGGGAGGCCTCCGAATATAGATTTGTCCATTCACTTCCCCGAGTGAACACATCCACGGTCACTGCTGAAGCTGTTGACTCCGGACTTCACTGGCTCCACTTTGCTTCTTGGAATTCTGGTCCCGACTCTCCGATTTTCCCCGGGCGCTCATCCCTAACTGGCTGCCAGGAGCAGGTGGGCCTCCAGCTGCTTTGCGAATGGCCATCAGATGACTCTGTCATTATTCCCACCGCTTGATCGGAGTCAATCTGATCCTCATTCTGTAAAATACATTCATCAAATAGCAAGAGTAACCCAGTCTTAACGGCAGCCTGTCTCCATGCTGCACAGCAAAAGGAACCTGGGATTTTGAGTTTGAATCCCAGCCCTCCTATGCATTGTGTAACTGCAGCCAAGTCCCTTCACCTCTTGGGGATTGGTGACAATAATGTGCCTTGCAGAAGGCAGGAGACGGGAGTGAGGCTCTTCCGAAAGGGCAGAGCATTAGGTCAGATGTCCCCATGTGCATGTGAGTCCTCTTCCGTGTCGGCTGCCGTGGTGGGAAAGGGGAGCATCTCTGCCACCCATCAGGTTCCTGCTTCTGAGGAGCTGGGCTGGGGAACTCGGCCGATAGGCTGAACTGCACGTGCCTATGGGCACTGTGACTTTGATGCTTCCTGCGCCCGGCGTAGCCAGCCCGTTGCCTGGGCAGAGGAGCGATGCCCAGCGAGCCGTGCCTCGAGGTTCATCTTCTGCCCCTCACCCATGTAGATGTGTCACCGTCCCCTCCCCTTTCTGCGGATTAGCGCCTGTATTGTCGTTGTCTTCAGAATTGTCCTCGTCTCGGTCATAATCATCTCAGCCTTTATGAGCCAGCTCCTGGTTTAAATAAAGAAGACATCTTAACGCTGGGAAGAGTGTGAGTCAGACACTTCGAGATAATCTGAGGTTTACCCACACTTTCCACCGCCGTCACTCTTGCTTACGACCCGGGCTCCAGGCATCGCAAGACGAGTTTGGTAACCCCGTGGAGGCTGGGCGGCTCTCAGCAAGCCTGGATGCTGCTAATAGTGGTGGCTGTCTGGCTTCTGTAGGCATCAAATTTCTTTTTTCTGAAAGATTTTAATTTGGCAAAATTATGTTAAACCAACGAGCAATGCGAGCGGACTTAGGACCTCTTGTAAATGGTCTTTTCCTCAATATGATTTACTAGAAACCTGTGCTTAGCGGGCTGGAAGCCTTTGTGTTACAATGTCCCGGAAAGTCCATGGAAAAGGAAAGGAATGTGTGAACCTTAATTTTTTTGAAACGTAAAAATATTAAAAAGAAGCATGATTAATATGTTGCTTTGGAGTTTGGGGTTTTGCTCTGGTTGTTTTTCTATATATTTTTTTAACTCCCTGGTAACAGCTGTGTCTAGTGTGGAGGATGGAAAGACGTCAGGGGAGCGGGAAGGCACACGGGGCTGCCACGGAAGCCTCGTGGGTATTGGCAGAGGACGTGGATGAGAACACCAGGGACAGTGCTTTTGCACATGAAGCTTCGGATGAATCTCGGTGACAGCTCGGCGGGGCTGTCCACGTTCTGTGCAAAGCTTGGTACTCAGGCCAGACACATGACTTGGGCTGTCTACCATAGCACACGAGTCAAGAAGAGCTTCAGGGGCAAAGTGGGCAGCGGGCATGGGGCAGGGAGCCAGGCAAGGGTAAGGCTGGTGGGTGAGTCCCTGAGTGCGGAGGCTAGAGCATGAGCGAGTGAGATGTGTGGCCTCCTTGACCTTCTTGTGGTATGTCTGCGACCCTCGGCTGGCAGGTGTCTGACAAGGCCCTGGTACCAGAAAGGGGAGCCCAGGGACCGTGGGAGACTCCGATTCTGGGAAACAGGAGGATATGCTGCATTACACGTCCTTCTGCTTCCTGGTCGGAGAGCGGGTCACCAAACCTGAGAGGGGCGGGGCAGGGGAGACCCCAGGCTCCAGGCTAGAGCAGCCTCTTAGCATAAAGCTAAAATCAGGACTGGTGGAGGGAGCCATCTTCAAGTGTGAACTTGGTGAATTTAACATTTGCAGATTTCAAAAACACAGTAGAAGTGGCTGTTTCTGATGGGAGGCCCTGGTGATGTGATTCATTAGGAGCAGGGCGAGCGAGGAAGGCTCCGATAGTTCCCTTCCACGGAGAAGTGGCTCCTTCCTTGGCTCCCAGTTAGAAAGCTCTCGAAGCCAGAAGGCTGACGGATGGAGGCAGGAGGGAGGCTCAGAGTGCATCAGCAGTTCCCTGGGTGCTAGTGCGGCCTCCAGCTGGCTTCGTTTGGACTGATGTCATCCATTTGTAGTTCTGGACATTTAAAAAATATTTGCTATTCATCTTTAACCTGTGCTAAGAGATCTTTTTAGCAATGTGCTTGTTTGGTTCGGAAACATCCTGTCAGCTGCATCCAGGGAAGGTTCTGGAAGCAGGCACTGGGTTACAGTGCTTCCCAGTTCTTCCCCCACTCACCTTCTGAAGGCCCCATAGGGCACCCGGCTGACCACGCCCCAAAGCTGCCACAGCAGGTCATCTCTGGGCTTGCTGGTCCTCTGATCTCCCTCGGCCTCACACATGCGCCAGCCGGAAACACAAGCCAGGAATATTCCAGAAGGATCTTGGGTACCAGGTGGGCATACTCCCTGCTCTTCAAATGCCACAGGGTGAGGAAGAAGCTGCTACCCTTGGATCTTCTGTTGCCACTGCCTGGACCCCTTCATCAGTCGTCAGCTTATCCAGAGGCCTTTCTGACCCCCTGCTCACAATGGCAGCCCTCCCTGCCCTCCGTCTTTCCTTATTTTTCTTCAGGGTGCTGTCACCCCCGGGCATCCCCTGTGTTCCTTGGCTGTCTCTCCTCACTGCAGCGCACGCTCCGTGAGGGCCGGGCTCTTGGTCTGGCTCACTGTCGTCTTCATGCTGCCGGTAGGCAGTGTGTGCTCAGAAAGATCTGGCTGCTGGACTCACGAGCGGGCATGAGAGGCCCCAGGTGGGACCGTGTTGAAGTCCCAGCCTCTTCTTCGACGGAAGCCACCTTTGATCGGGACGGTGCTTGCTCGAGATGGGGACTCGGGGCCTGGTATGTTCCCCTCCTCTCCCCACAGGCCTCTCTCTAGCTTGTCTTTGGCTCATCACACACTCTGCCACTTAGAGGGGGCTGCTTTATGAAACGGCAGGAAATGGCAAAGTGCACCCCAAGGCAAGAGAATTAGTTGGTCCAAACGAAACCAGTCCACCCAGCCTGGTGGGGGCTGAGCCCATCTCTTGGTTTGTCTCTTGCATTCATTCAGCAACATTCAGCAAATATTGAGTGTCTGCTGTGGGTGAGACCTGTGTGGGCCCTGGGGCACAACAAGGAGTGGCAGTGGAATGGTTTCACTCCTATTCGTGGAGTGCAGGGAAGCTTGCGCTCCAAAGGGGACGCAGCCATTGATTAAAATAAAAGTCATATAACTAAATACTTTCGCACCTAATCATGAGGGCAAGGAGGCAAGGTCCTGTGGGAGTGGGTCAGGAGCTTGACTTGGCAGGGTGGTGGAGGTATCTGGGCAGGCTTCCCTGAGGAGGTGGCCTTTGAGATGGTATCTGAAGGAGAAGCAGCCAATGAGGGGTGAGCTGGTGAAGAGGTTTGGGGTCCAGAGGGGAAAGCATTCCAGACACAAGGAATAACAGAATGTGGGGTTGCCCTGGGACAGGAGAGGTGATGGTACAACTGGGATTAAACAAAGGACGGCAAGTTTCTTCCTACCTGCTTCCGATCCTTGGGAAACATCTGCTTCGTTCCTTCTGGGTCAACATTTCAAAATGACCTTGCCTTTTGCAAATCTTCCTGAATGTGTTATTTGTGCCTTCCAGAAGGTACTTGACACCTTCTAGACATTCATGCCTTGCTAGGCCTGTTCTGTTCAGGAGAAGCCCAGTGGGGAGTCCTTGGTAACCAGTCCCCCCTCTGAACCCATGTCTACACTGTCGCAGTCCAACCCCCAGTGCCTCTGGAAACCTCTCCAGTGACGTCCCAGCTCCTCTTCTTAGGGACGTTTTCAATTAAAGCGTAATTGGGCAGGAGGCGTGAAAAGAAACAAGTGTCGGCAGTTGACATGGGGACACCCCCTTTTACCGCCCGAGTGCTGGAACACGGGAGTAACTGTCTAGAGCTTCTCACACAGCGGGCCTCTTTTAAATATGTAAAATAGAACATCCCAACGCTCTGCTAATTATTTAATAATATAGTGAGTTAGGCCTGAGTTGTGAAAATCCTGACCTGGGTAATTACAGGGCATACTGCTCTAATTAATGGCTTTCGAAGATCTGTTTTCTAAAATTACATTCTCTCTGTGACCGTCATGAGCAACGGCACCATTTCGGTGGAGGGACAAGGTGGTTTCCTCCGTGAGCAAATGTTGACCTTGGTAGTGATTTCTAACCGACTCTCATTGGCTGCCTCGGGGGGGAGGAGCTCTTGCCTCACAGACACCAGACTGCGAAGCCAGAGGCAATTTCTAAGTCCTGGCGCATCTTTCTAGCAAGAGGGGAAATAAAGTCATCCTGCCCAGGTCTCACCGGAAAGCCGGGCATTGGAAACCTTCATCCTGCAACAGGGGTTCAACCCCGCCATGCGGTGAGGCCCATGTGGGTGCCTCGGCTACGGAGATAGGGAAGCCCAAACAACCCTCCAACTCAACTCAGACTCCATTTTTTTAAAAAAGATTTATTTATTTATTTGAGAGCGAGAGCACAGGAGGAGGGGCAGAGGGAGAGGGCGAGGGAAAGAATCTCAAGAAGACTCTTGGCGGAGCGGAGAGCCCGACGCGGGGCTCGATCTTATGACCCTGAGATCGGGACCTGAGCTGACATCAAGAGTCAGACGCTTAACTGACCGAGCCCCCCAGGCGCCCCTCTGATCTTATTTCTGAGGGTCACTTAGCAGTTTGTTTACCTCACGAAGGTTTTTTTTTTTTGAGCACCTACTGAACATGACGTCCTCTTTAAGCGTTCCTGGCCCTGAGAGGCTCCCGGGCGGCAGGGGAGGCTGGCAAGGGGACAGGCCACGAGCGCTATGTGTGAGGGCTGGTCCGGGGTGGTCACACGTTCCGTCCCAAGCACCACCCCCCGGGGCCGTAGACAGTGGCTCCCGGCCCGGAGTTCTCACATACACAGAGAACCAGGGAAGCCGAACGGAGTTTGGAGAGGATGAGGGGATGGGAACGATTCCAGACATCCCCAATAATTTCTAAATCCCTGACAGCCAGTCCACACCTGGCGATGAGAGATCACACGCTACTGGAAACGTGATGTACAAAAGGTGGGGGCTGAAATGTGTATGAGTTCAGTCTAGTCAGACGGCTTATCCCGTCCAGCTCAGAAGGACCGGAGATCTTGCTGTGAACCTGGTTGTTTTTTGTTTTTTTTTTCAAGAGTTTATTTATTTATTTGACAGAGAGAGATCACAAGTAAGCAGAAAGGCAGGCAGAGAGAGAGAGAGAGAGGAGGGAGCAGGCTCCCCTCCAAGCGGAGAGCGTGATGCGGGACTCGATCCCAGGACCCCGAGATCATGACCTGAGCCGAAGGCAGAGGCTCAACCCACTGAGCCACCCAAGCGCCCCTGTGCACCTGGTTTTTGAAGGAGTAACTGCTGGGTCCAACCTCATCAGCTTGGAGTATGAATCACTGATTTTTTTTCTTTTTGCATTAAAAGGGGCCTGCCCGTGGACTGGCCGCATTCAGCACCAGCCCGGGGTCTCTCCTCCCCGCTGAGTTGGGCAAGGATCTGAAGGGGACTGACCCACTTCTGAGGTGGCACAGGAAGAGCTGGGGGAGTTGGGGGTTGGAAAAGGGGGTCAGTTGAGGGCTGGGAAGGAGGGCTCCGTCTTTGCCGCAGGCATCACTGTTGCGATGGACCCCACGCTGTCTGCTCCCTTGTCGCCCTTGTCGGTGGCCAGGAAGAGACCCTCCCTGGCCCAGGCCCTGTGTGGGGGGCAGACTCGGCTCCCGGGCTTCTGACTCCTGACTGACGCTCGGGTTCCCGCAGGCTCACCCTTGCTGTTCCTCTCTCCTCCGACCCCAGCTCCTGGATCATTCTCAGAATCCTTCAAGGCTCAGCCCAAATGCTGCTTTCCCCCCGTCAACCTTTGCCCCAGCCCACGGGCGTCACGTTACAAACATCGAGCCCCCTCAGTGCGCACAGTGTGTCTGTGCAGGGCATGGGCGCCCCTGGGCTCCGGCCACACCTGGCTCTGGGTCATAACTCTGCTCTTGGCAAGGTTTCCAGGCCCGCTGGGAGGCAAATGACCTACCAGGCTGTTGTGCACCGAGTCCATTTCCTAGGAATAATGAGAGATTTAAGCGAGAGTAATCTCTTTTCCCCTCATTCACCACGTTAATGGTGGTCCAGACTTTTCCACCTGAATAGCCTCATCTTTTCTCTACAAGCTTGGTAGCTCCTTATACCACGGGGCCCGGGCAGCCAGCGGCTGCTTGAAAACCCTTGATCATAGCAGACTGGCACGCAGAAGATAGTGTTTTTGCTTGATGAACCTGATTTTTCACTTTTAAACTAGCTGTTTGGGCATGGTGTGGACAAAACCCCAGGAAAAGCAATAATTGAGTATTGAACCATCTTCTGCACTGACACAAACAACCTTGGTGATTTCCAGGGTCCCGTGCCGTGTCACTGAATGGCTAATTCGATCGTAAATCCTCCTTGTTCCATGACAGAAACACTCGCCGATGGAAGCGTCCAGAGAAGGACCCATTAGATTAGACTAGCGGCTGCTGATCTGGGTGCCCTAGTTAATCTGTACCACAGTCCCACTTCCGCTTTTTACACGAGAGTGTACCATCTATGAAAGGAAGCCAACAGATGTCTCTAGCATTTTAAGGACAGGATCCCTTACGTAGCCTCGTTTGTACAAATTCAAGACTCTTGCCGTCTAGTCTGAATAAAGGCCAAGGTTGATGGACGTGGTAAGACACCACAAGGGCTTCATTGCTGGATGTTTCCTATTTGAGAGGGGACACTATCTGTTGCTTGTGTGTGTCCAGCGCCCTCCTTACTCTTTCGTGGGAATAGTCTTTCTTTCCTTTGGGGACACCTTCTCCACTCCATGCAGGCCTGGTGGGTCTGCAAGGCTCAGTGCACTGTGCCGGCACCTGGCCATGGGAGGCAAGTGTGTGACCCAGGAGGTCCCCCACTAGTGGCCGCGATGCACCTCCTGACACGTGCAACGAAACCTGTAGTGGACGTGTGACCCGAGCCAGAGGCTCCAGGGTGCTGTCCCAAAGCTGATACAGAGATGATAGAAAAAAGAATCTCTCTCTCTCACTGTTGGGCTGGCTTAGTGGGAGCTGCCGGCAGCCATGCTCCCCCTCCCCCCAGTTGGGAAGGCCCATTTGTAGTAGGAGAGAGTGAGGAGGAGAAAGAAGGGGGAATGTGAGGCAGGTGGCTGGTTGGCTGAATGGGTGGGAGAAGGGAGAATGGAGAGAGGAGGAGAGAAAGGTATAAAGAAAGACAAGCAGAAGTCGAGAAGGACCCTCCATTTGCCCCCATCCACTCACCCCCACACAACTGGGTTGCATATTGATTTCTTTTTTTTTTTTTAAGATTTTTTATTTTATTATTTATTTGACAGACAGAGATCACAAGTAGGCAGAGAGGCAGGCAGAGAGAGAGGAGGAAGCAGGCTCCCCTCCGAGCAGAGAGCCCAATGGGGGGCTCGATCCCAGGACCCTGAGATCATGACCTGAGCTGAAGGCAGAGGCTTTAACCCACTGAGCCACCCAGGCGCCCCGCATATTGATTTCTTTAGATACTGATTCTTTAGCTCATCTTTAATTTGGGGCTACCCCAACCCGGTATTCCTGTCCCTTTATACATTCCTTTTTTTGCATGGTGGTTAGAGGATGGTGCTATCACTTGAGAACAGAAGAGTTCTGAGTATCACTAGGAGGGACATTGCCACAAAACAAAGTCGTTTTAGATGAGCGCCATCGTAAGACAGCATTAGAAGAGACACATGAGTGTTTCAAAGATTCTAGAGCATCAGCATTAGAAAGGGCCAAAGCTGCCATCCTGTTCAGCATTTCCCTGGTAGCTTTGTGGGACTTATGAGAGTCCTTGAGAAATCTTCGATGGAAGTGGGAAAAGGTGGATTCAGTAAGTGGTGGAACAAGTTTCTTGACTGCAGGACTTCTCAGAGCCTTCAGAATGCTAAGGAGCAGTGTGAGTCTTCAAGAGGGGCATAGAGAACATAGCATTCCCCAAACCTTTAATTGTGAAAGCCTTTTAAGATTCATTAATGTTGCATAACTGAAATGTAGCTCAAGTCGCTACATTAGTGGCTAAGAGTCGGACATTGAAGGGACATGGCTGCCGTCTGATCCGGAAGCTGGGCTCCTGTTCAGAGCTCTTCCATCACCCTGCGTGTTCTCTCCTGCAAATGTGCTGTAGAAAATAGACATCCAGACTTGACAAGGAGGGCCCTGCTGGTAAGGCCCTGGCTTCAGAGCCAAGGTGGTGTGTGTCTATGCCGTGTCTCAGGCAGTGATGGTAACGCATCGGCCAGTACCTGCGGATGGCTGGGCCGAGCGGGGGCTGCACTGCAGCCTTCCCATCTCCGTCTAACACGCAGCATAGCAAGCCCCAGGAGAGGTGGGCCTAACTGACGTATGGTCACTATTATGGCACGCAGTTGGCCAAACGTCTTCAACAGTGATGGGTGTTCATCTGGAAGGTCATTACCACAGGCGTTAGAAATGCCCCCTAATTTTAGAAACACTAAATAATTCATATTGGCAGCTGAGAAAAAAAAAATTCAAGGCCAGTGTGTGTTAATTTACCCAAAGTGAATTTTGGCATATTATTGTTGTGGTGGCCGTGGTTTGGTGTGGGACAAGTTATGGCAAATGGGGGATGGCCCTGTGTCTGTCCTTCTGCACGCGAGCCCTCGGCGGGTGTCACCTTACGATGGCACATCACTGCTCAACGTGGGACTTTCCACACGCAAAGCACAATGTAGTTTCTCTTTGGTTTTAATTTTTGGATCAGTATTCCTCACGTTAATACTCATGTGTGTGCGTGTGTGCATGTGTGTGTGTGTGTATTTGTGCTTATGTGTGTGCATGTGTGCGAGTGTGTAGTGCACTGGTGCCATCCACAACAGTTATTTGAATGTCTCTAGGATTTCTAGCCATAGAAGCCAGGAGGCCATTATAGTGGAGGAAGTCCCAGTTTGGTGGCCCCGATGTCATTCTCTAACTGCTCTTAGGAGTGGGTTGCAATCAGTTGGCTTGAATACGTGCTACATAAAGGACAAAGAAGACAATGGGGAACACTGGGATCCACCTGGAAATCCGAAGCCACACCGAGAATACAAGTCACTTCTGCCTGGAGACACATGTCTTGGATGAAGACGTAGCTTCTTCGGTCAAATGAAGGCGTCAGGCAACGTGGAAATACCAAGTCGACAACTGAGATGACAAGGAAGGAGCACTCCTCCCTGTGCCTGAGGCTCTGTTGGCCCTTTATATGGAAAGGGCTTGGCCTTCGGAGCCTTCGGCCCTGTCACTTCCCACCAATGCTTTGGTTGGCAAGCCAGCCAGTTTCTTTAAGCCTCAGTTTCTCCTTCCACAAATAGAGATGGTAAAATCTTCCTTGTACGTTTGTTGTCAAATGTAAATCCATGCTTCGGGGACAACTTAGATCACCTGATATACAGTGGGGGCCCAATACAGAGTTTCCTCTCTATTGGGACAAGCTGTCGTGGCTGGTTCGCAGTGTCGGGTGAAGCGAAGTGTGGAGTGTCGGGGTTTGGTTGCAGGGGTCCCGCATTCAGGGCTTGCATTGGGCTGGGATCGTGGTTGGTCTTGACCTTAACCTGCAGCTGCAGCACCCGAGGGTCTGCGTGGGTGGGTTTTGTTCACTCCATTTCAGCCGGAGCCTGTGCGATGTGCCAGGCACCCATGCTAGCTGGGCACAGGGGGCTTGGACATGAATCGGATGTGTGGTCCTTGGTTGGAGCACACGGGTCTGGCAAGTAGAAGGGTCTGGCAAGACCCTCATCTCCATCCTTCATCCTTCTTTAGCCCCTGCTTGAAAATCTCGTAGAAGACACACCTGGGAGCTGCCCACATCCTTCTCCCGTGTGGAGAACATCACGTCTTCCTGAAATGAACCCAGTTCCAGCCAGAGGCTGGAACACACTCCAGTCCCAGTGCTCTAGACCCCACAAGGCCAGCTAAACAGAACCAAAGGAGAGCGGAGGCGATTGTCTGGATAATTGAGACAAAAGTGGATTTTTTCTTCTTTCTTTTCTTTGGGTCCTGAATAGTCTGTTCTCTCCGCCATCAGAGAAAGGACCACCAGGACTCCATCTGAGTATCCCTTTGTTAACCAAGGGTCCCAGCTCGTGTGGCTTATTAGGGCAATAAGCAGAGAGGGTGTATCATAGAGGCCGCTGTCCCTCTGCCAGCATTAACTAATTCTAGTAGCTGCTTGATGGGGTAAAGCAATTACGATGCATTTTTCATTCAATCAACTGAATCAATTAATTGCTTTACTCACATAGGAACAACAAAAAACAAATCCCAAAGCTTTCTTGTTAAATAGTAAGCATGCTAGATAGGCTGCTTTTAAATCCAACATTTACATGAAATTATCTTCTTATATAATTAACAGCTACCAGTTAATAAACATGCCTCAGATAAAAGAATAGCCCTATAAATGAACAAAATGAAAAAGCACCATTTAGCATACTAAAGGTAATAGGAGCAAAGCAGTCTCTAGCAGGCCCAAGAGCCCTGCCGGAGATGTTTCCGGAAGAGCTGTTCTCAGAGGCCATGTGGACACCTGAAAATTGAGAGAGAGAGGGAGGGAGAGATTGAGAGTGAGAGCGATTGGGAGAGCCTTTCATTTAAAAAGCTCTCGGACGGAAAGTATGGCGCACCTCTTGAGAGATGGCGGCAGGGGCGGAGGGGACTCTGGTGGCGGTGCAGGGGTGTCGTATATTGGCAAAGATTTTGTTCTCTCGAATAGGAAAAGGTCTTCATTTCCGGGGTTGCCCACAAAAAAAGGGGAAATTGAGAGAGATGTAGATGGCAGAGCCCCCACTAAACGGACCTCAGATCCGGTGGGCCAAGTTCACCCTAAGAGTAGTAGCGGCATTTGAAATGAAAAGGTCTGCATCACTCCTTGGGAACATTTTTTTTTTTTTTTTTCAAACAAGCACGTAAAGGAGCAAGGCCACTGCGGCTCTGGGTGAGATTTTACCCAAGGGGATTCTGCAAAGTGGGAGGCAAACCATTCCACCTCTGGAATGTAATATTTATACCTCCATCAGGGGAAAGCGCATGACCCTTTTCTCCCATTGTAATGGGAAAAAAGGGATATATATTAAAGAAAAAAAAGTTTTTAAGAAAATCTCTCTCTTAATGAAGCAGGGGGGAACTCTCTGTAAACACCAGAATGAAACCCAGGATTGGGGGGGGGATATCCTGTCTGGGTGGTTTGAAAGGGGCAAGCCCTCTGCTGCCAACGGGACCCGGCAGGATATTCTGTACATTCGGCAGGGAAATGGTTTGTGTCAGGTTGCGATGATTTGTGTGATGTTCAGGTGCCAGTTATACCCCAGTCGCTCGTCTAGGTGTAATTCAGGGGCTGTACTCATAATAGCGGGGGGGGGGACCCCCTTGCAATGCTGACAGGTGAAACCAGTCTGAATCACAGAAGCCCATATTTCGAGGGGCCCGACAGGCCCTGTGGAAGGAGGGAATGCCTTCCGACATGGGCAATGCTGTCCCAGCTCTGGAGAGGACAAGGACACGGTGACTTCCCAGTGACCCTGCTCTCCAAGTATAGGACCCTGGACCGCGAGACCCACATGCAGACCTTCTTCACACCACGGCTGGGGAGCGCGTCACTTGAAGTCAGTAATGTCTCATGTGCGAGTGTCTTCCCCTCCTGAAAACAAACGAAAAGACCACGATGGGGAGCGGAGGTGGTCTCGATTCTGGCATACAGCCGTGCACACCTGAGATGGACGTCTGCTCTCTTTCATAGTGTGATCAAACAAGATAATGGAAGGCGAAGTGCTCAGGGAACCATCTCGGGCCACCACAATGTAACATAATTAGTGTCATCATTTCCTATTTGCAACATAAACCCAATTTGCTTTCCCGGGACCTCCATAGGTGATGTGCCTGATACAGGTGTGAAAATTGTAGCTTTCCTGGTTCCTCCAGCCCCTTTGTTTGTCCGGAACCAGCTGGAAGCTGGGGGGTGGGGTGGGTGGGGTCGTTCTTCTCATCTTCAGGGCTTTATCTGAAGGCGTGCAGATGCTTCCTCCTGCTTAGCTCTGTCTCAGCTCCCTTGGTATCCAGAGGCAGATCAGGGCTCTATAATCTGCTCGTGGAAGGGGGGCGGGACGGGGGCGGAGATCACAGTAATTTGTACTGGCTGCTTACTGTGTGTTTGGCACAGGGCTGAGCATTTTACATCTATTGTCTTGTGGTATCCTTTCAGCAGTCCCGTGAGGGCAAGTACTATTTTTACCTCCATTTTACAGATGGGGAAACTGAGGCTTAAAAACATTGAGCAACCTGCCAGGGTCCCACAGCTAGCAAATGGCTGAGCTGGGAGGCAAACCTAGGTCTTTATGATTCCAAACCCTTCATAATCTTAACCAGTAGGCTAGCCTCCCTAATGGTTTTAAAGGAATAACACCCAAAGTAATACCTGATCAGCAAAGCCACTGACTGCTCTAACGTTACAGGACTTGTGCCGGACATGGACACATGGGAAAAGTCAGCTTTGGTCATTGCATTTGAGGAGCAATGGCTGGGGTCCGAGGGGCAGGCGTGTAAGGGACAGGTATGTAAGGGACAGGTGTGTAAGGGACAAGAGAGGAGGGACTGGTTCTGGGACAGTGGCTGGCTGAGTGAAGGCAGCACTGGCGAGGTTCATCTAAGTGGTCCCAAAGGGATGAAAGGGGGATTTCAAGGTCCCAGAGCATTGGGGACGTGGTGGACAGCTGCAGGACTGAGCAGGGGGCAGGGGAGAGACTCCCTAACAGGACAGAAAATCACTCATCAAAAGATAGAAATTGACACCTGGACTATTTTAAGGCCAAGACGTGATCTCAGTCCCCTGGGCCTCTGGAACAAATACCGGAGACTGGGCTGCTTGCTTCCACGGCAATTTGCTTCTCCAGGGTCTGCAGGCCGGGAGTCTAAGAGCAAGGTGCCGGCCAGTCTGGCTTCTTCCCAGTTCGCAGACAGCCGCCTTCTTACTGTGTCCTCATACAGCGGGGTTGGGGTGGGTGAGGCTCTCTCTCGGAGTTTCTTCTTACAAGGGCCGGAACCCCACCCATGAGGGCTCCACCTGATGACCTCCCCAGGGCCCCGCCTCCGGGCATATCACCCCGGGCTTGGGCTTCAACCTGTGAATGGGGGCAGGGGCGGGGGACAGAAACATTCAGTCCTCAGCAGAACTAACGTTTATCAAACACACCCTAAAAAGAGCAACAAAGCAAGCCACAGAAAGCAAGGCTTCCAACAGCCTCCGGCCGGGCTGAAGTGTACAAGATGGCAAATGCCAGGTGCCGACGCGGATGGGAGAAATTCTCCGAGGCTGCTGGTGCAAGTGGCACTGAGCTCCCCACTTGGGAACACGGTGTGACCAGTTTCTGAAGCTGAACGCCCCATGCCCAGCAAGTCCACCCCGGTTGTGCTCCAGGTGGTGCCGTGTGCACACACGAACCAAGGAACATATAGGAGGGTGGGTGTTCAAAGCAGCCTTCTTCGAAATACCCCGGACCAGATGGTACCCACCTGTCCATTGAGCGCAGAGTGGGTGAATGGGTCGTGGTGTTCCCATGCAGCGGAGTCTTGGACGCGGTGGAAACACATAACCTGTCACAGCAGGTAACACTGTGTCTGCGTTAGAAACAGACTCAAAAGACAGCTGAGGGCACAATTCTGTTTATGTAAAAGGACAAGAATGGTCAAAATGGGTCTGTGCTGTTAGAAGTCAAGAGAGGGGACATCCCCTTGGGGAGAGAATAGTGACTACAAGGGGACATGGAGTTTCTGGGGGCTGGGGAGTTTCTACATCTCCAACTTGGTGCTGGTTGCTGAGAGTGCTCTGTCCGTGAAAATACTGAACACTTGTAATATGCTCCTTTTGAACATACCTTATATTTCAGGATAAACTAAAGGAAAGCTGGACCACTAAAACAGTGGCTGTGTGCCAGTGTAGTGTTGAATGGTGCCCCCCTACACCCTAAGACATGGCCGTGTCCTAATCCTTGGAACCTGTGAATGTAACCCTCGTTGGAAGAAGGGTCTTTGCAGACATAATTAAGTCAAGGATCTCAAGATGCTATCATTCTGGATTATCTGTGTGGGCCTCACATGCAGAGGCACGTGTCCCTAGAAGAGGCAGGGCGAAGAGGAGAGGGTGTATGGAGACAGCTGAGAACAGAGCGAAGCTGCCAGGGGCCGAGGAGCACCTGGAACCACCAGGATCAGAAGAAGCAAGGAAGGATCCTCCCCGCGAACCTTCAGAGGGAGCCCAGCTCCACTGACACCTCGAGTTTGGACTCCCGCCTTCCAGAACTGTGAGAGAGAGAAGGAATTTGTGTTGTACGCCATCCGATTTGTAGTAATTTGTTAGCGCCGGCCCGGAAAACTAATAGAGCCACATAAACCCAGGAGGAGATTTTTTTAGGCAGGTAGGGACATGTTTAGAGTGGTGATTTCAGAAGATCATCAGGGATTCTTGTGGAAAACAGATAGGAGGGGAGGGGACAGGAGGCAGGAGACAAATTTGTCATGTCCTGTTGAAAAAACACAACCCATACATGCATCAATTCCTCAAATAAAATTCCATGTTCTTGTCTGACCAGAATTTGGGGGATGGAAGGAAAGAAAGCAGCCAGCCCTCTCCCTTCCTTTCCCCAGTACCTGGCGCAGGGTTTGTAGTGGAGTGAAGGCTTGAGTGACGTGTAATCTACAGAGAGTAAGAATACAGATCTTTGTACGCTCTGATGGATTTTGATGAATGTGTACAGTCCTGTAATGAACCCCTTAGTGAACATTTCCATCACCCACTTCCTGTCCTACTCAACCACTGACCTGATTTCTACTAGCATGAATTAGTTTTGTCTCCTCTCCAATGAATGTCGTAGAAACGAAGTCACATATCTTGTCCTCTTTTGTGTCTAAGTTCTTTCACTCAGCATGTTTTTGAGATTTATTCATGTTTTTGCTTGGCACTTTAGGCAGCTCTGTCGTGAAATAGTATTCTGTCCTATGGATATACTACAGTTTATCAGTTCTCTTGTCGATCGACGTTTTGGTTATTTCCAGTTTTTGTTACTACGAATAAAGTAGCTACAAACATTCTTGCACAAGTCTTTGTGTGGATGTGTGCTTTACACAAGTGTGTGATTAATTGTAAAAGATACTGCCTATTGGTTTTCTAAAGTGATTTTGTTGCTTTGGAATTTTTATACCACATCAACAGCAAATGAATGTTCCTATTGCTTTATGTCCTTGTCAAGACTTGATACTATCGGTTTTTCATTTTAGTCAATCTAGTGGTTAAAAGTGGTTTTAATTTGAATGTTGCTGACAACTGATGATGTTGCACTTGTTTTCGTGTGCTTGTTGGCCATTCATGTATCTCTTGCAAAGTGCCTGTTCGCGGTTTTTGCCCATTTTATTTATTGGTTGGTTTGTCTTATTACTGAGTTATAAGAATTCTTTATGTATTCTGGATAGAAGATCTTTGTCAGATATATCCATTAAAATATTTTATCTCAACCTACGGGTTATCTTTTCATTTTTAAAATGGTTATTTTTAGGGTCTCGGGGGTGGCTCAGTTGGTGGAGAATGGAATCCTTGATCTTGGGATTGTAAGTTTGAACCCCAAGTTAAGTAGTGGTTACTTAAAAATAAAATCTTTAAAAAAAAGTTATTTGACCAAAAAAAATGTTTTTTTTTTTGAAGAACAAAAGTTTTTAGTTTTGATGAAGTCCAATTTATGACTTTATTCTTTAGGGTTAATCCTTTTTGTGTCCTAATAAATAGTTGCCTACCTTGAGATCACAAAGATTTTTCTCCTGTGTTTCCTTGTGGGAATTATTTTAGTTTCAGCTTTTATGTTTAGGTCTGTGATTCTTTTCAGATTAATTTTGCCTGTGGTTGGTGGGGTAGGTCTAAGTTCATCAGTATTTTTTCAACTGAATGAAAAGGCCCAGGCATCCAGGTGAAGAGGGCAAGTGAAAGGACATTGGTTTCCAACCATAAACTAACTAATTTAACATTTATCTTGGGAACTTACTGGGTGCCTGTCATGGTCTTAGGCTCTAGGGTTACATAATGGTTGCTAACTACACATGTCTCCTGCCTGTATGGAATTTGTTATCTAGAAAATAAGTAGGTAGGAAAGAATCATGTAACTTAGACGTGACTTAAAATGACAACTGTATCAGGACCTGGGAAATAGAAGCCCCTCATGTCACATATATTTGGGGAAGGCTTACCGTGAAGGCACAAAGACATCATTTCAGAGTCAAGATTCATAGCAACACTAGGGGGCAACTTGGGTCAAAGTGGTGAGGGGGGGGGGTGCATTGAAGAAGGAGGGTATGTCGTGTCTGACTGCAGGACCACACACTGGGGTCTGGGAGGCAGTGCTAAGAGTCTATTTTCATCCTGAGAACACTGGGAGGACATGGAAGTTTTGGAAGGGGTGTGTGCACGTCACATGCCTCTGCTTGCATTTCGCAAAGCAAGGTACAGAGCATGTGGCTCTGCAAGGTCATACGCTAAGCTCATGGTGACAGTGGTGCAGTCGTTGGGAGATCTCACACGGTGAGTGACCCTGGCCTGGGGATGGGCCTTGGATGTGACTGCAGTGACCACACTGAAGTGGGACTCCTGGACCCCCATGAGGAACAAGGGGACGAGATGCTGGGCCCAGCTTGACTGTTTGCAGTGCTGTTTCCTATCTATGACTTCATTTTACTGCACGGCGATCAGGGAGGAGTTATGGCTATTTATGTCTCTCATAATTCCCTACTTTACAGACGAGGAATCTGAGGGTCAGAGAAGGTGGGGGCCTTGCTCCTGATTGCTCAGCCAGGCAAGAGTAAACCCTGGCCTTCCTGCCCCGAAGTCCCCCCTCCTTTCCCATCATCACTCTGAACCAGGAATCAAGTCCAAGTTAGAGGTGTTCTCCTAGGCTCATGCTGTAGGGCCATTTCCAAGTTTATGGTGGATCTAGGGATTGGGGGTGAGAACCTTCCTTCGTTCAGTTGTTGAGGTGACTGGGTGAGGTGAGCAGGGCTCAGAGATAGTCTTTTCTGGCGACGGAGGACCCACCTGATGATCTCAGCTCTTTGCAACCACCATGAGTGTTCTGGATGGGTCTGGAGTGGTGTGGTGGAGGGAGCCGCCAACTTAGAGTCAGCCAGACCTGAGTCCCAGTCCTGGGTTCCACCTAGCAGCCCTGACGCTGGGAAAGCCTTCACCTCTCTGGGCCTCAGTTTCCTTCTCTGTAAAATACAGATCCTAATAGCTATAGGAATAAAATGAATAAACTTTTTTTTTTTTTTTTTTTTTTTTTTTTTTTGCGAGGATAGGATTGGTGCTTGGCTCATCATAGGAGCCTAATAAATGTGAGCTGCTGTGGTGGTGGCATTTGTCTTGTCATTACTGGGGAGCAAGTTAAGTTGTGTGGTGGTAGCGACAGAGCAATCATCACCAGCACCACTAAGGGGAAAAGGACATGTTGATTTATTCCTTGGGCAGTTCTCTTTCTGCACCGGCCAGATGCCTGACTTGGAATGGCACGGCACTTGGAGGCTGCTTACAGTCTCAAACCAGAAGACTGATGTGTGGTAATAATCCTTTTGCGAGTGGAGCATTTTCCCCTTGCAAAGTACGGTTAGGTCTCTTATTGAGGTTTAGACCCAGACAACCTCTGAGGTCGGCCAGCCGGCCGGGTGTGATTATTCCCGCATTCTGGACGACAAAGGGGAGACTTGGAAAAGAATCCTGATGTGCCAAGGATCACAGAGAAAGGTGGTGAGAGAGGTCAGATGAGAACCTGGCCGGGTCTCCTAGCTCGTTTACAGCAGTGTGTGGCCAAGAGGCACAGACCGCCTGGGCAACGCCCTCTCAGGAATAATCTCTACAGGTGCCATTTATAAAGCACCTGCTGTATACACACCGAGGGTAGGGTGTGTGCGTTGTGTGGGTGTTCCATCCCCTCCAGAATCCCAGGAGGCTGCTCTCCCAGAGGTTAGGCGAGGGGCGCGAGATCCCCCACCTGGTGAGCGAGGGCTGGTTTGGGATTCCCATCTGAGCCAGCCCCATAGCAAAACTGGCTGTCTCTTCACTCTCCTCTTCCACACGACAGGAGAGAAAAGGACCACAGATGTAGGAGCCGCAGGAGCTGCCTGGACAGACATGGGTTTGAGTGCTTTCCTATTTTAACTGGGCTAACTGAAACCTTTATCTTCATGGCGTTGGCTATCAGGGCCGGGTGGATGTCTGGGTATCTGCTCAGGAGCTAACAGGTTTAGTTTTATTGTTTTGTCAAAATACTGCAGAAATCAATATATCTCCATAATTCAGTGTTATACCAAGAGGCATTTTTGTGCCATATATAGCAAAAATTGTATTATACTTTTGAGATCATAGGTAATGATGACAAAGTGTTCTGTGTTCAATTCTAGCATTAACGTCTGGTTTGAACAAAGCTTGAAATATGATCTCAGAGCTAAGAGGCTTTAATATTAAGATCTTTAACTGTAATTTATGTGACAGAAGATAGGGTTTAGCATAATAAAATGTAATGGGCTCCTCAAATGAAGAGGACGAGAGACAATTGAAAACAAGGTAAAAATGGTAAATTATAAATAACGGTAAATCTACCTTTATGTTGTTACTTCATTTATTTTTGATTTGTTAGATAGGCTCTATAATTTCTCATTTTCCCATGTTTCAGAACAGAACATTTCTCAAATGGTGCCTATTTGAAAGGAGAGCCCAGAATTACCATTGGCCTCAGCTCGCCAGTTAAGGGGGTCCGAACGTTTCCGCCAGGATCCTTCTCTCCCTGCTAACGTTTCAGCTGAATGATTCTATCAGTCTACGCCGTGGTCCCTCTCTCCCTCCGTGTCTTTCCCTTCCTGGTATTTTTGGTCTTGCTTATGTTTTTAAAATCAGTCTCTGCTTTAAAATGTCATGATGTAAATTTGTACACAAGTTATGTAGACATTAAGGATTTTAGACCCAAAGTAGAAAGTCATATTCACAAAAAGAAAGTAGAGAAAGCAGATTTATTTACCACGAGGGCTGAGGGGTAAGGGCAGGGTAGTTTATGGAATTTTTATTACCCCGTGGAAAGAACTGATGTGGTGGTTCTTCAAAAGAGGGAATTATCTGGGATTTAGCCTGTAAGATTTTTTAAAAAAGATTTTATTTATTTATTAGAGAGAGAGAGAGAGAGAGCACTAGCAGGGGGAGTGACAGAGGCAAAGGGAGACGGAGAAGCAGTCTCCCCGCTGAGCAGGGAGCCCGATGTGGGACTGGATCTCGGAACCCTGGGATCATGACCTGAGCTGAAGGCAGACACTTAACTGACTGAGCCACTCAGGCACCCTGTAAGATTAAAAAAAAAAAAAAAAAAAGATTTCATTTTTAAGTAATCTGTATGTCGAATATGGGGCTTGAACTCATGACCCCGAAATCAAGCTCATGCTGTTCCGACTGAGCCAGCCAGGCACCCCTTAATGTCTTAGATGTTGAGTGTTAAACTTTTATGTTTTAAAACATAAAACATTTTTTATGTTTTAATCACACTTGCATTCTCAAAATTGATTTCTAGATTTGGAAATAAACAGGCAGAACTGGTGTAGAGAGTTAAGGAAGGTCTTAGAATGGGATTTGGCCACTGGGGCTATGGTTTCTGTTCCTGCTTTTGTTTGGAAGAGCCCAGGTTCGGTCTGCTTTAGCAGTGAGGACGAGGACGAGCCTGGCTTTCCATGTGGTCAGCGCCCTCCTACCAGGCTGGGGTCTGCTCTGAGGGAGGTCTGGCCTCCCAGTAGGAAAGATACATGAGGGAGAGAACCAGCTCCCGCCTTGCGTCCGTCTCAGTTGCCAGAGCATTTGAAGCTCTTCTCTACCCATTTTTGAATAAAAATTCAAAATTCACCTTGGCTTCGAAGTGATCGGGGAGGAATCCGTGAGGGTCCGGTCTTGTAGCCTGTTTCTCTTCCTTCTCTCGGGAGCGAGAAGTGTCTTGGTACCAGCAGCGGGCAGATCAAACGTGAGTGTATTTTGGTCCGGAACTGGCTGACCGCGTTCCTACAGAGTTACTGAATGTTGCGTTTGCCTACAGGAGGGACTTCTGTGATACGTGGCCGAAGATGCCCCCTGTCCTCCTACAGGTCTGTCCTGGTTACCAGCTGACCTCTTCAAGCAAACTTAAAACACACACGTCCTGGGGAGGGGAGTCTGGCATCAGATGCTGCCGTCTTGGCATGACTTACTTTACTGGGGCCATTTCGTCTCGGGACAGGAGGGTCTCCAGGTTTAGGAGGGCCCTCTCAGGTATCCTGGTAGAAAAAAGATTTAACGCAGGGGATTCGACATTTGCACGATCTTTGGAAGGGCTGGGAAACAGCTGCTTAGCAGGAGATGGCCAGCATCTCTCCTAGAAACTGCCCGTGCTGGGTCTTCGTAACCTCAGTGGGGGCTGCCTGCCATGCTCGCTTGCCTGCCCCTCCAGAGTGGGTGACAGGACTTCAGTCCGTAGGTTTGATCTCTGTCTGTATATCTGCCCGTGGCTACCACCGGACAATAGTGGTGGCTCCTTCTTCTGTTCTAGATCTTGCAGGGCAAGCACATTGGCCAACCCTGACCCGGAGCCATGTCAGGAGAGGGAGTCTTGATTCAGTCAGGCTTTGTACCTCTGGTGCCGAGGGGCCTGTACAGGGAGCTGCCAAGATTCCAGGGTGTTCCTTGGTCCAGGGACCGTGGTCTTCCTCAACTCTGCCCCCCAAGAAACCCAACTCTGGCACATGGTTATGGGACCTTTGTTGGCCAAGGCCGTGGTCAGGTTCCTGCTCATCCATTCCTGTCTCCCCCCGTTGTCTGGGTCTGATTTCCTTTCCGTCTTTTGGACCCGGAACGCCTTCCTGCTCTCATTTTGCTCTCATCTCTCTAACTCCTGGCCTCCTAGGTCTCAGCTTCTGTTCCTTTAGGAACCCCCAGCCCCTTAGCTGGGAAGGCCCCACTGTTTGCTCTCACAGGACCCTATCCTTTTCCTCCTTGGCATGTGTGTGTCACACGTGTAAGGAAATGCTCATCTAAGTGTGTAAGTATTTACTCCCTGCTTCCCTGCCAGGCTGTGCTCCTCGAGGTCAAGAACTCGCCCTCTTGTTCACGGCTCTGTTCCCAGAATTCCCTGCAGTGTGACCCTCAAAACATGGTTGTTCGGGCGGAGGGGTAAAGGCATGTTTTCCATTGTTTGCGATGTTAGATCGTTGCCCAGGAAGCTTTGTTGCACACTAGGTCTTGAAATTAAATAACCACGATTCATCATTCCTCCTCAATTGGAAAGTAGTTTGTAGTTTACAGGTCACTTTCTCTTCGTTTGTTCATTCACGCAATCACCCGGGAAGGATTTCTGGGACGCCTCCCGTGTGCATGGCACAGAACAGGGCTGCAGTTTACCTCCAGTTCTAGAAACCTCAGGCTGAGGCTCAGAGGAGTGGAGGGACTAGGATCTTTGTACCACACCGCCAGAGGCCACACCGTGTGTGCTTGGGATGCCTCCAGAAAAACATAAATGAAAACAAACACAGGATTGCCCTCATTAGTGAGTCGTCTGGAGCACACCATCTAAGCAGTAGGTTCATAACAAATGAGTCTTAAAAATACAGTCATCAGGTGTAATGATGATTCCTGGCAACTTCCGCCTCCCCATGCAAATGTGCGTTTAGAACTGACTTTTACAGTGTTGAAAGTATCAGTCTGCTGAAATCCTTCATTAGCAGGACCCACTGTGGATTGAATGAAATTCTGCAGCCCAAGGAAAGGGATCTGCGGGTCAATAGTCCGGGAACACGAGAAGTGTTACACAGGAGAATGTGATTTATGAAAAAGGTTTCCGACTTCATAGCCATTTTCTCTGAATCCATAAATGCCCAAACGTTTAGGTGATAGTCTGCATATATGATGGGAATGAAGCCCTTCACCCAGGGTTGGGTGTAAGAAAGCAAAAAGGGGAGGGGGCTGAGCCTCTGCCTCCCTGGCTCTCGCCCTCCCACCCTTTCATCTGCAGGTCAGTGGGGCCCGCCCGCCTCTGGGGGCAAAGGAGGGAGGAGACCCTCCTAGTGACACCTCTCTCAAGAGAGGACCCCGCAGATCCCTGACTCCCTCAGTGGCCTCCGCATCTTTTCAGCTCCAGACCTCCAACAACACTGGGTCTCCTAGATGCAGGAGTGGTTCTGGAGAGATTTTTCGGGGCTTTGCTGAGAAAGCAGTTAAAGGACGGTTACAGGATTCAGATAAAACTATCTGCGGGGTCTATCTAGGTTTGGTTGCGCACCATAAACTGGTGATTGTATTATGGAAGTGTTCTGTGGCCTATCAGGGTTGTCCAGAGAAACAACCAGTATACGTATGTATATAATAGGAGCTTAATATGGGGAACTGGCCCATGTGGTTACAGAGGCTGAGAAGTCCCCTGATCTGCCATCTGTAAGCTGGAGATGAGGAGAGCCGGTGGCGGCATTCAGTCCGACTCTAAGGCCTGAGGACCGGGGGCTGATAGTGTACATCTCATTCCAAGGGCAGGAGGAGACCTGTGTCCCAGCTCACCAGACAGGAGGGGACCCCATCTTCTGGTCTTCTGCATTTTGTTCTGTCCAGGCCCCCAGCAGATGGCGTGAAGCTCTCTCTGCCGCATGGAGAAGAGCTGTCTTCTCGGTCCGCTGATTGAAGTGCTCATCTCATCGGGAAGCACAGATGCACCAGAAAAAATGCTTAACCTGGGCACTCTGTGGCCCAGTCAAGTAGACACCTAAAATTACCCACCTCACCCGTGGTTGCTCGCTCTAGCCCAGAGGCATCCGCGGGGCGCAGCCCTCCCCTAGCTCCTCCATGGCCAACGCCGGCAAGGAGATGCCAACTGATATGGGGTACGTCATGACTCTCGTGACAGGACCACCTTGACCAAAGTTTTTTGGAGACCTTGTGTCTTGGGGCTGGGGCTGGAATGGAGATGGGGCGCTGCATCACGGGCTGCTGGCCACGCGAGCTTAGCATGGAATGGATTCCATTTGGCTGACTTTGCTGTCTGGATGTTTCTATGCCGTCATCCTGGGACTGACTCATAGAGTTCTTCCTCTGGTTTTGAACCTCTGATTCATTTTTTCAGTGAAAAGAGAAAGTTCATTTATTTTGGTCCCATTGGTGATGAACTCTTGGGTGGTTTCACAGTGGTCTGCAGCTCTAGGAGATGGTGGTGAAGTTGGGGGCCATGAGCCTGCTGGCTGACTGCTGAACGCCGCCCTGTCATGCTGAGCGGGGTGGGGGAGGGTGCTGGCAGAGTCACACGTGTAGAAAGTACCCACCTGAGAAGGCAAGAATGAAAGTGTTTCCCTACAGCTTCCAATGGGAGAGGGGAGACCAGCTGACGAGCAGGGACAGCAGCCCGCTGCCTGAAGTCAGTGCTCTCCCTGCGGCATTCCACTGAGTTTTTAACAAGTGCGTATCACCAGCAGTGTGGTGACCCGTGGGACACACATGGGGCCAAGGCCGTTAGGGACCTGCCAGCATTTAGGGCTGGGGAGGTGGGCCTTCCTGCCTAGGCCCCTGTCCGGTGGGCTCTCTGCTTTGAGCTCTTCCCTGTGCCTTTGAACAGGCCCCCATACTGAGCACTGCCCGTGCCTCCCACCTCCTGACTGCTCTTCCCCATTTCTCCCTGAACCCCCTCCTGGCCTCCCTTCTCCCCTTCCCCAGTCATATTCTGCTGGGTCCTTCAGGGTCAGCTCAAGGTTTATCTCGCCCCCAAACCCCCCCTAAGCCCTCCTTGCCTCAGTTCTGTCCCTGAAATGGGACCAGGTCAGCTGAGTAACTGCCTTCCATGGAAACACACATGGTTCCAGCATTCTCCCCACTCCAGCCTCTCCTGCCGGTGAAGCCTCAAACCCTTGTCTGTGTCCAGCCTATCCCTGTCCCTAGTCATCAGGCCACCACTCAACAGACTGGGTGCTGGCCTTGACCGTCACCCCAGCAATGCCGCCACGTTGCCTGGGGGTTGCCTTGCAAAATGCAGACCCTTTCTTGGGAGTGTGGGGGATTTGTCAACCAGCCGGCAGGAGTGAGAAGCCCCAGAGCAGGGATGGCAGGGTGTGGGGCATTGGGGAGCAGGGAGACGGGCCCTCCCAGTGTCACTGAAATCCAAGCCTTGAGGAGGGAGCAGTTCAGGAGACCCGGGGAGCCCTGCATCTGTGGCCTGGGCCAGCTAACCAGGGTGCGTGCACAGCCGCAGGCAGACCACCCAGCCTCCAGGCATCTGCACCCTCCCTCCACCAGCAGCCACGAAACACACGCTGCGAATCAGCTGTGTCCACGATCATGTCTTGTCTTTGTTGGGGGGGACCCCTGAGATGCTGCGTTCAAGAGCAGGAAAGGCTCTGGGGCCACCAGCAGGGCAGCAGCCGTTTCTCACAGGAGGCTGTTCCCCTGCCTGCTGCGCTCCCCCCTCACTCCACTCGCCATCCCTTCCTCAAGTCCAAGGACAACTTTTCGTACACAAATTTCCTGCAGTGGGGCAAATGTCTGTGAATGGTGTTTGTTCTCCCTGGGGTAAAATGAAAAATATCTGTGGGTGTCACTTCCCAGTTCCGCGTGGAAAGGGCCTCTGCACCCTCGGCTGATTTTCCTGGGATTTCCACGGACACAGTGTGCGTGGGGGGGCGAGGACAGGGCCCTTGTCACTGCCATCTCCTTGCCTTTGACTCATTCAGGGGCAGAAACCTTCCCAGTCTGTGATTTCTGGAAGGAAGCCTTGCTTCTGTCACCATCATCACCACCATCATCGTCACCATCGTTCTCATCACCACAATTACCCTCCCCCTCCACCGGGTCTTTATCTAAAATGGGGGAAATGGCTGAATCCATTTGACCATGAGTCTTGAATTCCAACAAGATTTCCATTCCCCTCACTTGCTCTAAGACTTTTCCACACAGCCAGTGTAACAGGTTTTAGAATTTGATTACAGCACCATCTACTGGGTGCTACACTTCCCATTTTTCTAGGCCTTTCCAGCACATTGGCTTTTGCTCCTTCTTTCTGGTTTTTCCCTCCCCTCTGCTCTCCTCTGCTCTTCTCCCAGCAAAAGCACCAATTGTTAGTTTGAAAAGGTGCCATCAATTAATTCATAAAGGCGAGGTTCTAGTAAAATGACGAAAAGCTTACATCCCTTGCCAATAAATACTTACAAAGACAATGGCCTGCGCTTACCACAATGCATTTCATATAATTATTTCCTGGGATCAATAATCTCATCAGTGGGCTCGGTGATGGGGACATCATAGTAATGAATGGCTGCGAGCCGCGGCCGTCAGCAGTGCTGTCCTTAGCCCTGTCACCTCGGAGCTGCCCAAGGGCATGACGGGAGCCAGGGCTCTGCCGGCCGCGGGATTAATCATAGTTATCCCAACTCATATTCGTGTAATTTGCCTTCCTTATGCAGCCTGCCCCGAATTGATCAGCATGGATTTCTTGCTGCACAATAGGCCGCTCTTGCCGTCTAGAGGAGAGTGGGAAGGACTCTGGGTACGTGGCAGGGAAGGGACAAATTGGATTAGTCACGCTCAGGAAGTAACAAAAACTGAATCACACCAGAGCATCGCTGGTGCGTGTTGGCAGAAGCCAGACTGGGACTTCTCGGGACTCTGGGAGGGAAGGAGAGACGGCCTGTGTGCTCCTGGGGGCTCCGTAGGGGCCAGTCCCGGCCACTGGAGGCGCCCGGAGCCAGGCCAGCATGGGGAGGGGACTTGCCTGCTGACATCCTCGGCTTCCCGGCCAGCTAAGGGGCATGGGCCGTACTTTTCCAGAGACCTGTTTACAAAGCCCCAGGCTTTGGGGCCGCATGTCTGTAGTGGTCATTGATGGGGGCCTTGGCATTGTGGTCATACCAGAGTGTCTCAAGTCAGCTGCAAAACTAGCCAAGATCCCTAGAATTGTTGTAGCAAAGGCAACTGAACTCCTGAGTTTCTTTTATTCATGGGGAGGTGATGGGTTGTAGAGAAACGTCTGTATCTGTGCAGTGTTTCCTTCTCTGAGACACTTGCCCCTAATTTGGTCCCGGCTGGCCCCTTGGGCAAGGACTGGATGTCAAGGTTCTCTGCGGGCGCAGAACCTTTCTCGACTCTGAGCCTCCGCGGGGGCCGGTCCCTCCGCCCGGAGCACCCTTCTCTCCATTCGTTCTCTCCAAGCCAAAGCCCCACTGACTCCCGCTGACCCGGGTCGTCCCCGGATGCCAGTGCATGCCACCTTCTGGTTCAGTTTTTCTGCCCCGCCCCTTCCCTACTGAGCCCAGAAACCAGGAGACCCTGCCTCCCCGAGGTCGGTGTCTTGTACGTCTGCAGCTGGCGCGGTCTTCCTGCCTGCGGTTTGCTCCTTCATGCCTCCCCGTGCTGAGGGTGCTGAGCGCTCGCTTTGTTCTAAGAGCTGGGACTGGAGAGACAAGCCAAGCAGCGTGACCCTGTCCTCACAGAGCGTGCAGTCTAATGGGGGAAGTGGGCATTGATTACACAGCCCCCAAGTATATATATACATGCAAGGAGGGTGGGTCCTCCAGAGAGGTGCCATGCGTATAAGAGAAACTGACCTGATAGATCAGGGAAGGCTTCCTGGAGTGGGTGAGGTAGGACCTGAGTCGGCAGGTGGGGCAGAAGGATGGAAAGAAGCTGGGAAGGAAGAGCATGCCAGCGAAGGGAAGAACACGGGAAGGGTGCGCTCATGAAGATGCTGGCAGCCGTGGGTTAAATCGGTGTCCCCCATCCCCCCCAAATATGGAGAAGTCCTGACCCCCAGTACCTATGAATGTGATCTTACTTGGAAATAGGGTCTTCGTGGTTGTAATCAAGTTAACAAGCACCCGTACCAGAGTAGGGTGGACCCTTAATCCAGTCTGATCGGTGTCTTGATAAGGATGGAGAGAGGCCCGCAGACTCCCGCAGGTGATGGAGAAACCACGTGATGATGGAGGCAGAGATGGGGGTGCTGAAGCCGCAAGTTCGGAACCCCGAGGTGTGCGGGTGATCGCCCGAAGCTGGAAGGGGCAGCTCCCCGCAGCAGGTGGTGACAGACCCGAGTGTCCTGGCGGGGCAGAGGGAGGGCAAGAATGGGGTCAGGAAGGTGGGCAGGAGGCGTGTGCTGCTCTGAGGAGAGACGGGAGATCAGAGTGTGGCTGGGTGTGCTGAGGACAGGTTCCACGACCTAAGAGCAGGGCACGTTGGGGAGGCCTGTCTGCCATGGTTTGGGGGTGTCCTGAAGAGCAGGCCGGGAGCACAGCGGGTGGCGAAGGACGGATGGCTAGAACCGGCGTGGTGGGGGAGGGAAGCAGGAGGATGGGAGAGGTCCAGGGCAGTGGCCGGCTGAATGAATGAAGGAGCGATTGGGACCGAACCACCTGCAGAGGAGGGGCGGACTGAATGTTGCCAGAAATGCCCCGTGTTGGCAGAGCGCAGAGGGGCCGAGCTCCCCCGGGGCAGAGGGCGGGCTGTCACGTCTCCCCTTAGACAATGGCCGGTCTAAGCATCCCCAGCACTGGACCCACCCACGGTCTTGCGAGAGGTCGAGGGAAGGCTGACGGGCCCGTCTTTGAGCCTGCCCGGGGTCCCCAGGTGATGACAGAGCTGGTGCTGGAAGCTCGTCCTTGTCGGTCTGGCTGTCTTCTCCCCATGTCTTTGTCACCCCTCCCGACAGAGTCCCACCCGCATCTGTCAGCTCGCGTCCACCAGAAGCAGCTCCGCTCGAAGTGGTTCTGAATTCACTTTCTCTTCTCTGTGTTACTTTATCTTGTGGTATTATCCGCATCGTGACTCTCAGGTAAAAAGGGAGATTTTAATAAGTACAAAAGGACACAACTAAAGGACACAGAGAGTCCGGTCAGTCGGCCACTGCCTCCCGATGACACCTCTCGGGGTCAGCTGTGGCCTGAGTGTCTTCAGAACAGGGCGCGCTCTCGTAGAGGTCCCTACCCCAGCCCGGCCAGAGCTCCATGGAGGGCAGGTGGGGAGGTGTGGACGTGGAGCCTGGCCCAGTTACAGATGAAACGGGCAGGGGCTTGGCTCAGTCTCGGTCAGGCAGGCTTGCTGAAGAGTCTCCCCTTTAAGGTCAAGAGGGTCTGTGGCCTTCCGGGGCAGCCCGGCGGGGTGGGAAGAGACGGTGAGGAGACCCACGTACTGCCCTGGTCCACCACCACACCCTCGCCGTCTTTTTTGGGTTTCTCTGGGCCTCAGTCTCTTTCTCCCTAACATGAGGAATTCGACTAAGTAATCTATAAGGATATGTTTGATGCTAAAACACGATGATCTTTGTTTAATTTTATTTTTTAAGAAAACTCAGGAGTGTGTGTAATCCTTGCAAATTTGAGTTCTATCTTGCGTATCCAAGCTATGGAGCTCACAGTGTCCTCTGGGTTCTGACTTGGCCTTAGCTGTCAGCTGACATGTACTTCTGTGACATGTTAGCAGCGGATGATGGTCTTACGGGCGTGTTTGTCAAGGGAGAGCGGAAAGCTGCCATTGTAGAGCTACCCCCACAGGGTGCCTGGCTTTCCCTTTATTTCTGCTGCCTCAGCCACCAGCCCTCTGTATTCGTCAGCTTTGGTCGTAAAGATGCTGCTTAACACCCCCCTGTCCCCAAACTCAGTGGCTTAAGACGACCATCATTTACTCTCATTATCTCCTTCTCTGGATCGGCTGGGGCTCAGCTGATGGTGGCCAGACTTGTGCATGGGTCTGGGCACCTGCTGGGGATCACACAGTCTAGGCTGGGCTCTGGGGGGTGGTTCAGCTAGGCTTCTCTCTCCTTCTCCCGGGACCAGTGGGCTAGCCTGGTCCTTCTCGTGGTGGTGGCAAGAGACACCAAAGGGCAAGCCTAATCACATGAGCACTTGCCAAGCCCTGGGCCATGTCACGGCCGCTGGCACTCGATGGGCAAAAGCAAGGCACCAGTCCAAAGCCAAGTCGAGGCCAGCAAGGTGTCCTCTACGTGGTCACGAGGAGGAATTGTAAAGTCACAAGGCAAAGGGTGTGGTCTCAGGGAGGAGCACAGAATTGGGGCCCTTAATGCACTCTGTATCTTTACCAGGCAGTGGACGTGCGGATACCACCCCACACTGCGTGCTTGTCCGTCCCTTCGCACAGGAACGACTGTGCTTCTCACCAGTATCAATCTTGTTGAAACTGGGCGGTACCTTCAAGGCACCCCCAATACCACCAAAATACTGTCAGAGTTACTCCCTGAAGTACCATCACTGACGCACCCACCAGGTGAGACTGGGAGCTTTCTTCACCGCTCTTCTCAGCCTCGGAATAGATCCCATGAAGAGTGCGTAATCACAGCAGCAGTTTAAAAACCGCTTGAATCAATTCTTTATTCCCAGAGGTGGACATTCCTTTATATTTACTTGTTTCCGTGTGTTTTAGATGATAGCATTCGGTTTATTCGTCCTTTTTAATAAAACATACACATGGGTCAGAAGTCAAAGCCATATAAATAGTACTTGGAGAAACCTCACTCCCAACTTCTTCCCTCCACCTCATTCCCACGGATTTTCTGTAAAGAGGCATTTTCATTAGTTTTTGATTATTCATTCCTGTGTACCTTCTTAAAAACTACACCCGTATGTGCTTGTGTGTATATATGTATGAATTTTTCCTTTGGTTATATAAAAAGTAACATGTCATATTTACAAAGTTATTATAATCTATATAATAATATATTGTTGTGTATCTTGCTCTCCTTGAGCAAAACTTATGGAAATCACTCCATATTTTCCGTAGAGCTCTCCCTCACCCCCGCTGACGGCCGTGGAGTGCTCCCAGGAGTGCTCCGTGGTATGGAAGTGGCAGAATGCCTTCGCCGGGTGTGTATCCTGCGTCTTGTTGAGTCGTGTCATCAGGACACGTTTTACGAGTGTCAGGCACCACCGCCCCCGGCAGGTGTGCTATTTTGTACTTTCGTGTGCAGCGAGTGAGGGTGAGCACCGGCCCGGTTTCTGTGGTGATGTTTAGGAAAATGAAATGGAAGTTCACGTCGTTATCCGATGACCTGAAATCCCATGGCCAGGGAATTTTCCGTTTCCCGGTGCAGTCCTCGTGCAGCGTGGGGTGACTGGCTTGGATTTTCTGTGTAACCGCCGCAGAACTTCCCCTTCATTAGGGAACGCTCTTTCGTTCTTGTGGGTCATGCTGTATCAGCGTTCCTGGGCGGCTGTCACAAATTGCCACAAACTTGGTGACTTAAAACCACAAAACTATTCTAGCACAATCCTGGAGACCAGAATGCCGAAACGCATCCCATGGGCCTCGATCTAGGTGTGGACAGGGCTGGACTCCCTCCAGAGGCTCCCGGTGAGGAGCCATTCCGTGCCCCTCCTTCTGCTTCTGCGGGTCACCAGCGTCCGTCAGCTTGTGGCCGCATCACTCCCATCTCTGCCCCTGGGGTCACACCGCCTTCTTCTCGCTGGGCCTCTGTGTAGAGTCTTCCTGCAGCTCCTTCTAAGGATATGTGCAATTGCATTTGGGGACTCTTGGAAGAGTCTGGAATGATGTCCCCATCTCCAGATGCTCAATTTTTTTTTTTTTTAAAGATCTTACTTATTTATTTTGAGAGAGAGAGAGAGAACATAAGTAGGGGGAGAGGGAGAGAGAGAATCTCAAGCAGACTCCACAGTTGAGCACAAAACCTGATGCCGGGCTTGATCCCAGGACCCTGAGTTCATGACCTGAACCAAAATCAAGAGTCAGATGCTCAAGCGACTGAACCACCCAGGTGCCCCTCCCCATCTCAAGATCCTTAATCACATACCTAGAGATACTTTGTGGTTTTTTTTTTTTTTCCTTCTCTCTCTTTGGCCACATTAGACAGTATTCACGGTTCCAGGGATTAGGGTGTAGATATCTTTGGAGGGGAGCTCACTGAGCCTACCATAAGCACTTTCAGTTTGGGAGGAGACAGATCCCGCCTTCCCATGCCGTGCTCATGTCACACGTGGTGGCTGTGCTGTGGCATCTGGGGCCTCTGCCTCCGGGTCTGGAAGATTCCCTGGGATCAGTCTCCTGGGAGGATGATGCTGGGGAGATGCCCGTCTCCAGAACCAGCACTGTCCTAGGCGTCAGTAGCCTGACCAGTTGGCCCCCTGCCACCGAATAGCTTGTGGCTAGTACGTGTCTCCTGGCTTCGAGGGGAAGCTGGGGCAGTGGGTTCCGTGCAGTCGGATGAACCTGTGTCTGTTGGCGGCTTCTGATACATACGGGCTCTGTGAACTCAGGGTATTACTGATCTTCCCTGAGCCTTGATGTCTTTTTTTTTTTTTTTTAAGATTTTATTTATTTATTTGACAGACAGGGATCACAAGTAGGCAGAGAGGCAGGCAGAGAGAGAGAGAGAGGAGGAAGCAGGCTCCCTGTGGAGCAGAGAGCCCAATGCGGGACTCGATCCCAAGACCCTGAGATCATGGCCTGAGCTGAAGGCAGAAGCTTTAACCCACTGAGCCACCCAGGCATCCCCTTTTCTTGATTTCTCGTAAACAGAAAAAGCCTAGAGATCGAATAACATTTGTAAGACACAGATCAGTCCATAGTATTTGAGAAGCAAGGACACTTTCATTTCTTTACGTTTCTACATCAGATCTTGTCTGGTCCCAACTTACCCACCTGGCAAGAATTCCCCACTGGTCACCTTGAGGTATCTTCTCTTTCTGGGGATTTTGTCGAGATTCTAGGGCATAAGAGACCCAAGAAAAAGGAGATGAGGCCATTCTGGTCACCACCCAATGAGCCCTTTGCCCAGGTTCCTGGTAGTCTCCCGAGTGGCTATGCTCCTTCTGTGCCCTGAGGCTGTCATACCCTGGCAGCAAGGCCAAGCTCATGGGCACCCAGCCTCCATGGGGCCTTGCCGGCGGCCCTTTCCCAGCTCAGCTCTCCCAGTGCACTCCATGGGGGGTGGGGGTGGGAGCAGCCTTCTTCCCAGTTCAACCTTCCCAGGGCACCGCGTGTAGGGTAGGGGGGACAAATGTCCTGCTCTCATTGAACCCTCAAAAGTGCATCCTGCCCCAGTCAAGGCAGGCCTGCCCTTGTCCCCTCATCCTTCTCTAGGGCCCAGAGTCTCTCACACCCTGGTCCTAAGGGGTGGCCAGAGGAGCTCCCTTGGGCAGTGCAGGAACAAGGCTATTTGCGGTCAGGTGGCCTCCGTGGACAGCCTGACAAGCTCTATTCTTTACAGAGATTCAGCCCCAAAACCTACACCCCAGCCCACCCTGCAGGGATTAAGGAAAGATCAAACTCTGAATAAATCTGGCCCAGCTGGGGCAGGGTGGGCACAGGGAAGAAAATTCCTTTTACTCCCTAGATGTTATATGGAAGAAACAAGGAGCCTTTCAGTGGTGTGGGATGTGGCAGGTGTTCAGTATAGGCGATCTCTCTCCGGCAGCCCCCCAGCCTGTCCCCACTGTAGTTCCGGGCCACAGCCCATGGCTGACACAGAATGACTCAAAAGCCTGCAGCCAGTTCCTGACAGTGACAGCGGCGGTAGGGGGCTGGCGCTAGTTCCCCCCTGTAGGGACTTCCTGGAGGAGGTGGCGATGGGGGTGCCAGTAGTATCCACAGAGAAGAAACAGCTCTGTTCTTGGAGACCATTTGGGAGGACTGAGTGGCCCTGGGACCACGGTCCTTGGGGACACAGTCAGCCTAGGGAAAGAATCTCACCCGCTCTCCAGGAGGCCCTCGCTTTCGCTCCATGGAGACAAGACAGGTCAGGTGCAGTCCCGTGGAGACAGACCAGGAGGATGGGAGGCACCTGGCTCAGCGTGCCACCTGGAGGGATTGTATTTTGTGACAGTAGCCACACTTCTTTCCCTGGCATCTTCTGCCTCCCTTACCCATCCCCCAGGAGTGAGAGCAGAAGGGCGCAAAGTCAGATCACTAGCCTGGAACTTCCAGCAGCCTTGGTCTGAGGGTCTGAGCGCAGGGAGATCTTTGAGAAGATGCACATCAACCAAAGCCAGTTTTCACTACCCTGTGGCAGGATCCCTTTTGGGGGGATTGAGGGAAGAAGGGAGGGAGAGGGCTTCGGCATTGGTGGGGAGGGAAGGGTCCCCTCCCCAGACTTGAAGCCCAAGAGCACCTCCCATTCCCCCGGGGTCGGGGCCCAGAGTAGCCCTTCACCCGTCCCGGTGCCAGAGCTGAGGGGCAGAAAAGGCCAGGCATGGGGAGTCTGGGCCTGGGGAGTTCACAGGGACCCAGAGACACAGGAACGGCCAGCTGGCTCTGGGTGCTGGGCAGGAGCTATGGGCTGGAGGGTTGGAAAGGAAGGTGAAGAGACAAGAGGTGGGAGGCAGGGGCATGGGAGGTGGGAGGCAGGGGCATGGGATGGTCCTCCATGGACCAACAGGAGTGGTTTGGGAACAAGACCGGCAGGGAGTGAGGACATCGGGGGTGTGACAGATTCTCAGCCTCATATAAGCCCAGCACAGCCCCATGCTGGGGCCAGTCAGTGCCCAGTCGGCTAAAAATGAGTTTTGGGGAAAGGGGGACTCCAAGATAGAAACCAGCTTCGCTTCCTTGAGCGCAAGTTACATTTCTTCCTCCCCAGGCTTTGGGGCCTGAAGCATCTTCCTGCGACACCAGAGTCTAGGATTCCTATCACGAGAGTTTCACAGCTCCGTGTTTCTAGCAGAGAATTAATTCACTTTCAAAACCAGTTGCTTTTGGCCACTTAATTTTTGAAGAATGGAGAGAGGTTACAGACACACATACTCACACACACACACATTCCCCCCAACACTGCTTTCTGCAGAAAGGGGCACTGCACACTTGCTTATAGCATTTTAAAAAGTGTGATAGTCTCATTTGACAACAAGAGTGCAAAAGGATGTTTGAAAATTATTTTCCTCTCCCCAGTTACACTTGCAAGCCTTTCCATGGGGCTGGGGCTGGCGGGGGGAGGGTAGGCTTGTATTTAGTGCCCCTCTTACCTAGCGCAGCTCTGAAACACCAGCCAACAAGAAGAGAGGTGGAAATTTATCTGTATTTATAATATATGTAATACGTAGGATTTACGTACTCATATTGTATATACAATTTGTTACTCAGGAAAGGATTGAGTTAATTACACAGTTGACATTTATTGCACACGTCCTGTGGCTGGGCCCCTGCTTTACAAAGCAGGCTTCCTGCAACCCTCCAGACAAGCCCACCATGGCCGTGGTGTTCGGCTGTTCACCGCTCTGTCTCAGGCCCGGGCTAGGGGCTAAGGATGCTAAAAAGAATGACATAGTCTGTGCCCTGCAGGAGCTCAGAGTTTAACAAGCAGGGGTAAGCCCAGCTCCCTGCCCCTGCCAGACGGTCCAGAAATCACTGCATGAAGATGGTTCAAGGCTGTGACGACAGAGAGAAGGGCGCATTTCATTCTGCCTGGCAGGAAGGCTTCCTGGAGGAGGTGGTGCCTGAACTGGCAGTGAAGGGATGACTAGGAGTGTGTCAGCGTGAAGGGCTGTCAGCGAGATGGCCAGGTCATTTCATACAAATCCACCGTGACCCACTAACTGCCCACAGTTCTCAAGTCAGCCTTTGGGTGGTGGCCCCCAGACTTGGCTCGCTTAGTCCCTCCGTGTGGGGTGCTCTCTCCCCCTCATCCTCCAGAATGTGGTGAAGTGCCAGCTGGGCTGCGCAGCTGTTTCCATGTGGAAGGAAGAGCGAACCTCTCACACCTTCTGTACCTCCAGCTGGGGGGGGCTGCTGAACGAGTGAACGAGTGAATGAATGAATGAATGAATGAAGCAAGTTAGCCAACAGCAAGTGCCCCCAAAGAAGCCTAACCTTCCTGGGCACCGCCACCTGGATGACCCCCAGGCTCTTCTAAGTCACGTTCTTAAGTGGCACCCATCACGGTTTCTCTAGCGCCCCCTTCAAGCTTATCCCCGCCGCCTCCAGCTTGGTTCGTGACAGTCATGACATGCAGCCGGGGCACCTGGGCAACTGCACATGCCCCTCCCTCCCCCCCCCCCCACCACAGCCATCATGTTCCTTTGAGCACCGAGCCCTCTCAGCTCCTCTTGCCAAGTACCTCTTCTTCTTGCAGACCTGCTCTCCCTTACCTGCACCCTTGCCACAGCCTCCAGCTCCTGCCACAGCCTCCAGCTCCACTCCTCACTTCTAGTCCGTTCCTCCCCTTCCCTCCTCCAACCAGCCATCAGAATGTCGTTCCCATGTCCACGCCTCTCCTGGTTGCTCTCCAGTGACCCCCACCGTGTGTCGGAGACTAGCCAGCTGCGTGTTAAGGCACATGATGCTTGGGGTTGTCTCCTAATGGCCCCCTCCCTGACACCCCCCCACCCGCTGTGGCACATGAGTCATGCCCCCTGGTCAGCAGCCTCCTCCCCACCACAGCCCTGCATCCTTCCAGGCCCAGGCCTAGAGCATAATGAGGGAGAAAGTGGATTCGGAGTCTGAGCTCTGACACTAACTAGCTGTGTAACCCCAGGCCCAGAGAGGTTAGCTCAGTTGCCTGGGCGGGGGGGGGGGGGGGGGGGGGTTCTGCGTGGAGGAGGAAGAGCCGGGTGGAGGAGTATCACCCTTGGACAGTCCTGGGTCTGCATCCCAGTGTGGCCTCCTGGAGGAGCGCTAAAGGAGAAGGGGGTAGAGGTGTCCTGAATGTCACTCAGGCCCTTCTCCAAAGCAGGGAGGGAAGGAGGGAGATAACAGAACACAGTTGTTTGTCCCCAAGTCCTTGAGCCATCAGCCTGACCAGTGAAGGGCGAGGAGGAAGCAGAAAGTTGGGTCTGAGATCCGAATTTTAAACTGGACACAGTATTAACAACTGAAACGATCTGAAATGGCCCTTATAGGACGCGTTTCCCGCAGGGACGAGACTTCGGCATGGCACTGTTGGGCATGGTGTCCAGAGAAATAACATGCTTTCGTGTTCACAACCCCTCTTCATGGACACCAGTTGAGAACCCATTGCTGGTGGCCGGGCAGTGCTCTTTTGCTTTTCTGCTGGGCTGGCTTGAGGGGTCTGGCTCCTGGGCACCTCTGCCGCTGTAAGGGTGCACTGGGGTCTGATGGGCTGAATTCTAGTCTAAACGGCCATATGTGTCCAAAGTGAGATGGCGGGTGTGTGCTTGTCACACCTCCAGGTGAAGGAACGGTGATTGGGTCTGCCCCGGGTTTGAAGTAGAACTTTGGGCTGTGTCATGTGGGGCCCGCACACGTTCCTTGGGCCTGCGGTGCGCCTTCCCCGCCCCCACCGGACCAGGCTGCCTGAGGGCCTCGGGTTTGATGCCAAGAATAAGTAGGGATTAGTTCTTCCCATCCGCCCACAACACAAAGCTAAACTGTTAATTACAGCATAGACACTGCAGAGAACGGGCAGCATGAAACGAAGGCCATCGTACAAAAAAAAAAAAAAAAAAAATTCAATGAAAGATGCCCCGTACATCGGGAGAGGTGAAATGCCTCTTTCCATAGCTATGAGTCTTACCCAGCTGGTAATCCGCAGTTTAAAGAACTTTCTTAATTTAATAAAGAGGTGATTTTACACTTAGGCCTGGAAAACCCTCATACCTTCAGCACACGGTTTCAGTGAAATATCCCTCAACATGAAAATATAGACAGTTAGTTTTTTCTTCCAAAGTGCAACACGCGAGCCTCCCATTCCTGGTTTATTATGCTTTCTGTGTCTCTGCTCATTTTTCACCAGTATTGCATTAAGTATTGATATTGATTTCTTGTAAATGGGGCTGAAATGGATGGCCCACAGTTTTTTGTTATTGTTCGGTGGCACTTGTATGTAATTTATTATGGCTGCCGTGGAAGCTGGCCCTCGCTGCCACGGCTTAAATTAAACGTGCCAGGCTCTGGCCTCTGCTCGTCACCTGCATTTCTCATTCGATATCAAAAATTATTATGTATAAAGTTTCCCTTTCCTCTCCTCCCCACCCCCACCCCCACCGCCACAGAAACAATCACGATGCCCTCTGTGCTGTTTTGCAAGTTTGTGCTGGTAACTTCTGTTATTAGTAATGATAGAGAGTAGCAGGAAAGGGTCGATCTCCTCCCGGCGGCTGGGTGTCGCTCAGTTTCCGAGAGGTCTGGAGGACGGGAGACCTGGACTCTGGGCCTGGTTTTGCTCCTGCCTGATACGGTGACCTTGGGCCAGTCTCCTCTCTCTCTCTCGGTCTCATGGTGGGGCTGGCGGGGGAACAAGGATGGCTCTGTCAGCACCTGTATAGTCTGCAGGACTGTAGTGACAAGAGCTATAGTTCTGGGGCTGGCAGCTCGGTGCCCTTTGTGTGCGTGACACCTACCGTGCCCGGGGCTAAGCCGGCGGGGCTGGCGGGATGGCACCCGAGGGGCTTCTGGGGCATCTCCTGAAAGCAAGGCAACATGCATTTGTTCTGGGCATGAGCAGCTATGGGGGGCCCATCCGAGGGGTGGTGCTGGTTTAATCTTGAGGCCAAAGAGCAGCCCTTCCAGAACGGGAGCGCGCAGGGCAAGGGTGAGGGGAATGGGTAACGTTCTCTCTGTTTGTTGGAGCTGCTCGGCTGGGCCAGGCCAGAAAAGTCACATCAACTGTCCCAGAGAAAAGCTGTGACCTTGGCCTTCCGGCGTGCTCTTGATCCGCGACTCCCTCCTGCCCTCGCCGCTATGCCCACCTCCTCTTCTGTGGACTCGGATGTGTTGAACTTCTGGCCCGTGTGTCTTGCACTGTGGTGGGTGCCGTCCTGGGGGGTCAGGGGTTGAGAGGCTCCAGGAGCTTGGGGGACAGAAGCGGGCCCGGTGTAACCCGCAGTGTGTGTGCGAGTGAGTGTGTGTGCGTGTAGCCGGGTGTGGGTGTCTTTATCCTCGAGGCATCTCTCGCGGAAGACGCGTTCAAGTTGCGTCCTCTTAGATCAGATGTTTTTGGCCCACGTGGTTTTCACTGCAAATGATTTCGCGTTAGGTGTGAAGGATTCTACTGCAGGGAGCTTGCCAAGTGCCTTGCAGCAGACGCCAGCCGCCTCCGCATCCTCGGCTTTTTAAGGAACCGAGTTAGACTTTTCTGCATTCAGCCGGGGGCGAAACGGCGTCTATTAATTAGACTTTCATCTCTATTGATAATGGGGCCCGCGGGCCTCCCGCTGAAGTGGATGCAGACCTTTTGTGGTGTGTCGGTCTCGGCTCTGCTCTCGGGAATGAAGTCTGACGGCGGCGTGAAGGGCCTCTCTTGAGCTTCTCTCTCAGATCTGATGACTCCCTTTCTCTCCCTGACCGCTCGAATAGGTCTGCCGGCTTCTTTCTTCCCATCCGAGGCCTTATTGAAGACTCTCCTTTCACTGAACTTGGGGCCTCACACCAACCTGCAACATTTTCCCAACATGCAAGCCCAAGCCCTTTCTCCTCCATTCTGACCCGTCCCCCCTCCCCCCTCCCTCCCTTCCTCCTTCCTCCCTTCTTCCCCTCCCCTCCCCTCTCCTCTCTCCCCTTCCTTCCATTCTCCCTCCCTTCCTTCCTTCCTTCCTTCCATCCCAGAGACAATGCGTCAAGGGGAAAGTACAGTTTGTAAGCAGACCTAATTCACTGTTGGGCTGCAGGGGTCCTGTACTAGCTTGCAAAAGCTAATTTAAATTTTCAGGAATTTTGCCAGCCAGTTTTAAAATAACATCCATTAAAAATTAAATGATAGAGATTTTCAATTAAATATAACATCAAAAACAGAAAACAAAGATAACAAATGCTCAAAACTCACTATTGCCTAAATATTTCACGTTTTATTATTACCTGTGCCAGACGGCAGCAACATGTTTCAGTAAAAACCCAGATAGTAAATATTTTAGGCTTTGCCAGCTATAGGGTCTCTGCCCCAACTACTCAGCTCGGTTGTATTAAGACAAAAGCAGCCCTAAACACTACGTAGGTGAGTGGGCATGCCCCTGTTTTGCTAAAACTTTATTTGCGAAACACCTGGCCCTAGATTGAGCCCCTAGCCTGGACTAACCCCTGAGCCAGGCCCTCAAGCTGATTTATGTGTGTGGTATTTGCCTTTATAATGGCGTGCTGGTGTGTATCTTGTCCCAATCCCATCTTCAGAGATCTCATGTTGTTCCTTTGAACAACATGGTGGAACTGTTTATCTGTTTATCCCAGGGCGATGGGTGAACACTAATAACCCAGGATTTCTTTTCTCAGAGAACGGGCTAAACATTCACCTGTGCATTTGAATCCTGCCTCTATGTAGGATAGGTCCGACTATGTCACATAAGAGAAAGCCTAATAATATAGAGAGACATGATTAGACACTTGCTAGCCTGAGGTCCTCTGATTCTTGAGACAAAAGCTACTGGGTCAAGCCCAAACACAGTCCTATAGTCTGGCGCCTGCCCGCGCGTCCGGCTGCTACCTCCAACCACAAACTCCGAACCTGATCACCTTGACCTCTCCTCTTCCCATTGAAGAGTCACCCTCTGAACCTTGGCTAACTGTTCTCCCTACCTAGAACTCCTGGCCACCCCTCTTCCCTGGACCCAGTTCTCAGGATAGCCCCCTTCTGGCCCTCCCAGGCACACCTGTCAGTCCTTTACAGGGAATCCCAAGTCTTTCCAGGGACCTGCCAGCCCCTGCGTGATCTGGCCCCTTGTATGAATCATGGTTTTTGGTTTTGCATATTTGATGATACTGACATCCTGAGGGTCTTGCCGGAGACCGTACCTCCCACGGGCTAGCTTGTTCCTAAAGCTAGCAAACAGTTTGCCTGCAAGCAGCCAATCCCAAACTCATGTTCCAGTCATACCTACTCCCACGCCACCACACTGCACCTGTATTTCCCCTGCTCTAAGTCACCCCAGGGCCAGGTACAGTCAACTGGATTCAACTCTATTGCCCAGAGCCAGCAGAAATTATTCAAACTGGCCAGTCCCAACCCATTTACCCCGTTCTGCCTTACCTTTCCCTGGCAGCCACAGTAAAGGCTTATACCTGTGCTATCCCCCTCACTCCTTCCATTGTGGCCTGTGTGGCTTGGCTTGACCCCCACCCCCTGGGGACTGTAAGTAATAAACACTTCTTCCCGTGGCGCTGACCTCACCATGGTGTCACTTGGTCACCACCGTAGATTAAATCTAGGTACCACTGTGAAACCCAGGTTACCTCTCCAGCCTCAGACCCCACCCCATCCCCTTGGTCACCTCATTCTAGATGCATCGGCCTCCTTGCTGCTCTACCATCATGCTAAACATGGACCCACCTCAGGGCCTTTGCACTTGCGCCTCCCTCCACCTAGACTACTCTTTCCCCAGATGTTCTCAGGATTTACTCCTTTGCTTTTATCGGAATTTTGTTCTACCGATGTTTTTTCAGAGGACCCCTCTAAGCACTCTGCTAATGAGCACACTCCTCCACAACCCCCAATACTCCCTATTTCTCTAACCTCTCCATCTCATTAACACCTGACAGTCTATGCCTTTATTTCTGTCCCTCCTTGAGCCCCAGCCCCCTGAAGTCAGGGACCATGTCTGCTCAGTTGTCTGCTGCCTCCCTAGTGCTTAGAACGGTGTCTGGGATATAATGGGGGCTCCCCTGTGGACCTAGCACACCTTACACGCAACTCTAAGTCCACACAAAACACGCTGCCCACAGCTGTTACATGTCGGTCTCACCCACTGGGGTCGGGCACTGGGCTCCCTTGCCTTGGTGTGCCCCCAGCACAGCGTCCAGCAGGGAGGGACAGCTCCACACAAGTCTATGGGCTTGTGCTGGGCCCCTCACCATTGGGGACTCAGAGGAGGAAGAGAACATTTGTAAATGAGAGAATAGGGAACTTACACAGAGGTGCAGAAAGGAGAAGATGGACAGCCACTGAGGAAGGTGAATGCTCTGCTCTGACTGGCTGGCTGCTGCCGTGCCTCCAGCTTCTGTTGCTGATACAGCTTCTTGGGTGGTCCCCTCCTTTCAAGTGCAGGTTCCCTCCTGCCTCAGGGCCTTTGCACCTGCAGCCTCCTTTCATGGAACACTCTTCTGGCCCCGGCATCCACCCTCAGCAGGCTTAACCTCTTCACTTGTCCTTGTACTCTCAGCTCAAGGGTCAGAGCAGTCTGCCCAGTCCTTCTTGAGCCCATCGCTTCTCTCTGCCCCCTACTCCCACGACTGTGCTTTTCCTTTACTGTTTATTTTATACTACAATTGGAGGTGTGGATTTTTATCAGGACTTGAATAAATTGTTTTTCCTCTCTGGGTGGAAAACACGGGGAGGGCAGAGCCCATGCCTGATTCCATCAGCAATGGACCTTCGATTCCATGCACGTGCCTGGCACACGGTGGGCACTTAACACCCCCACCTGGACTGAGTTCTGTCCAGCTCAGGAGTGGCCCCCATGCCTCGGGTGTTATGGGGACCAGGTAGACATGGTCCCTTTGCCTCAGGAAGAAACTCTGGTTTCTCATTGGTGAAAACAATAGCTCATTTCTTCTCTTGCAACTTTGGCTCACAGAATATTAGAACTGGAAGAAACCGAAGAGAAATAAGGCCCACGGACCATCCAGGCTAAAGCTTTGGGAGGTTTGTTCAGGGGCCCTTAGCCATGTGCTTTGTTGCTCTGATGAAAAGTATGCAAGTGAGTATCTCAGTCTGGGCACTCCCCTGCCTCTTTGGTACATTTCTTGGTCTGAACTTGAGCCATAAATCATGTCTGAGGAAACTCAAGCCAAAGAAAGCCTCCTTGTGTTTTGTACGTATTTCTGTTAAGGAAGGTAACTGGTCCATGATATGGACGGTATGCCAGGGAGAGCAAAGCCTCCCGGATGTATCTCCAAGCTGATGGTCACCAGCAGCTGGTTGGAGGGGATGCTGGTGTTTGAACCCACCGGCATCTGCTGGGTCACACAGCAGACCACAGACCACCTGTGGTGAATCTCCCACTTGCACAGCAGTGGTCTGCCACCTTCTGCTCTAGAGGGTCAATGGGCCCTTTGTCATCTGCTGCCTCTGATGATCCCACAGGAACAATGGCACCACCATGATCATCATCCCTCAGGGACAGGGAATTGCAATGCACCAGGCTGTGTGTGGAGGCCCGGGGGAGCAGCAGGCATGCACAGGTGCCTCGAGGGAGGCCGGGGGCAGCAGTGGTAAGGAGCCAGGGGCCAGTGTCGGGTTGCGAGTGTTGGCCCCGTGATTTGCTAGCTCTGTGACCTTGTACAAGTTGTGTAACATTGCGAAGCCTCAGGCATCTTACCTGCAAAATGGGAATGATGGTAATGGCCACTTTCAAGGTCATGGTGAAGATTAAATGAGGTCTACAGTAACAAAGCCCTGAGCAGAGTGCTTGGCTAGAGTAAGTGTTCAATGAATGTTCGTTTTTGTTTTTAATGCCGGTGACCTCTTGCAACCGTATATGGTAGATAATACAATTCCCCAAAACTTCCAGGAACCTGAGGTCTAGAGAGGGTTGGGAACCTGACCGTGGGCTCAGTGCCTGGAGGTGGTGTGGCTCAGATGAGAGCAAAGTAGGCTCACTTTTTGGCTCACACCAGATAGGGCTCCCCAACTTTTGCTTGCTTTCACCATCCCCTTTTGTGAAAAGACCAAAAAGTTTGCAAAATATCACCGGATAGTGTAATGTTGAACATTTTTGAGCATGTCTCCCAGTGGCTACATTCGAGAGCTTCTCTAGGGAAGGTAGTAGGAGTGTTGGGTCATTGACAGGATGTCCAAACTAAGACACTTGAGCAAAAGGGGCTGCTGTTAATATGTGTGTGGGAAAGCAGGTATTTGCTTGGGACAATCCTAGTTTACCACGTATTGTGCTTTTAGCAAAATCTTTAATGAAAAACAAAGGATGTTAGAAAACATTTTAATGCAATTATGCTCCCCTCACCCACTTCTGACTTACACGCTGAGGTTTTCCACTATTTTAGTTCAGTATTTTATTATAATAGGAATTTGCTTAGATTTTCCTGTGTATTTTCCATTATTTTCGCTTACTGTTCCTTCTTGTAGCATAGCCTTACCTTCTGTTATCTGCAGTTTTCCCTCATGAATGTGTTTAGATGTTTCTTAGTAGATGAAGACGTTCCTTTAGATTGTTAGTGGTGAGTCTCTTTGTACATTTTTATTTTGGGTTTTAAAATTGTATGAAGTTTCTTTTTATTTCAAACTATGTTGTTAAAAGTAGTTTTGTTGGGTTCAAATCTTAGGTTGACAGTCATTTTCTCTTAGCCCTGAAAGAAGATGATTCCATTTGGTCTCTGGTTTCTACGGTCATTATTGAGAAGTCTGCTGTCAGTCTAATTATCTTTCATGCTCTGAAGCTTCAAGACCTTGTATCTAGGTCTGTCTGTCTATATGCTTGGATTGATGTTTTCTGGATCTGTGGATTCAAGTGTCATCAGTCTGGAAAGTTTCGCCATCATTTCCTCTGAAAAAATTCCCTTTTCTGTTTTGTGTATTTTTGCCTTCTGAGATTTTGATTAGATGTGACTTAGAACTTGTAATTGTGGACTTCATGAATCTTAACCTTTCCTTCACTTTTTTGTCTCCTTGCCTCCTGTGATATGGATGCATGATTTTTATCAGTTCTTTCTTCCGGTTCGCTGATCTATCTTTGTCATGTCTCTTTTATTGTTTAATCCCATTCATTGTATTTCCAATTTCAACAATAATTTCATTCCTCAGTTTCTATTGGGTTATTTCTCAGACATACCTAGTTATTCTGATGGTCCTTTGTTACTTGTTTCTTTTGGTAATTCTTTTTTTTTTTTTTAAAGATTTTATTTGTTTGACAGAGATCACAAGTAGACAGAGGGTCAGGCAGAGAGAGAGGGAGAAGCAGGCTCCCTGCTGAGCAGAGAGCCCAATGCGGGGCTTGATGCCAGGACCCTGAGATCATGCTCTGAGCCGAAGGGGGAGGCTTAACCCACTGAGCCACCCAGGCGCTCTTCTTCTGGTAATTCTAATATTATTTTTCTTAAACAGCCAGTGAATAGTTATGTCATATTGAGTACCTGTAATGTCTGCGTTATTAGCAGTCTAAATTCGCTGTGTCTGCTAACTGTAAATCGTGATGACTTGTTTACTTATGTGTTTGGTGATCTCTTATTTGCATGTTCATAATTGGCAGGACTCCCATGGCTCTGAATAGGAGATGCTTTCCTCCAGAAAGGTGTTGACTTAGCTTTCTTTCTGGTTGCTCAGAAGGGCTACGAATGTGGGGTCACTTTCAAGGTTCGTGTCTCCGCCACACAGCTGACGCCGACACCTGTGCTTGGTAGGACTCCATCTTATTTGCTTCTTACATGATATGTTTAGCTCAGGTTTATCTATTTATTTTGTGAGGGGGGCATGAAGATCCTTGGACACTGGCCTTCCTTCTTTAAATCTGCCAAGGAAACAAATGCAGCAGGCCAGTCCTTTGGAGACCGTTGTCTTTTATGTTGCTGGAACAGAAGTCCAAATCCGTACTTTTTTCATCGTTGAAAGTGTTCCTCTCTCTAGAATGGATGGGACAATCTTGGCTCCTTCTGGAGACTATTTAGAAGATTCTAAAAGAACTTCCATTTGCTGAAGCAGTGGCTGTGAGGACATCTATCCTGCCTGCCCCTCTCCCCTGCTGAGGCAGACTGATCCACCTGTTTCTGTGGTTTCTGATGAGCCAGATCCCAGGAAGCTTCATACATTCCTCCCCCTCCCACAACTGATTATAACCTGTTCCCACTCGATCCTGTCTCCATGGACCCCAACTCTCAGCTTTGTGACTCTGGAGTCTCACTTTCTCTTTGCTTCCTTCCCTCCCTCTGCCTTCAGCCTTTCTTAAGCTGGTGTTTGGACCGCAAGTCCCCCAGTCTCTGGTTCAATCAGTCTCTACACTTCCATCCCCTCTTGTTATATTGGCCAGAAGCTCCCACCAGAGCCGGTGCTCACGGTTTCCTCTCTGTCAATGCCTGGGGCAGCCAATTCCAGGGCAAAGCCTCCTATGGGGAGAACAGGAATTTGACATGATAGCATTGCTTTTGTGTTTAATTCCTATGATAGGCAGTTTGTTTGGAAATCACACTGAAGTCTTTTTGAGGGTTAAGTTGGAGGAAGGGTTTATTTATATTCCAACATCTATTTTGATTTGTAAGTCACTCAAACTTCCCTTCCCCCACTCCATTCCAACCCTAGTTCTTTCTGGTGGAAATTATTAACATTGGTTGGGGATAGGGCCATGAGATCCAGAAGAAAGAGCTCAAGTTTTAGAGCCTGATTTACCTGCATTTGGGAGCAAAAATGTTGCTAAATCCAGTGGAAGTAAAGGTCTTAAAAATCTCTCTGCTTCAGAAACAAAGGAGTAAGTCTTAATGACTTTGGACTAGGCATGGATTCTTAGATAAAGCATTAGTGACAAAAGGGAAAAATAGACAAATTGCCTCATGAAAATTAAAAACTTTTGTGCTGAAAATGATACCAGCAAAGAAGTGAAAAGACAACCCATAGCATGGGAAAAGTATTTGCAAATTGTATATCTGGTAAGGGCCTTGTATCCAGAATATATGAAAACCTCTTACAAGTCAATAAGAAGAAGATAACTAGCCCAATTTAAAAATGGACAAAAGATCAGAATAAACATTTCTCCAAAGATCAACACATAGCTAGAAAGCACATTGGAATGATGCTAAAAATGGTTAGTCATTAAAGAGAAATGGATCAAAACCACAATAAGATAGCACTTCATACCTATAAGAAAGTGAGAGCCAGCCAGATAGACACTGGTAAGAGTGGATGAGGATGTGGAGAAGTTACAGCCCTCACGTGGCGCTGGTGGGAATGTAGATGGTGCAGCTACTTTGGAAAACAGTCTGGCAGTTTCTCAAAAAGTTAGACGTGGAGTTACCTCATGACCCTGTAATTCCGCTCCTAGGTAAATATCCAAGAAAGGGAAACATACATATTCATGAAAACTTACATGCCCACGTTAAGAGTAGCACAGTTCCTAAATGCCAAGAAGTAGAAATAGCCCCAATTCCTGTTGACTAATGAATGGAGAAATAAAATGTGGGCTCTCTGTGCCATGGGATAGGATTTGGTGGATTTGTAGGAACGAAGCACTTACACGTGCTACAACCTGGATGAAGCATGAAAACATTCAGCTGAGTGAAGGAGCCATCGTAAAGGCCACACATTGTGTAATCTCGTTTGTATGAACTTCCAGGTCCATAGAGACAGGAAGCAGACTGGTGTGGGGGCAGGGATGCTGGGCATTGGAGAGTCGCCACAATGGGTGTGGAGTTTCTTTTGGGATGACGAAAGTGTTCTAATTTAAACTGTGGTGATGGTTACAAATTCTATACTGAAAACAACTGGATTGTGCAAATTGTTAGATATGTTGATTACATCCTGATAAAGCTGTACTTAGAAAAAGTCCACACATTCTATCTTTTGTCTGGAAATCTACTTAAATCACATTACCAAGATGTTCCAATAAAATTAGGGTTGCCACTTCTACACTGTTGGTGGGAATGCAAGCTGGTGCAGCCACTCTGGAAAACAGTATGGAGGTTCCTCAAAAAGTTGAAAATAGAGCTACCCTACGACCCAGCAATTGCACTACTGGGTATTGACCCCAAAGACACAAATGTAGTGATCCCAAGGGGCATGTGCACCCGAATGTTTATAGCAGCAATGTCCACAATATCCAAACTATGGAAAGAACCTAGATGTCCATCAACAGATGAATGGATAAAGAAAATGTGGTATGTATGTGTGTGTATACGCAAGACACACACACACACACACAACGGAATACTATGTAGCCATAAACCCTAAAATCTTGCCATTTGCAATGATGTGGATGGAACTAGAGGGTATTATGCTAACTGAAATAAGTCAGTCAGAGAAAGACAATTATATGATCTCACTGATATGAGGAATCTGAGAAACAAGACAGAGGATCATAGGGGCAGGGAGGGAAAAATGAAACAAGATGAAACCAGAGAGGGAGACAAACCATAAGAGACTCTTAATCTCAGGAAACAAATTGAAGGTTGCTGGAGGGAGGGGGTGGGAGGGATGGGGTGACTGGGAAAGAGACACTGGGGAGGGTATGTGCCATGGGGAGTGCTGTGAATTGTGTAAGGCTGACGAATCACAGACCTGTACCCCTGAAACAAATAATACGTTATATGTTAATAAAAAAAATTAGGGTTGCCAGATTTAGCAAACAAGAATACGAGAAGCCCAGCTACATTTGAATTTTTGATAAACGAGGGATTCTTTTTAGCATAAGTGTGTCCAAAATGTGACATGAGACAAACTTATAATGAAAAATTTATATTGATTTGAAACTCAGTGGGGCAACTGTGTTTTATCTGGTTATCCTAATTAAAATATAACATAAGCCACAGGCTTTGAATATACAGCTATCCCATTTTCAAAACCACCGTCTGTCTCTATACGTCCTACAAGACTATTGGTTCACTTTACTGAGCAGCAACCAGAGGCCTCACAGATGACCCACTCCTCTGTGTGGCCCCATGGCCGTTCCAGAATCCAAACCCAGGTCGGCGGGACTCCCACAGCCGGGGTCCTCTACTTGGAGAGGTGGGCACTGGGCTGCCTTGCAGCAGCTGATGGTGAGGAAGCAGGCTCTCCCCTTGTTTCTGTAAGAGAAGGGGAGACGGGGACCATCAGTCCCTGTCTCGTTCCTGGCAGGGGCTCTGAGGCCCGGCTGCCGAGGGTGCCAGAACAGTGAGTTCCCGTTAGAATGTTCTTTTCTGGGAGGAGATAACAGGATAATAGGTGTCTTACTTGCTTCCTGTGAAATGATGAGTGACAAGGAGTCGCTTGAGATTAGAGTCATTCAGAACAAGTTAAGCCAATACCTATATTCCACGGAGATCAATTTTTAATTTGAGGGAAGGAGAGAGGACAATCCTGATCTAAAGTAAAATGCGGTGTTTCCTGTGTAACCTCAGCACGTCGGGGGGCTGTGGGACGGAGTCTTTGTATGCCTGGGCAGAGAGTGGGGAGAAGCTTCTGGAACTAGGCACGGGGTCGAGGAGCAGATGCTGTCTATGGCCTGTGTTCCTTTGCTCTCCTCACAGAGAACCTGGATGCATAAATGACGTTTCAAGGGTGTTCAGCATTCTTGAATGAGGTACACAGGCACGGACTAAACTGGCCACTGGGGAGATGGGCTGATCGGTCTCCGCGTCTCTGCAGTTACCAGAACGCATTGCTGTTGGCTGCGAGGCGGGGCCAGCCCGGCATCGCTCTCCGAGGGTAACCCGCTGTAATGCCACATAGCTAGGTTCACGCTGGTGTTTTCTAGGGTAGAGCCACACCCAGCGGTACCTGAGCGAGCATCAGACAGCACCTGAGTCCTCCAGGGAAGATTCTCGAGTATACGTTCCTGGGTCCCGTGCCTCGAGATTCGGATTCAGCAGAATCCTGGCTTGGGATCCAGGAATGTATGATTCTTCAGAAGCCCAGGCTGGAAATAAAGGTGAAATTTTAAGATCCTCTACTCTGTGGTTTAAGTCTGCCTTAGACAAGGTTTAGATGCAGGTGATCTTTGTTTTTGTTTTCTGCGGTGAGATCCTTTTTTTTTTTTTGCTATGGATGTGTTCATGATAAGGGAATAGTTTTTATGGTGCTAAATCGTGCTGTAAGTACTTGGGACAAATGACTTATTACTATTTTTTATTTATTATACTTTAAAAGATTATTTATTTATTTATTTGAGAGAGCGAGCATGTGCACACGAGTCGGGGAGGAGGGGAGCAGCAGAGGGAGAGGGAGAAGCAGAGACTGTCCACTGAGCAGGGAGCCCAACAGGGAGATTGACCCGAGGAACCTGAGACCACGACCTGAGCCGAAGGCAGACACTTAACCGACTGCACCACTAGGCACCCTGACAAATGACTTTTTAAGCAAGTCTTGTGGCAGAACTTTCTGTGGGGCGTTGACTCCACCTGTCATCTGCAGACTGGTCCCCGGAAGCGAATGTGTTGGAGCGAGAAGAGCGGTGCTCGGGGGGCTCGGCGGCGGGGATCAGGGTGCAGCCCTCTCAGTCCTGGGCTGGGTGAACTCAGCCTCACCGCTTGCCTGTGGGGACTCCAGCGTCTGGAGGTGGGGCGGGGCGGGGACGGAGGGGGGCCAGCAGAGGGAGTGAAGGGTGGGTCAACCCGGGTCTTGAAAACCCCTTTTCAGCTTCTGTACTCCTTTTTAGAATCTTATGGCATTTCAGGTTTTTCTCCTTATGATAGTTACATAATTTATCTTATCCTATTTTAGTTTTTGCAGAGTAGTCCATTACTGTGTTCTGGAGCCAAATAGCCGTCCCCTACTCCCCACCCCCGCCCCATTTATAATGAGGTGTCAGGCTGGATTCAGACTGTTCTTGGCTCCTGGCTGAAAACTCTAGGTCGGCCTCTGCTCCCTTTTGCCTTTTCCTGCAAAGACAGGGCCCTGCATGCGCATTTTTCACAGTCTCCTCCAGGTAATCTGTCTTACTGCATAATTTCTGGGGATACTTCCCACTCTCCAGCATTCCTGGGAATGTTCCTGGAAACACTGGGGAAGTACCGTTACCCCAAAGTTCTAAGATCCTCAGTTAACAGGAAATCCATGATAAGCACAAACGCCAGACCTCTGGCTGGGTGTGTAGTTGTGCAACTTCCAGAATTTCAGGGTGACCTTAGTTGACAAAGTAGATTCTCCTGCCTGTAGCCATTGTTTTGGTTTTGTCTTGTTTTTGTTTTCTGCTTGTTTGTTTGTTTTCCCCTGAACAGACATTTGCTCCTTCCTCTCCTCTCTGTGGCTCACGACTCCAGCGTCCATGCGGAGTCTCGGAGGCGGTCAGAGGGGCTGCCGGGCGGGGGGGGGGGGGTGGGGCTCGCGAAAGCAGCCCTTCCTCGTGCTGTCTGTCTGTCCAGCAGTGTGGGCTGCTCTCCGCACAGCGTCTGTTCCTACTTTAGACTGAGGCCCACACAGGATGGCCCACTCCCTCTCTGATGTCACCAGAGGGAGAAGACCTGTATGTTCGGGGATGTCCTCTTGTCTCTCTTCTTTTTGTGCCACCGCTTCTGGCTCACTGCGGTCCTGTGGCGGGCCCACAGGTCTTCTTTATTTGGTTATACCCATTTATAGCCTCGTTAGACTCCTAAGCCTTGAGAGTTCTGGGTTCCTCAGGAACTGACCAGCAGCGTGTTCAGGAAAACTATTGAACTTGGATGTAAAACACGCTTAAAAAACAATCCTGTCTGATTTCTGATTTTATCATTGTTATAATAAAGCAATGTGCCTGTCACCCGCCTCTGAAAGCTTGATGGGTCTGGGGAGCAGTGGGACCTGCCGTCAAGGTCAGGAACAGTGTGATTTGAGGGAGGCAGCTGGGCCCTAATGTCGGCGTCATCCCAGGTGCACTTGGAACGTGAAGATGTATCTCCTTTTGAACAACCCCCTCCTGATTCTTGGGTCTTCAGTCTCTCTCATCACAGAACTCATTCTGATGTCTCTGCGGACATACACATTAGTAATCCATTTGATCCGAAGTCAAGATTACGACTGTGAGAATCGCCACACTGCTTTTAGTGGAAGGGACACGGCCAGCTGAGGGGACGGAGCCGTCCTCCAGAGCTGGCTTCGCCCCACAGCAAAAGCCAAGGCGGGCTTTCAAGGGTGCTGCCAGCGGTCTGATTTTAATCCATTTCAGAGGTCCACGAAAGGGTGCATTTGCACTCAAATTTTACCCCTGGCCCCGGAAAAAAGATTACAGATTGTAGGGACAGTGGGTTTAGGTACCATCCAAGCAAATCCTTTGAGAATTCAGCTCACGGCTAATGAGGCACGAGATGCAGCCAGATGTCAGGATGCTGCTCAAGGAACAAGCAGATGGAGGTGGTTTTCTGAGCCACGCAGGTGTCTTCGGGGTTGGCGTTTACCTGATCGGCTCCTGCCACATGTCTTTGCCTTGCAGACGGAAATCGTTTTCTTTGAATAGTTATTCAACCTATGGAGGGTTGGTCTCAACTCGAGTCCGGGGGGAGGATGGAAATTCCACGGGTTCTCCCGCTACAGCAGGTTGGCACAAACAGGTGTTGATGAATTCCCTCTCTAGGAAAGGAAGCCAGATAAAACAACCAGTGCCATAAATATTTAAGTACAGTAGATAACAGCCCTTTAAGTCATATGATTTCAACTCTGCTGTTTAGAGGAAGAGGGAAGACGGCGGTGGAGGTGGAGAGACGGAGGGATTCTGCCTCCATCCCGAGAGGAGGCTTGCCATGGAGCACATCGGAGCGGGGTGGGAGACCCTCATGTGTCCTCACCTCTCCCTGCCGATGGGTTGAGCTTTCTGCCTTTCTCAGCAGGAGCATCTTGCCATGGCGAGACTCCGTGGTTTGAAGACATTCCTGCAACATAGCTTCTTAATGCAAACCAACTCAGGGTCCAGCTCAGCTGAAGAAACGCCCTCTTATTCCACTGAATCGTAGACCGTGGTCTCTTCCGACACTAGAGGGGAGCCTGGTAGGGCTGAGCTCTGGGGACAGAATGGCAGCGTCCACCCCCTGATTCCTAATGCACTTTTCAAGGGTGTCTTTGGTTCTAGGCGATTGCAGCCTGACACAACAGCCCTTTACAACCTGATCCTGGGGAGAATGCCTTCCAGAACAGTCCTGTGCTTCTCACAAGCTGTCCTCTCAGAGCACAGATTTGCTGTGTCGTTTTCAGACTCCAAACATCCTCTTGAGGGAGGTAGGACGGGCACTGGTTTTTGCCCCGTTTTTCAGATGAAGAGATGTCTCTTCAGTCTACCTGCTGCGAGGCACACAGCTAATGATTCATAGCTGGGCTCAGGGCTCTGTGAGTTCTCAAACCTCTCCTCCCACTTTGGGATGCCCCCGCAGGATGCTGGGTCTCAGATTCTTCTGTAGGCCACTGGAAAAGTGCCAACTGCCCAAGCTGATGGGTCCACGCACCCTGCCCCTTTCTCTGTGCTCTGTGCTCTGTGCACCTCCTGCTTTCCTCAGAACTGACCGATGACAGTACTAACCATCACATCTTTGCTGAGAACTTACTATGGTCCCGACAGGGTGCTAATCCCTTCATGTATTTTATCTCATTTACTTTCCAGAGAACCTTATTGGTAGCTACTATTCCAATGGCTGCTTCACAGAAAGGAAGCAGGCTTACAGAGGGATGTTGTCTATAGGCACTGTGGCAAAAATTTACTATATTTGTTTCCTACAGCTGCATAACAGGGTATCACAAACTGCGTGGCTTAAAACAAGAAAAATGTATTCTCTCCCAGTTCTGGGGACTGGAGTCTGCAATCGGGGTGGTGGCAGAGCCGTGCTCTCTCTGAGAGCTCCAGAGGAAAAAAGCCTTCCTCACCGCTCCCCAGCCTGTGGTAGTTGCCAGCGTCCTTGGCCTTCTTTGGATTATGGCAGAGCAACTTCATCTCTGCCTCTCATCACATGATGGCCTCTGCTCTGAGTCTCTTCTCCTCTATAAAGACACCAGTCAGATTAGATTAAGGGCCCACAAGAACCCCATGTGTTGTCACTTAAATTTACCTAATTATATCTGTAATTGCTCTATTTGCAAGTGAGGTCAATTCTGGGGTTCTGGAAAGGATATGAATTTTACGGGGACACCATTTAACCCAGTGCACTCTCCAATCCCATTTCTTCTTTCTGAACACACAGGAAGACCAGACATTCCAGTCTCCATTGCAATTACGTTGGGGCCATATACCTGAGTTCTGGCCAGTAGTCTGTGGGCTAAAAGGTGTTTATCCCTTCCAGGCTTCACCATAAAACATCTGTGCAATCAAATGAATCCAGTGCCTGATCTGACCAACTTAAGCCCACGGTGGCCCCAGACTGGCCCAGTGACAACACAGGGACCAAATCCTACCCACAACAGGCAGAGAGAACCATTGCAGATGACTGGACTGAGGGACAAAGCAGCCCAGCCACAACCGGGCACACACATCACACATAGGAGTCACTTCTAAAGCACCAGGTTCCATCGAACAGGGGACACGGCACTGCGGGGCACCACAGGACCTCTTCTTCATAAGGCTGCTACTTTCAAGAGCAGGAGACACAGCTGACTTTCCTAGCACATAAAAACAGACACAGAGTTAGAGGAATATGTCCCAAACGAGGAGCAGGACAAAATCACAGCAAGAGACCTAAAGGAAATGGAGGTAAGTAAAATGCCTGCTAGAGAATTTAAAGTCATGGTCATCAAGATTCTCACTGGACTTGAGAAAAGAGTAGAGGATGTCGGTGAAATCCTTAACAAAGAGAGAGCAAACATAAAAAAGGACCAGTCAGATGTGAAGAACTCAATAACTGAAATTTAAAATTAAAAAAAAAAAAAGAAATTTAAAATATACTTCAGAGAACAAATAGTAGACTAGAGAAAGCAGAAGAGTGGATCAGCAGCCTTGAGGACAGAGTAATGGCAAGCAGTCAAGTTGAACAGGAGAAAAAACATAAGAAAAAATGAAATTAGACTTAGGGCTCAGCGACACCGTCAAGTGTAGTAACCTTCACTCATAGGGATTCCAGAAGGAGAGGAGAAAAAAGGGGGCAGAAAATTTATTTGAAGAAATAATAGCTGAAAACTTCCCAAATCTGGGGAAAGAAACAGAAATCCAGATCCAGGAGGCACAGAGATTTCCCAACAAAATCAACACAGGGAGGTCCACACCCAAGACACGTAGTAGGTAAAATGGTAAAAAAAAAAAAAAAAAAAAAAAATAGTGATATGTAGAGAATTTTAAAAGCAGTAAGAGAACAGAAAACTGTTATATATAAAAGAAACCCCAAAAGGCTTCCTGCTGATTTTTCAGTAGAATCTTTGCAGGTCACAAGAGAGTGGCATGATATATTCAAAGGATTGAAAGGCAAGAAAAAAAACAACAACAAAAAACAAAACAAAACCTGCAACCAAGAATACTCCATCCAATAAGGCTATCTTTTGAAATAGAGAGATAAAGAGTTTCTCAAACAAAAACTAAAGGAGTTCAGGAACACTAAACCCTACAAAAAATATTAAAGGGAACTCTTTGAGTGGAAAGACCGTAAGTGACAGTACGAGAAGTTAAAAACACAAAAGCAGTAAAAATAAATATTTCTGTAAAAATCAGTCAAAGGATTCACAAAATAAAAGGATGCAAAGTATGACATCATATACCTAAAACATGGGTGGGAGGGAGAGGAATAAAGAATAGACTTTAATAAACTTAAGTGACCATCAGTATAATAAAGACTTCTGTATGCATGCTGTTATATATAAACCTCATGGTAATCACAAATCAAAATTTAATAATAGATATGCAAAAAATAAAAAGGAATGCAAGTATATCACTAAAGAATGCCAGCAAACCATGAGAGAAGAGAGCAGGAGTAGAAAGGAAGGGAGAAGAACTCCAAAAACAACCATAAAAAAATAACAAATGGCAATAAGTACATATCTATCAATAATTACTTTGAATGTACATGGACTAAATGCCCCAATTAAAAGACAGAGTGATGGAGTCGATAAAAAAGCAAGACCCATCTATATGCTGCCTACAAAAGACTCATTTCAGACCTAAAGACACTTGCAGATTGACAATGACGGGATGGAAAAGAATCCATCGTATAAATGGAAGTGAAAACAAAGCTTGGGTAGCAATACTTATATCAGACAAAATAGACTTGAAAACAAAGACTATAATGAGAGACAAGGACACAATATAATTATTTTTTTAAGATTTTTATTTATTTATTTAAGGGAGAGTGAGCACAAGCAGGGGAGAGGGACAGAGGGAGAGGATAAAGCAGACTTGCCACTGAGCGGGGAGTCTGACGCAGGGTTTGATCCCAGGACACCCAAAATCATGACCCGAGCAGAAAGTAGATGGTTAACTGACTGAGCCACCCAGGCACCCCTGGACAATATATAATTATTACAGGAACAATCCAAGAAGAAAATATAACAGTTGCAAATATTTGTGCGCCCAACATGGGAGCACCCAAATACATAAAGCAGCTAATAACAAACATGAAGGAACTAGTCGATAGTAAGATAAAAATGGTAGGGAAACTTTAACACCCCACTCACATCAATGAATAGATCATTCAAACAGGAAATCAACAAGGAAATGGTGACTTTGAGTGACACATTGGACCAAAGGGATCTAAAAGATATATTCAGAACATTCCAAGCTAAAACAGCAGAATATATATTGTTTTCAAATGCACATGGAACATTGCCCAACTAGATTCCATATTAGGCCACAATACAAGTCTCAACAAATTCAAAAAGATCAAAGTCAAAATCGTACCATCCATCTTCTCTGACCGGATGCTACAAAACTAGAAATGACCCTCAAGAAAAATCCTGGAAAGAGCAGGAGTTTGAAGAATATGCTACTAAACAATGAACAGGTCAACTGAGAAACTGAAGAGGAAGTAAAAAAAAAAAAAATACATGGAGACAAATGAAAATGAAAACATGGTCCCAAATCTTTGAGTTGCAGCAAAAGCCATTCCAAGAGGGAAGTTTATAGCAATACCGGCGTACCTCAAGAAGCAAGAAAAATCTCAAGTAAACAACCTAACCTTACACCTAAAGGAGCTAGAAAAAGAAGAACAAACAAAACCCAAAAAAAGAAGGAAATAAAGATTAGAGCAGAAATAAATGAAACAGAAACTAAAAAACCCCAATAGAATGGACAAATGAAACCAGGAGCTGGTTCTTTGAAAAGATCAGCAAAATTGATAAACCTTTAGCCAGACTCCTCAGAGAGAGAGGGAAAGGGAGGGGGACTCAAACAACATCAGAAATGAAAGAGGAGAAATAATAACCAACACCACAGGAGTAAGATTATAAGAGAATATTATGAAAAATTATATGCCAACAAAGTGGACAACCTAGAAGAAATAGATATATTTCTAGAAACCTATAACCTCCAGGCTGAATCAGGAAAAAATAGAAAATTTGAACAGACTGTTTACCAGCAATGAAATTGAATCAGTAATCAAAAAACTCCTGACAAACAAAAGTCCAGGACTAGACAGCTTCACAGGTGAATTCTATCAAACATTTAAAGAAGAGTTAATACCCAGTCTTCTCAAAACTTTCCAAAAAATAGAAGGGGCCAAGAAAACTTTCAGATTCCTTCTATGAGGCCAACATTACTCTGATACCCAAATCAGACTAAAACACCACACACACACACGCGCGCACACACACACACACACACACACAAACAGAGAGAACTACAGGCGGATATTTCTGATGAATATAGATACAAAAATCCTCAATTTGTTAGCAAACCAAATCCAACATTACACTGAAAAAAGATCATCCACCGTGATCAAGTGGGATTTATTCCTGAGATGCAAAAGTGTTTCAATATTCATAAATCCATCGATGTCATACATCACATCAACAAGAGAAAGAACAAAAGCCATATGATCATTTCAACAGATGCAGAAAAAGCATTTGACAAGGTACAGCATCCATTCATGATTTAAAAAATCCTCAATGAAATAGGTTTAGAAGGAATGTATCTCAACATGATGAAGATCATATATGAAAAGACCATATATGAAAAGCCAATATCATACTCAGTGGTCAACAACTGAGAGCTTTTCCCTAAGATCAGGAACAAGACAAGGTTGTCCATTCTCAGCACTTTTATTCAACACAGTACTGCAAGTCCTGGTCATAGCAATAAATAAGAGAAGAAAAAGAGATAAAAGGCATCCAAGTTGGTGATGAAGGAGTAAAATATTCACTATTTGCAGATGACATGATACTGTATATAGAAATACTCCACCAAAAAACTGCTAGGACTGATAAATGAATTCAGTAAGGGCAGAGGATACAAAAACAATGTACAGAAATCTGTTGCACCTCTCTACACTAGTAATGAAACAGCAGAAAGAGAAATTAAGAGAACAGTCCCATTTACATTTGCACCAAAAATAATAAAATGCCTAGGGATAATTTAACCAAGGAAGTGAAAGACCTGTGCTCTGAAAACTATAGAACATTGATGAAAGAAATTGAGGATGACACACACAAAAATGGAAGAATATTCCATGCTCATGGATTGGGAGAATAAATATCGTTAAAATGTCCATAATACCCAAAACAATCTACAGATTTGATACAATCCTTATCAAAATACCAATGGGTTTTAACAGAACTAGTAAAAACAATGCTAAAATTTGTGTGGAACACAAAACACCCCGAATAGCCAAAGCGGTCTTGAAAGGGAAAACTGGAGGAATCACAATCCCCAATTTCAAGATATACTACGAAGCTGTAGTAATCAAAATACTATGGTGCTGCCACAAAAACAGGCACAGATCAATGGAACAGAATGGAGAACCAGAAATAAATCCACAGTTATGTAGTCAATTAATCTTCGACAAAGGAGACAAGAATATGCAATGGGAAAAAGATAGTCTCTTCAGTAAATGAATGGTGCTGGGAAAACTGGGCAGCTATATGTAGAAGAATGAAATGGGACCACTTTCTGACATCATACACAAAAATAAACTAAAAATGGATGAAGGACCTAAGTGTGAGACCTGAAACCATAAAAATGCTAGAAGAGAGCACAAGCAGTAATTTCTCTGACATCAGCCATAGCGACATTTTTCTAAACATGTCTCCTGAGTCAAGGGAAACAAAAGCAAAAGTTAACTCTTGGGACTATACAAACATAAAAAGCTTCTGCACAGCAAAGGAAACAGTCAACAAAACTAAAAGACAACCTCCTGAATGGAAGAAGGTATTTGCAAATGACATATCTGATAGTGGGTTAGTATTCAAGATATATAAAGAACTCATACAGCTCACCAGCAAAAAACCCAAATAATCCAATTAAAAAATGAGCAGAGAACATGAACAGTTATTTCCCTGAAAAAGACATCCAGATGGCCAACAGACACATGGAAAGGTGCTCAGCATCACTGATCATCAGGGAAATGCAAACAAAGCTACGGTAAGCAATCACCACACACCTGTCAGAATGGCTAAAATAAAAAACACAGGAAACAAGTGTTGGTGAAGATATGGAGAAAAAGGAACACTCGTGCACTGTCGGTGGGCATGCAAACTGATGCAACCACTGTGGAAAACAGTATAGAGATCCCTTGAAAAATTAAAAATAGAATTATCATATGATCCTGTATTTCCACTACTGGGTATTTATCCAAAGAATACAAAAATGCTAATTCAAAGGGATGCATGCACTGCTGTGTTCATTGCAGCATTGTTTACAATAGCCCAATTATGGCAGTAGCCCAAATGTCCATCCGCAGATGAATGGATAAAGAAGATGTGGTGTCTATACACAATGGAATATTACTCAACCACAAAAATGAATGAAATCTTGCCATCTGCAACAATAGGGATGGATCTAAAGAGTACAGCGCTAAGTGAAATAAATCAGCCAAAGAAAGATAAATAAATACCATATGCTCTCACTCATATATGGAATTTCAGAAACAAAACAAATAAGCAACAACAAAAAGGCAAGCCAAAAAAACACACTCTTAACTGCGGAGAATGAACTGATGGCGAGCAGAGGGGATGTAGGGGAAGGATGGGTGAAGTAGGGGAAGAGGGTTAAGAGTACAGTTCAAGCGATGAGCACTGAGTAATGTACAGAATTGTTGAATTATCACACTGTACACCTGAAACTAATATAACATGGTGTGTTAACTCTCCTGGAAATAAAATTTTAAAATTTTGAGAAAATCCATGCAAGCTTCACACTCTTGATGTACAAGCTGGCTAAATTCAGTGAGCTGGTGAGTGGCGAGGAGGCTCTGGAAGATGGTGATGCCCAGGAGATGGCAAAAGCGGATTCCTGTGTCACAGTGTGGAGGGCTCTTCTGAGGACTGGTTGGATTAAAGAAATAACCTTCACGGTGCCGGGGCTGCTTGTTATAGCTGTCAGTCCCGCAAATACGGGCGCATAACTGGTAAGTCACGGACGCGGATTCAGACACAGGTGCATGGCTCCAAAGCCCAGGCTCTCTCCGCTGCTCTGCTGTCTGGTCTCCTCACCCTTGCTCTTGCTCTTTTATCTGTTGTGACTTTGTAACACACATCACTGGCTTAGCAAGTGGTGGCACTTCTTGGCAAAATCACCAGTTGTGATACCACTTCCTTGTGATCCATGAATGTGTACTGTCAGGTGGGCCAAGAAGGCAAAGTCCAGAGGTGCTAGGACGTTCTTGCACATTCGTCCCCAGCTCTGCACAGAGAGACCTAAGAATTTCCCCATCACTAGGCTCCTGAGAAGGTCACCAGTTTTCCTGATGCTGTTCCTCTTTATACATCTAGGCTAGGTCATACCTCTGAAACCTCCATCTTCCTCACTGGCCTTTCTGGGAGGCTTGGGGGGTTCTTTTTGCTTTCATTCCTTAGCTTTCTGAGTGCATGTCACCTTCCAGGCACCTGAGCTCAGTGCCAAGGAGCCACACTTGAGGGAAGTCCTGATGTCCTGGTGTCTCTGTCCCAGTGGAAGTGGATATCAACTCCTGAATCACATAGATCTTTAGGACGTTGGGCCCCATGGAGGAGAGGCAAGGGCCCTGGAGAGGTATAGACCTGGTGGACTGATCTAGGCTGGGAGCAGATGAGTCTGAGCATGCTGGGTGTATGGAGATGTTCCAGGTTCTGGCCAGTGCTTGTCTAGGGTGGGCATGGCAGGGCTGGAGCAGGGGAAGGAGAGCCCCATGCCAGGGTCCATACCAAATGGTGCACTCACCACTGGTGAGCCATTGGGGGTCCCTGGCTCTTTTGAAGTTGTGCAGCTCTGAATGGACCTCGAATGGGAGGAATCACCTGTGTCTTCTGGTCATTCTGTTTAGCTTTCAGCTTCTGGAACAATCTGGAACAGTTTCTGGAACAATGATGAAAAGCATTCATCACGAGCATAGACGTGGGAATATGCGTGCAATATTTTTCTGATCCTCTGGCCTGAGTTCTGATTTTATTAATCTCTTTGAATCATTTCCTGGTGATGTTCAGGGTGATGTTTAATAGGCTCTAAAGACCTCTCATATTGCACAGTGTGTTCTCTTTCCTCAAATCTCTCATATATCCCATTATAAGGTACCCAAGACATACAGAACTTTTCATAACATACACAGAAGGTACGTGAACCTACCACCGAGACAGAAGAAAAATTAAATGACTCCTCTTATATGTGATAACATTCATTTTTTCCCCCTCATCACTTTCTATTTTACTTGCTTTTTAAATTTAAAACAATAAAGTTTATTTAGTAATGGTAGATTTTTGCTATTATTAAAATAGTTATGAATCTTATAAGAAAAACATAAGAGGTCATTTATTCATTTTTTAAAAGATTTTATTTATTTATTTGACAGACAGATCACAAGTAGGCAGAGAGGCAGGCAGAGAGAGAGGGGGAAGCAGGCTCCCTGCTGAGCAGAGAGCCCAATGCAGGGCTTGATCCCAGGACCTTGAGATCATGACCTGAGCTGAGGGCAGAGGTTTTAACCCACTGAGCCACCCAGGTGCCCCCATTTATTCATTTTTTAAAAAACAAGTTTTATTGAGACATAATCAACATGCAAGAAGCTGCCCAAAAAATCAAAGTTTTTGACATACGAAAGTCTAAAATATAGGTTTTGACTTACATGTACACTTGTGAATCCATCACTGCCATCAAGATAATGAACGTAACGCTTCCCCCTTCTCCGGAACTTCCACCAATCACTCCTCTGCTTTCTGTCACTACAGATGAGCTTGCATTTTCTATAATTGTAAATGAAGGGAATTATATAGTATGTACTCTTTTTCTGGTCTAGCTTCTTTCATTCAGCGTGATTTGTTTTGAGATTTATCCCTACGGTAGTGGGTATGAATAGTTCCTTCCTTCTTCTTGCCGAGTAATATTCCATTGTGTGGATATACCACAGTTTGTTTATCCATTCCCCTTACTGGTAGACATTTGATTTGTATCCAGTTTAGGGCTATTACAAATAAAGCTGCTGTGAGCATTCATGTACAAGTCTTTGTATGGACACACGCTTTCATTTTTTTGTGGGTAATTTTATTTAATCATCTGAACTTTCACTTTGTTCCTAACCAGATCTTTCCTTTTGGGAACATGCTGCATTCTCCCTGCTTCTGCCCAGACCAGGTAGGGTGGGATTAAAGGTGTTTGTACATTTCAGTTTAAGACAACTACAGCCAGTGGGTCCTGATCTGAGGAGTGAGGTTTTTAACTTGACCTGTGAGGTCGATGGTAGTATACGGATAGCTAAATTAGCAAAGACAATCATCAGGAGACCACTGTTTATGAAAACCAATCTCAAAGAGGAGGAAAAACTCTTTTGTCTTTATTTTGTGTTACTAACGCCCGCTCCTTAACACAAGATTAGCAAACAATGCATAGGAACAATCTGTGGCCTAAATGCTTTTTAAAGGGCTGTTATTATCTGTTCCCAAAGTAAATGACACAAAACCAACACAAGTATAAGCTAGGACAGGCGTTATTAATGGTGTTTACTTTTCATTAGGAGGCCAGAACAATTCCCTAATTGCTAGCAGATTCTAGGAATGCCTTATTTGTAAACTGTGGTTCACCAAAAAAGTCATTAACAGAATAAACAGGCAATTTAGAACAAGCAATTGCAATTATGAAATGTATTTAATGGCTTAAGGAATATCGGTGATATTTTGCAAAGGCTAGGGTCTCTCCCACGTTTGAACAGCTGAGCTGGGCCCGCCAGACGGCACCCACTAGTGCCCCAGGACTGTTGAGCTGGTTTTATCACTTCCTTTAAAAATAGTAACTTTCTGATTATAAAGCTAACACATTCTCATTATAGAAAACTTGTCAAACAGAAGAGAAACGCAAAGAGAATAAAAATTTCCCATCATCCTACCTTTTAGAGATAACTGTTAACATTTTGTTTACTTTTTTCCTTCTGTTCAGTTTATAGTTGGGCTACAACACTATATACCCTTGTGTATCCTGATTTTTTTTGCCTAAGCGTTATTGCATAAACATTTCACCAGGTTATTAAAACTTTTTCTTTGCAAACACCATGTTAATGGCTAAAAAAAAAAAAAAAAAGAAATCCTAATTTATGGGCTACCCATAATTTACTTAACTATTCCCCTTGTTGTGGGAATTTAAGTGGTTTCTGAATTGTTCCTTAGTATAAATAATGCTGCAGTCAGCATCTTTGTGCAGACCATTTTTAACTGCATTTAGAATCGTTGCCTTGGGATAGTCCCAGAAGTGAAATTTCTAGATCAAAAGTGTGAATGTTCCTCAGGCTTTTTACAGGAGCTTAGTGAACATGTTTAATGGATGCTTTTTCATCCAAGAGATTAAACCAAAAGGCAGTGTCTGGGCTTAATTAGATTAGGATTAGGACTGCCCAGGATTCTGTTGGCACCTTCGGTTGCTGAATGGGAGCTGAAGTTGGGTGAAACAAAGAAGAGGAATTTCTTAGCCAGAAACTTCTTAGGACAGAAAAGGGCAGGACTTACCAAGAGGCCACACCATCCCTACGTAGCTCAAAGTTGCAATGTAGAAGGAAACCCCCCCTACAGGATGCAGACAACCAAAAGGAAGGATAACTGAGCCACCAAGGATTGTTCAGGTTTAGGTGGAGTGCTAGAATCCTCCAAAAAGGTGATGGGGAGGGGCTAAATACCGCCTTGGTTATGCTTGAAGCTTTGCCTCACCCTCAAGACTGGAGAGACTATCAACCAAGTTATCAACGATCCAATTTACTAATATTCTTCAGTTGCCTCCTAAAGGTTCTCATGGAGGGTAGCCCCTCTGAGAGTCAGAAGTGTTGTCATTTAACTCCCCTCTGGTTTAGTAGATGAGGCTCTGCATACAGCTGGTGCTTACTGAATGAGACTTTGAGTTCCCTGTGGTCAGGATCAATGTCTGTCTTGACTGTTCCTCCATCCCCAGTAGCTAGCACTGTTCCCAGCAGGTAGCAGGCATCTATTGAAACTGGTTTAATGGAATCGAATATGTTCAGGTAGCTAACCTTTAGTAACGAGTGAGCTAGTCATTCATGTAAGTACTTGTGAGAATGATAAAACCCCCACTACATCTGGCTGAATTCCACCTTCTTCCTTCTTTCCTGCCCCTTCTTACTCTGCTTCTGCTTCCCTTGTGCTTACCCAGCCAGTGAATAACGTAATGGTCGGATCTCTCAACCAGAGCCAGTGAGCGGAACCCCTTGGGATGGTGGCCATGGTGGTTTCTGTCCTTTCACCACTTACCTAATGAGGAAGCCAAGATCTAGAATTGTCTTCCTCATGGTAAGATGATGAGCATGCCCATGTTTCAGAGAAGCAAGCCCGTTTGATCCTGGATCCTGGTCTTCTTGGAGAAGCCGAGGTGGTTATTCATTGAGTTTTTTCAGCCAGTAACTCACGTTAACTAGTTCACTACCTCCTTATTTCAGCTTCCTGCAATAATTTCCCCTCTCTGCTCTGGGTGAAGCTTCTGATCTCCCGGGTCGGTGGTGGGACTGAGCCAAGTGGCTGAGAGACTGACAGGTTTCACCAGCTCTGGCTGTCCTCGCCACCACATCGCTAGAACTATCTTAGACCTTGCATTCACCATGGCAACAGGACAACACACCGCCTCTGTGTTTCCATTATCTTTTGTCGGTTTCCTAAAAGTAGACATTTCCAAGCCACTCTTTTATCCAGTTATCAATTACATGCTAGAATTCTTTCTGTCTGAGGTTTGCTTCTCTAGCACTAGGAAAACAAACTCATGAAAAATGGCATGAGTTCCCAGTCGTAGGGATGGAAAGTGGCGTGGGTCCTGTCTGATTTTAATATTTGAAGCCTAAGCTTTTTTGAAGCCTTGGAGACAGTGTGTAGGAAAACAGTTTAATAAAACCATGTCACATCTTTTATGTAAAGGAATCAGTTCCTACCCAGGATGTGGTTGGGCTTCTAATCCTCTGTATCAGGACAGATGGGATAAAGTGCAGTAGCCAATGACCCCAAAATCTCAGTGGCTTGAACGTGACAAAGTTTCATTTCTATTTCTGTCTTCACTGTCCTTCATGGGTCATTAGAGGGCTCTGTTCCCCGTGGTCACTCAGGGACCCAGGGTGACCAGAGCGCCGTCTTCAGGAATGTGTGGTTGCCATAGAAGCAGAAAAGGCCCAGGGTTTCCTTCTGGCTCTTCCAGGCTTCAATCCAGAAGGGACACATTGGCTGGAACAACTCGCCTGACTCCTCCCAACTGCAAAGGGAGCTGGAAAAGTGGGAAGCTGATGGAATATTTTTTGAACGCTCCTGCTTCCGCCAAGGCTGATGCCATCAGTTAATTCTTTGGTCTGTTTCTTGCTGAAGAGAATTGAGTAGATCTTTTATCTTTGCGTTCCCTAAAGCAGCTTGGTGTCCGGTATATCTGTGTCTCTGTATATCTGTTTCCATTTGGAGTTGGAGCTCCATGAGGACAAAACGTTACTTTGTTTCTCTTTGTATCGCCAGTGTGCCTCCCCCCACACCATGATAGCTGGATAATCAGGGCTCATTGAATGAGTATGTGAGTAACTGAATGAACAGAACGGTTTACACTATCAGGAATGATGTTATGAAAGGATGGAGAAATTGTAATCGCAGAATTCCACAGTGTCAGAGGACAGAAGCTTTTTGGAATCCTCATTTGCCGAATGAGGATCGTGAGCCTGGGAGACCCACCGGTCAGCTGCAGGCCCGGTGCTGTCCTTCTCCATGGGACTTTTCTTGGAAGTTATAGTCAAGGTGGGGATAAGCTGATGATTTCAAGGGGAAATCAACTTTGTCACCATGTGCCCCACCCCGTTCCCCCTTTTGTAACAACAGTCTCGCCCTGCGGTGACTTTCCCATTATTCAGATCCCACGGACTCAACCCAGTTCCCAGCCGTCCTTGGCATTTAACACCCCCTTCTTGAGGCAGCAAAGTATAATGGAATGGACTCAGACTTCAAATAAGGGAGTTTGGGGTTTAAATTCTGACTTCTGCTTGGCCCTGGGAAGGCTGTTCATCCCCTCGGCCTCGGTGTTCTCACCTGGCAAGTGGGCAGACTACCACCCACCTCAAGGGATAATTTTGACAGCTCGATGAGACGAAGGCCCAGTCAGTGAACAACGAGATGATTACATCTCATGATCCCACTAGGCTGGCGGGAGCGGCAATGTCTGTCCGTGAGCTGCTCAGCCACGTGAGGAAGCAGCAGGGCTGGTTTCCTCCTCCTCAAGCGATGCCAGGTAAGCCCGGGACTGAACACCACGTACGTGCTCAGCTCACGGATATTGCTAACAACAACAGTAATACCAGCTTGCTTCATATCCTTCTCCAGCTGCTTCCTAGTCCTAGCCCACAGCCTCTCGATGTTTCCCAATCGAGGAGGGGTGACTTTGCCCTGCGTGCTTTCGGACGTCTCGGAACACCAGCCTGCTCCCCGTGGGCATGGGTGGGGACCGGCCATTTGAAACTCCAGACAGCCAACTTGCTTCCCTCTGACGCATTTTCTGCACTCTCTGAGAAGGGAGAGGGGGGAGAGAGAGAAAGTAAGGTTTATCAGCCAAATGGATGCACCCATCCAAATATCACATACTTCGTCTGGGCTGCTGGCTGTAGGTGAGTTTGAAATGGTTTTTAAATTTAATTGTCCGCAGACGGTGTGTTCAGAGTACTTTCGTTATCAGTGTGTTGGGTGGGATCAGTAGCTCTGTTTATTATCTATATATAATGGACTTCAGTGTGTACAGTAAGCACCCCAAGGCATTCGAGGTCCAGTGGGAGCCGCATGCTGAAGACGCTGGGCATCTGTGGGAGCGCTGGAGCTCCTGGGGAGAGTGGGGTGTCTGGGGCATGTGGCTCCCCGGGCTGCTCAGAGAGCACACCAGCCTCCCCGCGGACAGTGAATAGTCCATTTCATCTGTTCTGTAACAAGCCAGGAAGTCACCGATTTGTTGCAGAAAGAGTCACTGGCTGTGGGACCCCGAGCTGGTTACAGGAGACCTTGAGATGGGAAGGGCTAGGAGAACAGATGGGGACCTAGGACACATGCTCCAGACGCTGGTTGATATGCCAGAGGCACAGGGAAGTTAAGAAACTTGCCAAGGTCACACAGCTTACGTAAGTTTTGATGCTATGATTTGAATGAGGCCATCTGGTTTCGAATCCCAAACTCTAGAGTTCTAGACTTGAATTGTCTGCAAAGCGTCTTTCATCTAGAATAGCCTGTCTTCTCTAGGGACCTTCACCCGGCTATGGCTGGTCGGTCTAAAGTGGTCACCCAACCCAAGCAGGGCCTGGGGGTGCCTCCCCTGGGGACTCACAGCTTCAGCATGGTGTCTCTTCAGTGGAGAGAAACTTAGTTATGTGGGAAGAACCAAGCTGTAGGGAGAGAAAGGGTGGGTCCGCATGCAGCGAGAGGCAGAGAGAGAGATGAGAGTCTGGGACTGTCTGGTTATCGGCTTCCACCTGGCCATCGAGGCCTGGCTGCTTCTTCGTCCAGGACTTCTTGGTTTCTGGAGGCCGATAGGTTCTCCATGTGGCCTCAGTGGGGTCCACTTGGGTGGCTGTCTTCTGAAGGGCCCCAGTCAGGTCCCCGGGGCTGAGTCCTCACTCACTTTCACCCTCTCGCAGCAGACTGGCCCCACAGGAGGCGCAGGGCAACCGTTTTCTCAAAGACAATGGCTGATGCATCATAATGACCAAAGTCACCTGGCTTGGCCCTTATGATTTAGAAAAAGTCAGCGCCCAAACCAGCGCGTCTCAAATGGAATATTCTGGCTGCGATCAGGGAGTCATCAGAAGATGAGCACTAAGGCGGTCCGGGCCTCGCGAGGCTCATCTGGTGAGCTGAGCCCTGGGTGTGACCACACTGACGTCGGCGAAACTGACCAGGTCCCCAGTATAGAGGCGGGCCCTGTTTAGTTCCCTGACGTGACCACCTTCCCCAGGAAGACGGTTGTACTTGATGAACACACCCGAGCCTGTGTTGGGGAGCTGGTACTCCAGGTAGACAGAGGATGGTGGGCTAATAGTTCATTCTAGAGAGCAGAGACAGAGAGACGGCCGAGAGCAGGAGCCAGGGAGGGTGGGAAGGCGTGAGAAGTAGAAGCCGCAGTAATCACACCATTCTGGGGTGGGGGCGGGGAGAGTACTGTTCGGGGAGTACAGGGTGCCAGGAAAGGAGGGTGTCCTTGAGCTGGGTTGCCCAAACGGCAGAGGCCTCCTGCCAGCAGGGAGAGATGTTGTCTCTGAGGAAGTGAGGTTGCCTGTGGTTCAGGGTGAGACGTGTCCCGAACGGCCTTCTATTCCCAAGCTGCGTGCCATCTCCATGAAGCCTGGTAGTGTCCTTATCCTCGTCACCTCATGGCCAAGTGTATCCCTCTCCACCTTGCTCAAGGTCACCTAGAGTGTCTGTTCCTTGACCCCTAAAGATCTAAACCAACACACAGAGCACATCAAGAGAACATTCCCAGCATCACTACTCATGTGTGAAAACAACCCACATGTCCACAGTGAGTCGTGTCAGCCTTTGGGCAGAGGTGTTTAGTCAGGGGACCCTGATGGCTCCTGGGCAGTCTCACCAGGTTTGATGGCTCACATTCAGCCCATATTGGTGGCATAGGTGTTGTCTTTAGAGAGGTGGCCCTAGAATGATCACCAGAAGGACTTGGCCAATGAGCCTGGGTCTCTTCACCCCCTTAGAATGAGCACAACTGATGATACTTACAAAAAATTTCCTTTTGCAGTGAAATTCACATAACAAATCTGACCATTTTAATGTGAACAACGCAACAGCATTGGTACATTCTGTGTCGTATATCCACCACTGCTGTCTAGTTACAAGATCTTGTCATCGCCTCTAAATAAAACTCTGTCCACTCAGCCCCATTTCTGAATCACTTCCCTCTCCCCTTAGCTCTTGGCATCCAACCCATCTGTGACGTGTGTCTGTGGATTTGCCATTCTGGACGTCTCACCCTTTGTGATGGTGCTTGCACGCAGGGCCAGGCTCACCCAGGCTGGGGCAGGGGCCCGTGCTGCGTTCCTTTCTATGGCCAAATCATTGTCCATCCTATGGATTCACCCCATTTTTTCTCCATTCGTCAGTTGATGGACATTTGGCTTTTCCACCATTTGTCTGTTGTGAATAGTGCTCTTTGGAACAGTCTTCTGATGTGTTTTGAATTAGAGAACTAGGGAGAGACAAGCCGGGGGCCAGATGCCCTGGACATTCCCGCTTGTCCCAGGAGCCTCTTGGGCAGGGTTAATGCAGAAAGGGTTCCACCTTCAACCTGCTTCCACTCTGATGGGTTTAGTTTTTGTTTTTATTTTATTTTTTTTATTTGAGAGAGAGGGTGAGAGGAAGAGAGCACGAGCAAGGGGGAGGGGTGGAGGGAGAAGCAGGCCCCCCCGCTGAGCAGAGAGCCCGATGCGGGACTCGATCCCAGAACCCAGAGATCACGACCTGAGCTGAAGGCAGAGGCTTCACCGACTGAGCCACCCAGCTGCCCCCTGACTGGTTTAAATAGTAATATTCAGGCAGAGAGTCTCCACAGGCCTTTCTCAAACCCACCTCTTAAAAGCCCACCCTGAGGTTGCTTAAGAATTATTAAGTAATTGAAACGATAACTGTCAAGACCAAAATATATATTTTCTTCTTCATAGAACACAGCGCCCATAACTCCTGTGATGCTTTTAGCTGTTCTTGGGAAGGAGCTGACACCTCCTCTCCTTCCCTCTTGCTGCGTGAAGCACAGAAGGAAAAAAGGTACAACCCAAAGGGAATCATAAACAGAGAAGAGAGAAATGCTTTTTTTGAATTCTCAGAATATTTAGCCCCCTAAAGCACAAACACCCCCAACTGCCCCCGGCCCCAGAGAGTAGGGGCTCGTGTCCTTCCTGTGCACCCCGAGAGCTCGGTTTGATTCTGCCTTCAGCCCCACCTCTGAACGGAGACCCGTTCTGTCAGAATCTTCGGCAGGTTCTCATTTAAATTCCAGGAGCGTGCGCGAGCCTTGTTTCTTCTGGAAATGTCAGCGCTTTTAGTTCTTTTCCCTTTTAAAGAGATCCAAGTGAGCCAAATGATTCTCCCCTGATTGGAGTAAAAAGAGTGTAAATATTTTAGCATTTCATAAAACGGGAGACATTCGAGGCTACAGGTGCCTTGAGTAACAGCGAGACTTGCCTCCACGTTCCTATCGATTAGCGCTCCGGAGGGATGTTTCAGAGAAGCAGAATGATCGAGCTCCAATGCGCTCACACCCTTGCCTCCTCACGTTTCTGGTGCTCTGGACCCAGAAAGTTCCCCCCTAAAAGGACAGGGAGACTTCGCCTCGCACACAGTGAACGGAATGTGTTTGTGCGAGGCACAGATTGGTGGCAACGGAAGCGGGCTCGTGCCCCGCTGGGACCCGTGGAGGAGCAGCGCTTTCCTTAGACCTCCGCATAAGGATTCAGAGGAAAGAGTCGGATCTCGGTCTTCCTCACAGCGCAGCAGGCGTTCACAACGGAGAATTTCCACGGCCCACGCGGCGTGCCTAAGCAACACTTTGCCGAGTGCAATTTCACATGGCATTAAACAAGATGATTCCTTGCCAGGGCTCCCTCTACTAAAGGCCACTTGGAAGAACTTGGAAAGCTTAACGAGGCCCGAAAGGTTGCAGAGAAGGAGAAGTACTGGCATCAGCGAGTGTTAGGACGGGCCCCGCTAGGGAGGCCTCTGAGGGTGCTTGTCAGTCTCCTGCCGAAATTGCCACCTGTGATGGCCCAAGCTTAGAGTCGACGGTGGAAACCCAAGTGACGAGGGTGTTGCCAGGAGCTTTGAGAGCGGGGCCTGTTCTTTGGCCTGGAAGCGGGCAGAAATGTTTGATTTTTACTTTGGCCTTGTGCGAATGAGGGGAGCCTCAGGGGCCCCCAGCTGTTTCTGGGCTGTTGGACGCCTGGATGGGCAGAATGAGGCAGGGGATCCGCTCCTTCCAAGAGCTTAGTGTGGGCACTGGCCACCGTGGCTCACCTGACCCGCAGCAGGGGTCCTGCCTTGGGAGGGAGTGCAGACCGCCCGACCCGCAGAGACTCAAGAAGGTGGCAGAGATGAGATCTCTGTTCACCCGCCTGGAAGAGCGGACAACAAGGTTGGGGTGGGGGAGGGGGGGATGCTTCCCAGTCTCCGCAACCGAAGGAGGCTGGCATTTGGCGTCTAGAGGGATCCAGAAAGCAGAATGCTGAGAGATGCCTTCTCGCTGGGCAGAAATGACAAATGTGGCTACAGAGCCATAAATATCCTGAGTCGAGAGAAGACGGACAGGGAGAAGTCATTAGCAGTGACAGAGTCCCCGCGGTTGAGCATCACTCGCCTAAAAATGATTGCGAAGGTTAAGGCTGGGGATGAGTGAGAGGAAGGCGAGGTGGGGTGGGGGGCGGGCAATGCCCTGGACCGTTTCAGCCCAGAGGACAGGGGTTCGAGACCCCTCTCTCCCGGCCTGCACACCCAGCCCCACCCACGAGAGTCTGCTGCTCCCCCAGGCTGAAGCCCGCAGGAGAATATTTGCACTCTGCAGATCAAGCAAGCTGCTGAGATTTTGCAATTGCCCCTCCGCGCTTCAGAAGGGAGAGTGACTATAGGAAAATCCTAACATTTTCCTGAGAAATACTGTCTCAATTAAGTGTCTTTATTACTGCCTAGCACTTTGTTTTATGATACACTTTCACTGGCAAACCACAGCAAACATCTCTGGACAGCAAACAACATTAGGCTCGCTCCAGCTCCTCTTCCGTCTTGTACTTATTTTAATATACACATAAAGGAAAGAGCTGGAAACCTTTCTTTCATCACCAGATCAGAAATTTCCCTGCCCTTTCCCCGGGGGCACAGGGAAGGCGGGGAGAGAAAGAATTAAGACAACTTACAGTGATACTTACGGTACCCAAACACGAAAGTATCAACCGGTATGTTTCTGAAAATTGAAAATAAAATTATGGAGAAAATGCTTTATTTGATTCTCTGTTTATGGGAAATTCATTTTATTTGACTTTTTTATTTGTAATACCAACTACGGAGCAGAGCAGTTTCCAAGGTGTTCCCTTACGGTCCCATTCTTCTAAATTATTAATGCCGTGCTGTTGATATATTGTCAGCCTTGTACATACATTCTATGAAAATGAGTTTTACAGTAGGTTGGGATTTATAACAAAGCTTGACATATGCAGCTAATTCACCTACACAGTCCTGTCAGGTTTGGGTTCATAAATAATTGATACTCAGGGCTCGAAGTTCAGCTCGTGTTAGTACTTCAGCTGTTAAATTTCAGCAGCATAATGGATGAATATTTGTTTATAATTTCTGTACATGGTCCCGATGTCAGCTCCCTCGCTTCATTTGCATAGGTAGATTGAGATGTTGGAGGGGTAATGAGCGCGTGAAGATGACGAATTGTTTGCCGGGATGCCGGTGCGGTTCTGTAAATGTTTGATTAGTTCTGAATGGATTACTGTTAGATTATCTGGTTCAGAGGTTAACGTGAGTAGCTCTTTGCTCCCAGAGCTTTTGTGATCCCTTGCTGACAGATTTTAAAATTCATACGGCGAGATAGGCCTCGCCAAAGCGAGGGGGTGTTCTCGGCAACAGATGCTTCGTAATTAAGCATACGGTTTCCCCGTCCTGGGGCGCCCGAGGATTCTCCCGTCGGCCTGCCTCGTTCAGTAGCAGGAAAGTCGAGCTGGAAAGAAAACACTCTTGCCCCCCTCCCCACCCGCCCGGCCCAGGTGCTGGCGGCTTTGCTTCCCGAGGCCAGGGATTCGGTGACCCGGCTGCCCGGACAGGTCAAGGAGGGAAGGGGTCCGGGGCCCGGGGAGGGCAGCTTCTTGTGATTTGCCCACTTTGCAAACTGTGCACCTGATCTGCCAACAATGACCATTGCCGCTGAAGAAGTGCCTTTGCTGGAGACCCCAGGTAACGAGGTCCGGTCAACTCATTTGCACCCCAGAATTTAAGGTGGTCGGTCTGGGGGCCTTGGAGGTGGGGACGCCTTATGAGTTCCCAGCACAGGACATCGGCACAGAGCCTTTCCGCCAACACAGGCTGGCAAGATGCTATGAGACAGCAGTGGTGGGAGGAGGCACCCCGCAGCCCCCCTCTGTCACTCCCAAAGTGTGTGAGTGCGTGAGCGTGTGTGCCCGTGAGAGCATATGTGCGGGTGTGAGTGTGGAGTGCGTGTGTATGCACCGACCCACAGGAAGAGCTACACGAGGCCTGGGAGTCTGGTCCTCTGTCCTTGTCCACGAGCTTCCAGGAGGATGGGTCTGACGCAGCCCAGCAGGGCCGGACCCCTTTGTCAGCCCGCACCCGGCTCGTGTCCCGAGGCCGACTGCTGCCCAGCACCCCCCTACCCCTGGCCCGGCCTTCTCTCGCCAACCGCGCCAGCCCATCCAGACCTCTGCGCCCCCCCCCCAACGCCCCCCACGCCCCTCTCCCCCACCCCACCCACAGCAGCGGTTGGGAAAATGGAGTCAACGGGCCTTAATGAAAAGATTTAGTGCTTGCAGCTAAACAGAACTGAGTTCCAGCGCTCTCTTGAACTATATTTTTCCAGTCCCGCATCCAGTTCCTTAGCTTGTCTGGCAATCATGTTAGTGATTATATGGGTAATGAAACACGTGCTCTTTTTGTCTGAGCCTCTGATTAATCTGCCTTCTCTTTAGCCTTGATTTATGGCGCTCAACTCTGGAGGTGAATGCCGGCCCATCCGTTCCGTAGCTTATTACCGACGCAGGCTTGCTAAATGCCTCGGAGGCTCGAATTGTTTCTTGACAGCCAGGCTTCTTGCGACATTCCCTCCAATCTGTTTTGGTTCCTGGTGTGACCTTTCATACAGTAAAATACATTAGTTGAATAGCACAGTCTCATTAAAAGAGTGAATTAACCGAAGAGTCTTTTTAACTAAATGACAGCCAAAGGACTGAGTGCTAATAGCCACAAGCAGTTGGAAACTTAACTCATGAATCAGCCCTGTTAATACTGCCTTCTGCCTGGAGCACTGAGGGTACCGCGCTCTCTGCCGGCTCTCGTAAGAAGAAAAGCTCATTACTTTCCTCCTGATGGGAGAGAAAGAGTGAGCGAGCAATAATAAAGCTTGAATTTTTCAATACTGTTAAAAATGGGGCTGACAGATTGCCGACAATGGGGGCAACGGGCCCAGGCGCGGCGTCCGGAGCCGCGGAATTAGCAGGCACCATATATCATACAATCTAATTAAATCAACCCGGAGAATGAAATTAGTTTTCTGTGAGTGAAATGGTCTCTGAAAGAGCTCTATTAAATGAACTGGAGAGCATTAATTAAATAATTCACAGTGAGGGATTTTGCATTTATACAAAAATTGTGTGCTTAATTGTCCATGCTGTATTACAGATCTGGCCTTATGTTAACAATGTGTCGAAAGCACACTTATTGGAGCATATCAGGAGCAGTTTAACACAAACGTGGCTTGGAAAGTTGTATGGGTTGGGCCGAGGAACCCGAGGAAAAGCACCCGGGGACACCTAGATCTCGGGAGCCGCCCGGCCAAGTTAGTTTCTGTGGACTTCGGAGGGGTTCCTTTGTGTGTTGTCCTGTGTATCAGACCTGTCTTAGTTGTGCGGGGCGGGACCTCCTTGGGGTGTCCGGGGGCTCCTCCCGGGTTGACCTGCAGGGTCTCGGTGAATCGGAAGGCTTGGCGGCTACCTGGCAGATTTCGGTATCTGTAGACACTTGTCTGGGTGAATCAGTTTCCTTTTTCTACCCCCCTGCAACCCATCGCCAAATGTATCAGGCAGTTATATGGACTCACTCATGGAAGCCCAGGCATATTGGGAGCAGTGAAGGAAAAAGTGAATTTAGATATGATATGTTAGAGACATCAGACATCATCTTTCTTTGAATCGTGGATCTCAGGGCTGAAAGAAACCAGAAAAGTCATTTTGTTCAAACCTTCCTCCTCCCACGTAATATCTGAATTTCCTCTGGAATATTTCTGCACAAACGCTCCCGGAGCCGTGGAGCCAAGGTGCTGACTCCCGGTTCGTGGCGTCCACGCTGTTGTTGGCGGCTCAGATCTGGTGCAGCCGGGGCCCCGGAGCCCAGTGGCCGGGAGCCCAGGCTGTGGGGCAGATCCTGGGTGCGAATCCCAGCTCCCCCACCTACCAGCCGTGTGACCTTGGCCTGGCATCTGCTCCTCCGTGTGCTACCACTTCTGTGTCTGCGGAAGCAGGGGTGACGGCTGTACCCAGCGCACAGCACACTTCTAGGAGGGCTCGAGTTGGTACAGGTTCGTCATGGAGAGCAGTGACGGCGCACGAACGTCACACAGCATTTGCTATCCCTAAGCCTTTCTTTACCTCCTCTGATCTCCACAGTTTGGGATCAATAATAACATGATCTTGAAAAACATAATTTCAACACTCTTCCTAGTCTTTCCTGTTACTTCTCCGTGATTGGAGAATTTGCTGATTGGAAAAGTCTCACTTGTTTTGGTTCATTTGCTTTAAATTTAAGGCTCTGTAAAGCTGTCCACATTTCCCTCAGCTGGAGCTGGGTTTCTCCCCGAGTGCATATGTTCGCCAGGGCAAGGCATAGGTGGGAAACCGCGGGGCACGAGACAGACACGAGGCTCTGGCTCCAAGGAGCGTCCCTTCTTTTTTTCCCTCAACAGAGAGAAACAGTGTGTTACACATTGTAAAAGTCGTTCTTGTGGTGAAAATTTAAAAGAAAAAGAAAAGAGGGCGCCTGGGTGGCACAGTGGGTTAAGCGTCTACTTTCGGCTCAGGTCACGATCTCAGGGTCCTGGGATCGAGTCCATGTCCGGCTCACTGCTCAGTGGGGAGCCTGTTTCTCCCTCTCTCTCTGCCTGCCGCTCTGCCTTCTTGTCCTCTCTCTCTCTGTCATATAAATAAACAAATAGGGGCGCCTGGGTGGCTCAGCAGGCTAAGCCTCTGCCTTCGGCTCAGGTCATGGTCTCAGGGTCCTGGGATCGAGCCCTGCATCTGGCTCTCTGCTCAGCAGGGAGCCTGTTTCCTCCTCTCTCTCTGCCTGCCTCTCTGCCTACTTGTGATCTCTCTCTCTGTCAAATAAATGAATAAAATCTTAAAAAAAAAACCAAATAAATAAAATCTCAAAAAAAAAAGAAAAAGAAAAGAAATTCTTATAGAAAAAATCTGAAGTGTACCAGAAAAATAAGATTATCTTGTGGATAATGAAACCATCCTTAGACTATAGTCCCCTGGATGCCCAGGTTTGATACCTGGCACTTTTCACTCCCTGCCCGTCTACACTGCTGGCCCAAGGGAACAATATGCCAGTTCCCCAGTGCAGTGATCTTGGGTGGTTACAAATTCATCAAGCCACCTTGAGACACAACTGGCCGCATTCAGGACATCTATACATCAACCAAACAACTTGGTGGACTGCTGCTTTTTAAATTACAAATAATTTTATTTATTTTGAAGATTTACTTTTAACAAACCAACTAGGCTCCTGACATGGCATCCTATCTATTTTGTTACATTTCTGGAGCGATACTTAAAAATATTCACAACTTGTGTTTCATTAAAAAAAAAAATGTTGAGATTTTCAATAGGTTACAATCTGCTGCCTGGATAGTTCAATGAGCATGGGCTGCAAACATCCACTTTTTTTTTTTTTTTTAAGATTTTTATTTATTTATTTATTTATTTGACAGACATCACAAGTAGGCAGAGGGGCAGGCAGAGAGAGAGAGAGAGGGAAGCAGGCTCCCTGCTGAGCAGAGAGCCAGATGCGGGGCTCGATCCCAGGACCCTGAGACCATGACCTGAGCCGAAGGCAGAGGCTTTAACCCACTGAGCCACCCAGGCGCCCCTCAAACATCCACTTTTTGATCTCCTGCCATGTCCATAGGTTTATGATTCCAAAGGAAATAAAGTAGAAGCCTCCAGCCATCACTTTTTTTCCCTTTCAAAGGAAAAGTTTAGCAGCACCTGCTTGGCAGTGGGGTGGTGGGGAGAGGGGGAAGAAAAAAGAACCAATCAAAAGGAAATAAAGAGAGAAGGAGAGAGAAGAACTTGGCCAGGGTGGAAATTGGGAGTAAGGAGGACGCGTGTGCAAAGCTTCGATATGTGCAGAGCCTGGAAGAAAGTGGATATGAAGAAGCATTGCTAGGAGTAACAGCACAGATTCCCTCTAATGTTAGGTGAGCAATGAAAATAGGGATTAGAGTTACTTTTGGTTGTTGGATGTGAAGATTCTGAGGCTGAACCACTTGATCTCTGACATGTATTTGGGTTACAAAGCCACGAAACCTGGAGGTGGGAAGTCAGCTGTATCTGTTGATTCACACATGGACCAGACAACCAGAAAACACAGAAGTCCCTGTCACAGTGTGCTGGGAGGTACGGGTTGTGCAAAGATGGTCAGGACAGCACTATTGCCCGCAGGAGTTCTATGTCCTAAGCGGGAGGTGCTGAAAAGGTATCTTTAAGATTACGAATGAATGCCTATTGAGTAGGGCAACTAAAATATGTTTAAGATGAACCGTATTAAAGGAATGATAGTAGCAATAAGTAAATCTTAACCAAACAAGCCCCTTCGATGTATTTATTCTTTAAAATGTACTGCGTACCCTAAGGGAGTCATAAAATACTCTGGGAGTTCAGAGGAGAAAGATGACTTTTCTCTTTTGGAGGACGGTCAGCAGAACTGAAAGCTGTCATCGACTACAATGTATGAGACACTCACAGACCAATGCTTGGGATCAGGGATGCAGGTGTGACAAGTAGGACAGGTGAGAGGCTCAAACGAGGCCATTGATGGCAGGTGTCTGCAGAATGAGCCCATGATGGGTTGCGGGTCCAGAGGGAGGAAGGGGAGGGCCAGATGTCACAGGTGGGCTGAGAAGTGGGGGACATGACTGGAGTGGTCAGAGAAAGGTGTACAGGATTTGGACAGGTGACGGGGGGCTGCATGTAGGATGGAGGGGAGGAGGACAGAGAGCCAGGCGGCCAGGCTGATGGGAACAGAGAGATTGACGCAGGTGCAGGGTAGGGTATCATGAGAGAACAGGATGGAGGGGAAGCTCAGTGCCAGAGTGGGAGGGCCTGGAGCACCAGGCTGAGGAGCTCTGACCACTGCTGGGTCACAGGAAGCCTGGGTAATGGGGGGATGTCCCTTAGGAAAAGCACGGTTGTGGCTGTGCCCCAAACGGACTGGAGTAACCAGGTGAGAGGCCAAAGTCACCCAGGGTTCAGTGACCTGGAAGCAGCATTGGCTGTCGCGTGCCCTCCTTACCTTTCCAGGAGCTTTGTCCTGGTCGGTCGCAGTGTTTTAGCTCACGGATGCGGCAGAGACTCGGAACACAAGGGAATGAAAATCCAATGTTGAGCTTCAGGGCTTCAGCTGGTGGCCAGCGACCGAACTGTGGAAAGAAATGTGTATCTCCCTTTCTGTCGCCATTGATTGCTGCTGGGAATCGCGGGCTTGGACTCATCTCTTTGCCCCAGAGAAGGAGGAGGGAGGGGAGTGCGGGGTGGGGAGCTCAGGCCTCGGCCCCTGATGGTCCTTCCTTTGGGTCAGTTCAGGCTAGTGAGCCCAGGGCCCCACGTGGCCAGGCTCCGTTCCAGGAACAGGGAAGAAGGGGAAAGCGGTGCTGAAGATCAGGCTCTTAGGGTCTTGGCTGGGAGGACGTGCCACTCCTGGGCCAGGCGTGGACGAGTCAGCGAGGGAGCAGGACAGCGAGGTGGAATGCTGTGGCCGTCGGCATCCTGACGGTGTGACTCCCCAGCACAGGCGCGGACCATCACCCAGGTCTCCTTGGTGGGGTGGGTGGCCAGGACGGGACGGACTGGGCAGGCAGGAGCATGCTGGGCACCCCAAGGGTGCATGACTCGCAGGGCTCCCAACCTGTAACTCCTCCTGTCCCCAGCACACTCCCACGCAGAATGGGCACGCCCGGACTCATCAGACAGGAGGCCACCCTGCGCTGTGTCCTGACCGAGGTAAGGCAGCACATCAGCTCAGGGAGATGGGGGCTGTCCCCAGAGTGTGGGTGAGCCCCTCGGATCTTGCAAGCCCTGGCCTGGGCCCATCCCAACGAGTTGCCAGTCACCCTGAGGCACTGGTCCAAGTGGTGTTGTCCTAGGAATGGCGGCCCCGGTCTGCCCAAGTCCTGCTCAGCCTGGGAGCAGCGCCCGCATCGCTCCTCTGCACGTTGAACCCTTGTCGTCCCGCCTGTCTCCCCACGTGAGGCTGTTCGGAGGGTAAAATTGTGAAGCCATTCAATCATTTGCACCATTACCTTTAATATTAGCCGAATTTAGTTTATTCATAAAGGCCTGTCTCACATGAGAGAATTCCTTCCGTGATCGGGACGACTGTGTTCAGGCTCCCCTCAGAAATGTGTCATCTGTCTCTTTCTCAGGCGGTCAGTGAACATCCAGATGTTCTTATTTTTGCTGGGATCAGGAAGAGGAGGATTTCTTGGGTTCTTTTTCAGATTCTTTCTAAGCAGCCCAGGCTGGTCCGGGGGCATGAGCCTTGCCTGGCGGACCCCATGGCCCCGGATGAATGTCTCTGGAACACGGAAGCTCCTCTAGCAGGCTTCAGGGTGGGGGTGGTAGAAATGGAGGGAGCCTTGGGGTCAGGTATTACAAGCTCCCCATTTTACAGAAGAGGGCACTGAGGCCCGGAGGGAAATATTTGAGCCAACTCAGCAGGTCAGTGGTGAGCATGGGTTTGAACCCAAGTCTCCTGTTCAGGGGCTTTTACTACTGCGTGTCTGGGCGTTGGGCTCAGCCTGGGCTTGTGAGCCTGCCAAGCAACAGGCAGGGGCTTGGAAGCTGGCGGCCTATGCTCTCTGTCCCCAGCCTTCGGTGCCACAGTGGCATCGCCAATGACGTCGTGTGCTGCGGCTTTTCAGACCAATAAGTGGAGGTTCCACGAAGAGAAAATTGTTTGTCTGAGTTGTGTTTCTTTTAATAAAGATTTATTAATTTATTTTAGAGTGAGAGAGCACAGGAGGGAGGGGCAGAGGGAGAGGGAGAGAGAGAGAATCCCAAGCAGACGCTGTTGAGTGAGGAGCCTGGTGCGGGGCTAGATCTCACCACCCTGGGATCACAACCTGAGCCGAAACCAAGAGTTGGACGCTCAACCGACTGTGTCACCCAGGCGCTCCATTTGTCTGAGCTCTTGTAGCTAAGAAGTGGCCCTTAGCATTCAGACTGAGGCTTGCCAAGCCTCAGGGGCTGCCACGGTGGCCTCCCCAACAACGGACTCCATGGCAAGCCCGTTGCTCTCAGCGCAGTGCTTGGACCAACTGGAACCAGGGAAGACTGGGAATGCAGTAGAGACCTTGAGCTTGACTGCCTCCCTTTGTTTGTGCGGCCCTGCACTGGTACAGCCCCCAAAGGGTGTCCTCCCAGAGTGGAGCAAAGGCTCCTGGCCTTCAGAGCGCGCCCCCAACCTCCTGCCATCCTGTTGCCCCTTCCCACCTCTGTCTTCTTTCTGCCTTTCTTTCCCCGCCAAAAATTCTAGGTCTCAGTCTTTTCAGGTTGGCTAAATGGGGGCTAGAGGAACAGAGACAATTTTTTTTCTTTCTAACAAAGCTTAATTTTAACATAGGTTATTCTGTTGCAAAGTTCTATTTGAAATAAAAGTCAATTTCAAGTCTATTTTGAAATGCAGAGTCAGAATTGGAATAAAATCTCCTTTCTGGAACATCTTCCCTCAAGCCAGCAGTTAGTGGAGGCCACTCAGAGAGAAGGCCTGGTGCTCAGGAGAAGTTAAAGGGGAAACAGATTGATATAAATATTTTGCAAAACATTTACCCCGTGAGCTGTTTATTTCTCATTGGCCAACTTAACAGAATTCATGTTCACTCTTCAGAAAATCACAAAAACCCTGATAAGCATGAAGATGACAATGAAAGCGACCACTCCTTGGGGTGCCTGGGTGGCCCAGTCGGTTGAGTGCCTGACTCTTGGTTTTGGCTCAGGTCATGATCTCAGGGTTGTGAGATCGAGCCCCGCGTCGGGTTCCCTGCTCAGCCCGGAGTCTGCTGAGATTCTTTCCCCTTCCTGTACCCTCTGCCCCTCCCCTTGCTCGCGGGCTCTTTCTGTCTCTAAAATAAATAAGTAAATCTATAAAAAAACAAACAACAACAACAAAAAAAACAAACACGACTGCTACCCTACCAGCCAGAACACTAAAGAGAACATTCTGGCATAGTGCATTCCAGACTTTCCTGAAACACATTGTACACAAGTCTATTTTTCATACAAAATGAGACCACACTCTACTCACTGATTTATGGCTCACCTTTTGCATGAAACAATTTGGAGCTCTAGGAACATCTTGCCCCACCAGGAGACCCAGTATACTTCTCCACCATTCTTGATGGCTGCTGAGTATCCCATAGTTTTTAAATGTGCTGTTACGTAATCAATCAGTCCTTTGTTGTAGGGCCCACCACCTATCCGAATGTTGTTGTAGCCACAACACGGGCATCTGGCTGTTCAGAGAAACAAGATCGCTCCCCACTCCTGCTTGTATGGTTCAATTTCTCTGCTGTAGGCTGCCCCAGCGGGGTGAGCATGTGGATATTTGAAACAGTGTCTGGTGCTAAGTGGACAGAGAAAGCACCTGTAGGATACAGACTTGATTGTTCTTTTCACCCAGATGTTTGCTTCTAGATACTTGGAAACTGGCCAAGAGAGTCCCGGAGAGCCCCTTCTCTTTCCTTCTCTGGTTTCTCCAACAGCTGTTTGGGTTGGTAGTTCTTTTGCTTCTACTCATTCTATGGTTGTCGTGAAGTTCTGGAAATTCTGGGCTCGTCTTTCGTCTTATCCCAAATGTGTTCTGTTGTTTCGGATTCCATGTTTTAGATAAGGTTTTTTAATTAAAAATGTTTTTTCTCAAATTTTTGTTTTGAAAATCTCCGAACAGACAGGAAAGTTGACCAAAGGCACAGTGAACACCGGAGTGCCCATTTTTTAGATCAGACCTCGTTTCACAGACCTGTTGCTGCACAACAAACCACGACGAGGATAACAGCACGAGTGTGTTATTGCTCATGGCTCTGTGACCGGGAGATCACTGTGTTTCGCAGTGTTGGCTGGGGCACCGGCAATGTTTCCTGTGGCTGGGAGTTCAGAGCTGTCTGCTAGGTGCTTTGATTCTCTTCATGCGGCTGTGTTCCAAGAAGAAACAGACCAAGAAACAAAGGAGAAATCATGAGGACGTGTTACAACCTGGCCGTGGAACCCTCACAGCAGCAACACTGCTGTTGGTTTCCGAGGCCAGTCCAGGTCCAAGGGGAGGAGAAACCAACACCACGTCTTGACGGGGGAAAGGTCACGATCACGTTACCGATGAGCATGGAGGAGGGAGACATTGTGGCAGCCATGCTGGGGAATGTAATCTACTAGAGCCTGCCCTCTGGCCACAAAAATTCACATCTCTCCCACTCACTTCCTTCCGGACAGTGTCATCCCATCTTAGCATGTGACTCGGGCTCAACTACGGGATCTTGTCATCCAAGTCAGCTCCTGTGCCGATGGGGCCCCTGGCTGTGGCTCTTCTGGCACAGAGACCTGTGAACAGACAAACGCAGACCCAGCATAGTATGGGGAGGCCAGGCTGGGAGCGCCACAGCAGAGAGTCCTGCTCAAAAAAGTGGGCACAGAACACCTCCTAAATGCTCTTGTCCCTGTCATTCCTGCAGCTAAAACAGAAAAGAACAAAAAGGGTCCTCTTTAGGTTGTGGGCACCGATCTGGTCAATTTCTTTGTGCCAACATGAATTTAATGTGTAAAACTCACATCACATTGGTGACGATTACATATCCTACTAAAATGGCCTTTATACCTATTACCAAAGATTTCTGAGTTGCTAAACTCAGTGGACAATTTCCAACCTTTATCTCATTTGAATTTAGCCGTACAGAGGTTGATGCTCACAGTCAGTGAGGCAATAAGCCTACTTTCTTTAAAAAATTATGCATCAGGAAAAAAACCAGCCAACGGTCTATACAGGACCATTAACAATTTCCCAACGTTTTCAGGCCCTGAGGGACTGTCTCAGGATCATCATCCAGGATAACAAGGTCATCTCGGTGAGTCTGCCCCTTAACATAGTGGGTTCTGATGGTCTGTATTCACAGGGCAGCTTTCCGTCATAAAATGGAACTCGAGTGCTGGCGGTGGCCCCAGATCTTCCCGCACGACCTCCTCTCTCTGTACGTGAGGGCAGTGAAGTTGGTGGTCTTGCCGGGAGACTCTGCTGTAACGACACTGGCCTTGGGTAAGGGTTGGTTTCCTGTCACGCACACGCTCATGGCCTGGCTGTTGTTTCTAGCTTCTGTGCTGGGCATGAGGACTATGGAGGAAAATAGACTCGTTGCGCTTGGCAAATGCTGGGAGTCCCCGAATGACACCCCAAAAGAGGAACTGCTCTATGCCAAACCCCGTGGGTGCCAGGCGTCTTGGGACCAGGGCCAACGGCATCACTGTCAAGGCCTCCTGGGCTCCTGGCCTGTAATGGGAGGTCAGAGTGCAGCTGGCAGGTGCCATCCCACCAGGCTTAGCAGAAATAGAGTGGGTAGGGGGCACATTCCACCACGCTGACCACGGCCTCTGTAAAGTGAATTAGGGGCAATTGCCAAGCGGACCAACACCTGCTTCGGCATCTTGAGAAAACCGAAAATAAAAATCGATACGTGTAAAATTAGGCTGTCGTGTGAACCCAGGACCACGAGTAATTGCGGTGTGAGTTCAGGCCGCTGTGAGTCACCCAAACGGTCCAGAAAACAGACCCCATCCCCCACATACATCTGTATGCTCAGCTCCTCCAGCGATAGTTTCTGGCTTATGATACTACCGGTGATCTCCCAAAGAGTCTAATTTTTTAAAATCGCCCCCTCTTTCTCGGCTTAGCACACACCCATTTACGCTCTGCTATTTCAAAGCAAGGGGCAGATAATAACTGTGTTTTAGAAATTGGAACCAGAAACTAGCAGATGCAAGTTTAGTGAATATTGAGTTTTAAACTTGTCTCGCTGTGATTTGTGGCCATGTCACGGCAAATATTTTTCAATGTCACCGCCTTAGCCGGTGCTGTCACTAAGGCAGTCAGCTGGGGAATAGAGGGCCGAACACTATGATCTCAATATTAATGGGAGCTGTTGAAAGTGGCAAAGGTGATAAAGTATTGTTTAGTTATTGGTGCCATACTTTGGCTGCGGGACATTATTATAAAACGCAGTCTGTTTTTGTCAGATTTCAATCACGGCTTCAATAACACGTTTAGAAACTTGGAGTCTAGGAGCCCACATAAGAATTATCCATCCACCCCCCTTAAACTAAAGGAGTTTCGATTGCAATCTGAAGAAATAGGGTTTGAAACTTGGATTTTACTTACCTGATTAATAATTTTTTCCTCCAAATTATTTGGCAGTGTGACATCCTTGTCTGATTTGCAGACAGTCCGTTGGGTTAGATGTGGCTTCAAGGAGCTGGGAAACTGATCTAATCTCTTCCTTCACACTTGCGATAAGGAAAGATTCCTATAGGTCGTGTCAAGGCGGGCCTCGTTCCACGGGCAGAGTGCTGAATTCCCCTCTCCCCCACCTCCCTGGGCCAGTCCAGGAAGAGAGAGTTATGCAAAGTGCATAATGCTTTAAAAAATAATATCCTGTTTTGCAAAATTACATTTCGTTCAGGAAATAACAGGATTCCCTAGCGTGGCCGCGACCCTGGGGAGAAGGCGAATGAGCGCTTTGGTGGAGGAGGCTGGCCCCGTCATTAATAGTGCATGGGTTTAAACTTATAATTAAAATAACCTTTAAAATTCAATTTTTATAGATGGAGGAGATAACTTGATTTGAAACCCTTCAATGCACACATTTTATGTAGCATTCACCCAAATCCAATGGTACCATAGAAAAACGAGAACATAAAACCAGATGATGAGAGTTTATATAGCTCTTAAATATCAAGCTGTCAGGCTCTGTGCTGGTAGAAATATTGTAATTGGACAAGAGTAAAGAAAAAGAGTTTGTATTAGCGTTGAGGGTTTTTGAGTGAATTCAGACCAAGCAGAATATAATGGAAACCCCTTTAAAAGAGAGAGGACAGAAAATCCCAAGGTCTGAGCAGAGTCTGACCTCCCTTTCAGAGGAGATCTGCTTGATAAAGCAGACACAACCCCAATAAAATACTCACAATAGAAAAAAGTAAATAGAAATCATATTAAGCAGTGGCAATATTGCCTGAATTGAAACAAAAATTAGGTATAATAGCCTTGGCGGGTTTTAATATGGTGCCCAATCACATCACGATATGAAGCATATCATGGTGTTTCTGAATAATGTTTATCGTCTCGAAATCTCCCTGCCTAGTAGACAACTTGCATTATTTGAGGTTTGTGGCTTTTTAAAAAAGAACTCATAAATATTTAATGTCCGGGATCAAGAATGAGGCTGGGGGAGGGGAACGTGTCCCCAGGAGTAGTGATGTTTCCCTGTGTGACAGGCCCAGCATTGTCTGGGGCTGGGTCTTGGCCACAGCAGTGAAGCTTCCGGACAAGGAGGAGCGCGTCCCACGGAGGACCTGGAGCCTGGAGCCACCTGGCACCAAGGCCTCCGGGTGAGCCCAGATGGTGGTGCAGCCTTGCACAGGTGTACCAACACCTGTCTGCCGTGTCTTGGCAGGACAGGGCTCAAGTTGGTATTTCCCGTGTGTCTCTTGAAGCAAAGGGGCCAAAAAGAGAAAAAAGAAAAAAAAGCAAAATGAGATCACATTGGCCGTATATTAATGCTCTTCTGAATTCTAAGAGCTGGTGGTGGCAAAATTTGGGCAAAGGAAAAATCACAGCGACCTTCACTGGTGCTCTGCTTCTTTCCTTGGTCAGCCGACCGGCGCAGCCCCGTTGAGGGCCATTGAGGGCCTTCGATGAGCCAGCACCGCATACTCGGATGGTGTTCTCTGTTGCCAAAAGGTACTTTAGGGAGGAGTTTCTGAGTCTTGGAAACCTGCTTCGTTTTGGGGTTGATGCTATAGGTGTTCAAGGAAACGTTGAAAGCTGGTCTTTTCTCTACTTTTCTGTTCAGGTCCTCTCTCCCAGGTGGGGAGAGAGATGACGGAGAAAAGGCAGGTGGCCTGTGCGCTGTTTCCTCCAAATTCCTACAGTTAATTTTTAAAAACGAATCTTAGCGACTCCCCACTTGGACTCTGTGGTGTCTGCTCATCCATTCACGTCATCCACGCCAGTCCCAAGAGCCCGCAGTGCACCCGGCACCATCTTAGGCTCTAGAGGGACACAGGGACACTGGGCAAGTTCTTGTCCTCCTGGAGCTTACGTGTCACTGGAAATCGCATGTTACTTGAAATCTGGCCTCTGTCAAGAGGCAGAGAGAAGAGAAACGATGCACCTTTCCAGGTGGAGTGACTGCTTTGGGAGCAGAGATACCTCAACTCGTGCAGGATTTCTGCTCTTCCTTCGTTAGAGGGTGGCCAGCCACCCTGCTCACACTGGTGTCCCTCACCAGACCCCCGCAGGCTTCCAGGGGAGGGGGGCTGGACCGTGGGAGCAGCCTCACTTGTACCTTCCTTTCTGAGTCAGTTTGCTAACTTCTAGGCCCTTGGGGGGGGGGTGTGGGCTGCAACACCCCCAAACATGGGCACCATCTGCTTACAGAAGTGCTCAGGGCCTCACAGGTTCCCTCTTCGGCCAGCCCAGGGTCCTCCCCGCTGTTGGTCCCGGGAGGTGGGCCTGAGGGACGAGCACCAGCTTCCTGGCCAGGGAAGCACTGCGGACTACCTCGGGAGGATGAGAAGAGGGAGCTGCTATTTGTCCTGGGCCTGGGTCACCAGCTGATTCCCTGGCCTTTCCCATTTGCCAGGCACTGGGAGACTGGCTACGTGCATCGAGGGCTTCAATGGACCAGTGACCAGGGGGCAGGCCGGGGGCCACTTGGAGAGGCCGCTGGAGGTCTGCAGAAAGCGTTACATAGAAACTCACCACAGGCCCCGGGGGCAGGGATGTGAGGCAGTGTCATCTCTCCAGCAGGTGCTCGAGCGGGTTTCCCTTCCTGGGGCAGCTAGACCGCCACCTGCAGCAGCTGGAGTCACAGCTGTAGGAGCTGTTCAGGGCCCCCCACGCTCACGGCTGTGCTGGGGCTCTCTGGCCCTGTGACTCTTGGGAGGATGGCTGCTGTAAAAAGTGCCCTGGCTTTGAGTGTTGCCCTTGCCACTTACTTGCCAAATGATCTTGGCAAGTCACTTAGTCTTTCTGAGCCTCGGTGTCCCCATCTGCAAAATGGGCATGAGCCCGATCACAGGAGGCTGTGTGAAGTCCAATCCTACGTGTAGCAGAGGGCTGCAAGCAGGACCAGGCTCTGAGTTAGGGCCAGCAAGGCTGTCCTGTGAGTGCCGAGAGGGTGACGAGCTTTCTCCTCCCTGTTAGGCTCAGCTTTGCCCCTAAAGTCCAAAGCACAGCATCTTTGGTGGCCGTTACTGAAATAAATGGGACCAGCATGCCCTGCTTTCACGCGCACCTCCTTCCACACTCCTTTGCCCTGGACGTGTCTGCCCCTTGCAGCCCTGAGCCTGGCTGGACCCTGACGTTGAGAAGGAGGAGCCCTGCTGGGATTCCCTCTGGGAGGGTGCCCACATGCACATGCACATGCAGTTCGGTTCTGTCCCTCAGAGGGATCATTGTGTCTGGGAAACCAGAGGTTTGCCATCATTGGGGAGAGCAGAAGTGTGGGCAGTGTGGAAGCCGGAGCAGGGCCAGGGTGCCGAGTCAGGGTCAGGTGTGGCGTGGATGTCCTGAGCTCCAAGGGCACAGCGGGGCTCCTGCCGTGGGGTGGTTCTTGCTGGGAGGGGGCTGCCGGGGGCTGAGAGGTCTGGGCCCAGGGGAGGGGGTCTTGGAAAGGCCTGCTCGGTGGGAGGTCAAACATTTTGCTGCTCTGTCCCTCAGACTCCTGAGGGGGACTGGGTCAGGAAGCAGAGACAGAGAGAGAGGAGAGAAGAGATAAGGAGACGAGGCAGAGAGAGGCAGAGAGAGTGGGAGAGACAGAGCTCTGGGGAGAGCACATGCTGGCCGGGGAAGTATTTCTGAACAGCAGCTCGTCTGATCTTTTCAGTAAATACTATTCTTGTGCTCATTCTACTGATGACTGCAAAACCGAGGTTCAGGACCCTCTGCTCCCATGTTCCCTTTCTTTCTACTTTTCCCCACATTCCCGGCACCCCGAGACCCCACTCTTCCTTCCCTTGACAAGCTGGTGGAGGGGGCAGTGTGGGCCATCCTGTCTCCCACCCGTTTGTTTCAGGTCTGACACATGTGCATCTCATCTCCCCAAGTTTTGTCCTTGTATTTTTTTTTAAAGATATTATTTATTTATTTGACAGAGAGAGAGTACAAGCAGGGAGAGAGCGGCACGGGGAGGGAGAAGCAGGCTCCCTGCTCAGCAGGGGCTTGATCCTAGGGGCTTGTTTCGGGGCTTGATCCCAGGACCCTGGGATTGTGACCTGAGCAGAAGGCAGATGCTTAACCAACTGAGCCCCCCAGGGGTCCCATTTTTGTCTTTTTCTAGGGCATAGAACATGTCAGAATCTTCTCACAGAGAGGCTCCCGTGGAATTGTGCACGTGTGTGCCTGTGTGTGCCTGTGTGTGCATGTAGGAATTTTTTGTCAGGTTACACTAAGGGAGACCAGGAAGAGTGGATGTGATCCCCGGGGTCAAGGCGATCCCCGAGGAGAGCAAAGGCCACAGCTGTGTGCACACGTGTGTGTGTGAGCGTGGGAAGGGCGGGTCGTGGGCCGGGACAGGGGTGGGTGCTCACCGTGCCTGGCTGTCCTGCTTTCTTTCTTCCCGGCACCCCCGGGGAGGTGCTGATGCCCCAGGCAGGGAGGTGGCTTTAGGGAGAAAGAGAGGCTGTTCCCATTTCCAGATTCAAGGGTTCCTGATTCCTGAGATCACAGCCCCTGGACGCCTCTCCGGGTTAGGGTTAGAAGGCAGGATGTGAGCAGAAGCCACTAGACTAGAAGCCACTAGGCGGTAGACTTGGCGGTCTCCTGCCAGCAGCACCCTGGCTTTCGTGGCCTTGCCTGGTGTCTGAAACTCCGTTTTCTTATCTTTAAAGTGGTGCTAAGAGGAATTCCTATGCGATCTTCACTCCTGGTGAGAAGTGTGTGTGTGTGTGTGTGTGTGTGTGTAATGGGTTGAAAATTATAAAATCTTAGGCACGTGTCCCTGCTAGTGTTTCATTCAAAGAGTCAGTTAATGATAATTCAGTTCTTAGAGGACCTGCTTGTCGTGATCGTGCGTGATCTGGCAGCTGGGTGAAGAGCCCAGTGAGGGACAGAGGATGGAAACCCGTAGAAACCCTGGCCGTGGCGGCCGGCTCCCGCAAGAGCGCTTCCTTCCCTTCGCTCCTCTGTTCAGCTGCAAATCCTGCACTTGGAGCCCTTTGTGGAAGTCATTGCGAGCCGAGCGTCTGAGTGCAGGTGTGGGATCCTGAACGGTCACGCTAGGACAGTCCCCCGGAAGGCCAGCTGGGCCTGAAGCCGGGAGGCCTCCCTGTACCCATGTTTCCAGCTGCTCTGGCCGGGGGACTGGTCGGAAGAGACTTCCATGGAGAAAGGGGGTGGGAGGCATGCGGAGAGCATGTGTTTCACCGTCTACGGCTCTGCAGGGCAGAGGACACCGAGCGGGTTCCACCGGGCAGAGGACGGGGCTCAGGGACAAGTCTGCTTGCTGTGGGTCTCTGGGCTGCTCTGCGGCAGTACCAGACTGTACCCCAGATTTCCGCCTCTGGAGTCCAAGCCTTTCCCTCCTTCTGAGCTGATGCCTCCGTCTTCTCTCTGCCCCTCTCCCCAGCGCAACCTAGTCCCTTGGCTGTGGCTGAATTTGCATCTGGGATGGGCCTAGTTTCTGGGCTGACACCAGTTCCGTGGCGGCGGTGGCCTGGATTCCACTGTGGAGAAGGGGGCTGAGGCTGCCCGTGGGCCCAGTGGGAAAGAGGACCGGGATGGATGAGCAGTGGCTGATCGGGACTGTGGATTCCAGCCCTCCCTTCCGCGGGGAATAACAACCCCCCACGTGCTACTCAGGTTGCTGTGGTGGCAGGAAAAACCAGATAGGTTAGCAATCACTCGGGGACGCTTGGCTCTGCTGTCCCTCCTGGGTGGAAGGAGTGGTGAGAGCCCAGACGTGTTGGGCAGCAGGGGGAGCAAACCCATGAGCACAGAGCCCCGCTGTAGCCGAGGTCCTGGGCAGGAACCTCAGGGACTCGCACATCTCACCGAGCCAGATTGTCAAAATATCCCCATCTGCTCTCTAATCCCTCCATCTTCTCAAACGCCCAGGGAGGGTGCAGGTGGCAAGGCGACCCCTCGGCTGGTGTGCTGAGAAGGAGTGGAGGACGTGGGACGGGGCCTGGGAATAACGCTCGTGGACCCCAAGAAGGAGGGATAGCCCTGACCTCACAACTCCCCAACCGCATGCCACCCCGGTGAGGTTTCAAGATAAAACACAGGACATTCAGTTAGGTTTGTATTTCATTAAACAATAAAAATATTTGTTTAGTCCCAAATGTCTTTATTTGTTAAATCTGGCAACACTAAAGCCTTGCCAAGGGCACCACCCCGGTGGGTTAAGCCTCTGCCTTCAGCTCAAGTCATGATCCCAGGGTCCTGGGATAGAGCCCCATGTCGGGCTCCCCACTCAGTGGGGAGCCTGCTTCTCCCTCTCCCTCTGCACCTCTCCCTGTTTACGGTCCTTCTCTCTGCCAAATAAATAAATAAATAAAATGCTAAAAAAAAAAAAAAACAAAAAAAAAACCCAAACCCTCACCAAATATACCTCAGGTTCCAAATCTAGAAGGTTCTAGAGCCTCAGCCTCTTGGACTTTATGGAAACTGAGAAAGCCCCAGTGAGGAAGGGCGAGACCAGGCAGCCGGCTCTGTGAGGGGAGGGGCTGTAAGGGCAACTCTGCGGCCTCCCATGTGGGCTCCGGAGCCCCGGGCTGCCCGGGCTCAAATCCCAGCTCTGGCACTTGCTAGCTGGGAGACCTTGGGAAAGCTACTTAACGTTCCCGAACCTCAACTTCTCTACCTGGAAAAAGGGTATCATAGGATAGCTTCCGCTTCATAGGGCTGTTGTGAGCTTGCCTGTGAGGACAGTGTAGACAGTGTACCCAGTCATATGAGGTGACAGTGTAGCGGGGGCGGTTGTCATTGTGTCATTTTTTAATAGGTGTGAGGAGAGAGTCTGGGCCCTGGGTCCTGGCTTCGGGCCCAAGCCTTGTTATGAACTTGCAGGGTTTCCCTGGACTGGTCCTATTTCCCTGTCGTGTTTGACCAAGTTGGACCCAGTCAGTCAATTGCGCACTTGAACAAAATGTTTTATTTGAGCTTCAGAACCCTGACTTCAAAAGAGAGTTCACAACAAATCTGAGTACCAAAGCTTATGAGGGTGAGAGGTGTGTGTGCTGGCGTGTGGGGGAACCCAGAGCGACCACTCTCAGCTCTCCTTCCCGCCCTGAGTCCCCGTGAGACGGGTGCCCTGAACAAAGGGTTGATTTCTCTTCCGGCTCTGACAACATTCATTCTGGACGTGTGTCCCATTGCTGGTGGTGACCTACTCCGTGTGGGATGCGAGAGAATGGGAAAGAAGCCTCCCTGGCCCAGATTCCGCACGAGGGGCGTGGCGTGGAGACTGAGGCGTCTCGTGCCCTACCCGTGCCTTGGTCTGATGCCAGACACCTGCACGCAGTGGCCCAAGGGCCTGGTGTCTGGTTCTGCCAGGACAGAGAAAATGAATGGGGGCATCACGGGGCCATGCAGAGGAGCTCAGGGCTGCCCGGCGGGTGGAAGGAGTAGCCTCTGGGAGGCCGCGCTACACAGGGGGACTTTCCTCATAAGGGGAGCAGCTTGTCTATTGTCACTGCCGCACTAAGTCCAAGTGCCCTGAGCCCCAGAGCAAGAGAGAGAGAGAGAGAGTGTTTTGTTCTCTTTCTTGCCTCCGGTGTTGGGGGGTGGGGGTTGGGGGGGTTGAGGAGCCTGAGCTCACCCGGGGCCTTCCAGGTTCTTGTTTAATGAATTCTCCCTCAAACCCTACTTCCAGATACTCAAGTTCACATTCAGGTCCCCATTTTGTGGATGGGAAGCCTGAGGTCCAGAGGGGCGTTGCCCAGGGCCACACAGACGGTCAGGGAAGGCCAAGTCAGAACCTGCTTTTTGGTGACAGGGAGCACGGAGGATTATTTGAATAATCCCAGAGCCTGGTTGGTGGGAAGCTCTCTATCCATCAGATCTTGTGGTTTAACCTCTCACTTTAGACCTGGGGAAGTGAGGTCCGAGGCTCATACCGAGGGCCAGAACCAACAGAGGCCTTGTCCCCCCGGCCAGGTCAAGTCAGTAGCCACCCTGCCACCGCTCCACATCTTAAGAACAGAATATTTATAGCCCTTGTCCTGCCTCCTAACTCCTTCTTGCTTTTCCTTTCCTTCCTTTGCTTGGTTGCTGTATCAGGGGCTCAGAAGTTTTCTGGGTCAAGGCTGCTTTCTCAGGTGATGCTCAAGGCTTGTGGTTTATCGGGGAGACTCCTTGGTCTTTGTTAAGGCTAGTTAACTCCTGGAAATTCAACCCTGCTCGTGAACGAGGTTCTCCCTGGCTTTCTGGTTGTCCCTGGCAGTGGTGCTGGGGAAGGTGGCGGTGGGGTGGGCAGGCGGCCTGTTTCTCTGTTTGCTCAGTCTCTATCGTGGCCATTTGATTGTTGCCAGGGGCAAAGGACCCGATGTCCTGCATCCATTGAAACCTTTTACACCAAATACTTAAGGAACACGTACTCCGAACCCTTCACTTTGCTGGATGGACCCGGGCATTAGTACACGCGGAGCTTGCCGTCTAGGGAGAGACAGGCTTGTAGATATCAAATAACCCCGGTGAACGGAAAGGATGAGAGGGACCATGTTTAGACCCGCAAATACCCATGATAAGACCAAAGGGGGAGGAGATGGTGAAAGAGACGGAGATGCCCCAACCTGGAACAAGTCATTCATTTAAAAATTTCCTTGCTGAACCTGACATAATTCAGAACTCGTATCTGGCTAATGCCTCAGTTCATTAGAACACAAAAATACACTATCAAACAGACAATCAAATTTCATGTAAAATAAGCTTCGGCATTAAAATGATTCCTGGTGTTTTATGTGTGTGACTCGGTGGGCAGATATATTTCTTGCTGCGAGAGCAAGACTGATTTGTGTGAAGGCTCCCAACACCAAATCACTTCGAAGGTTGGGAGATAAAATGTCGCTTAGGATAATGTAATTGGCCTTAAGGTACAGGAGTTGAATTATTTTCGGTGATTTATAATGTGGAAATTAAAGACTCACTCACTTTCTAATTTAATTCCATCTTCAATGGAAAAATGTTCACTCTGATCTAAATTGGCGAGTAATGTTGCTAATTCAAATGCAGATGTAATTTCGATTCTGGTAGCAGTTTGCGGTGATTGACGGGTCTCCAAAGAATCATTAAGATCCTTATCTCCCAATCTCACAAATTCCCCGGCAGTTGTGATAATAACTTTGGCTAAGGAGGAAAGGGGGAAAAAAATAAATTCTCCCCTGCCCTGTTGGTTTGAGCCTTGCTTTTTGCAGGATGTGAATTGCGTGTCTCTTTCAAATTTACCGTCTGCGGGAGACAAAGCGATGCTCACTTACCAGATTCGGTGGGGGCGTAAACACGGCAGTTTGAATTGTTTACCCGTGCCTTCCCTCTAAAATATGAATGAAATGGCCCAGAGAACTTACCCCAGTTCACCGTTAATTATCTGGGATTTTACACCACATTTGGTGCAATTCATTGATAAGTATCAACTACCCAGGGACAGGCAGACAATGATTAGCCATAATCACGCAGGCTTCGCCCTCCTTCTCTCAGCTGTCACATGGCTAGAACATGGTAATGTGTCTTCATCTGAGTAGACCCTAAGAAGCCGCGACGGAGAAATGATGGGGTCAGTCCTGCTGCGTGAGGAATGGCCAGGTCAGAGAGACGGTTGTCTCCATCATCTGTTTGCCCAGCGAGGAACAGCGGTTGGGTTGGAGCACGGCTTTGGTCCAGTGTGCATATTAACATCCCTGACCCGGCCAGGTGGTGGCTCTGGCTCTCTGTAAGCATGTGGCTGAAGAATTGATTTCTTTGACCAACAGCTAATTTGACTGAAGTAAAGCCCTAACAGAGTTGGTAGATTCTATTCAGCTTAGGTGGTTAAGTAAAGATTGGAGGTGTGTTGGGTATATTTCTGCATTTCTAGTGTTGCTGAGAATCATGAATGTGGAGGGGGACCTGTCTGGGAAACATCCTGACCCCATTTGTTGCCACGAGCTCTCACTGCACATGAGCATTTTCTCCACACAAGGTTTTATAGCAGAATTTGCTGATTTATAGCCTATATTGTCTCCAGGGGCACATGGTCATGGTTGAATGACTTTGGAGAGTGGGGGAAACACATCTCAACCAGCTTGGGAAAGAAATAATTTCGCCTTGGAACAGGAATGGAAACAAAAGCTTTTACAAAATATTTATTGCTATTTTATAATCTATTTTTAAAAATTTGATTTGGGGGGGTATGAAGCTATCTGGCAAAGACTGCTCACGTTCACCAGCGCCCGTGCTCTCATCTTATTCTTGGGCACCCTGCTGGCTCACATCTCCCTGTCTCCTCTGCTGTTAGATGGAGACGTATGACGGAGTTCTGGCCGGAAGAGTGTGTTCATCCATCTCTTGTAGATCTGGGCCCATGAAAAACTCTTAACGTGTGATCCTTGCTCTCTCTCCCCATCTGTTGGATAAATGCAGAAGACTCAGAAGATTCTTCCTCCTGCCTTCAAACACTAGAACTAGAAAGAAATTTTATCTGAACAAGACAGAAAAGCCTCTTGGGTTCTACCACGGAGGTACTGGGGTTTATGTTAGCAGTGAACACTGTTCATCCTAATCCAAGCTGCATCAAGCACACCGCTACAAAGAACAGATCTATTGATTTCCTCTAATCCCCAAACTAATTCTTTGTGGATGTCATATATATTACTGCCAGTGATCAAGCTGATATCTGCAAGATCCACAGATGAACGGACAGGGCTTCCGTTTTGCCTTTAATCCCCACGGCACCTTGAGTTAGATTTTGGCCTTAAATATGATGACTAGTAAATGGAGAAGCGTTTTGATTTTACAAATTTGTAAATGTTCCACTAAGATTACGTTTATGTTCAGAACCAGGGTCAGCAGGTAAGCTTTTGATTTCAAGAAGGAAATTTTTGCCTTAAATAGGAAAACTCGCTGAGATATAGTGTGTGTCTTTGGCAATTGTTCTCTCTGCTGCAGACTTAACCAGTATTTAGACTTCAACAAACTTATCCATGATGTACAAAGCCAGCTTCCTGGAGATCACCTGCCTCTCCCCGTCACCACCCCCTTTAGTGGACTCCTTACTAGAACTCTCTACACATAACTACTTAATACATCATTCTCCATTGTGTTGGGAGAATTTTCTACTGAGGGTCTTGCTGATGGGACATGCTTCTTGGAAGCTGGAAAGTTCTCAAAGACCATGGAATAAACTCAGTGTGCCAAGGATATCCATGCCGCTGAAACTCGTCTCAGTGCGTGACACAGTGTTGGGGACCTCAGTCTCATCCCCTCCCACCTGTGGCCTCAGCGCTCATCTTCCCTCCCGTGCCAGTTGCTTCCTGGTCACCAACAAATCTTCATTCCTTAGAATTCATGGATGAGCTAAGCCTGTTCCCACCTCTGTGCTTTGTTCACATCACTTTCTCTGGCTCACTGTGCCAGCTCCCCGCCACCTCTGGCGTAGAAGCCCAGTTACTGCTGGAAGTTCAGCTCAAGCAGCCATAGGTTCTCGAAGGGCTTTCTACCCAGTTCCCTTCCCATCCACGGCGGATGTGGTCTTTTCTTGACAGAAGGCTTTGCTCTGGTGCCCGGGGCTTTGGACTACTCTAGTTTGCTTGCCCATCATCTCCCCCGCTCTGAGCTTGGAGGACAGGGTGGTGATGCTAAATGTTATTGCCATATCATTCATACCTTGTCATTATTATTGCCACCGGTTACATTCCAGACATACCCATGAGAGCCCATTCATGCTGTACCCATGGGCGGGCATCCTGGATCTAGGCTAACTTCCATCCCAGGCATCGAGGAGCCTTTTCTTTCTGATGCCGGGCAGTTGGCGTGTCAGCTCCTAGGGACCTTCCTCTGAGAGACGTGGTGGCTGCTGTTGCTTGAGGTTGTGGCTGCCTATAACTATGTACAGAGCTGCCCGGGTAGATCAGCACCGGGTAGATCTCCCATTCGGGTAGATCTCCATAAACCTCCTGGGCTTCCAGATGCCAAGAGGAGCGGTGGAACCAAACTGTGCTGTCGTTCTCGATGCATTGGATTCACCTGACTCATGACCTGCGATCAAGGGTTGTGCAGGCTAATGACATGGCTTGGACATACATATTTCCTTTTGTGCTTTTTAGATTTTCTTCTTTTCAATTTCCTCCAGTGCTCTGTTGTCCCTACACCATCAGAGTCCAGAGAGACTCTGCTTCTCCTCTCAGGCAGCCATCTCAGCACACGAGGACCCTCTCACACCACCCTCTTCTCCACTGGAGGCCCAGTCTATTTTATCTCTCCTGAGACAGCCATCTTCTTGCAGAATTTTGGCTCTGAATCTTCAGGCACAATCTCCAAACCCACTTGTTTAGCTCCTTTTTTCTTGATGATAATAACAAAACAACTATCAATGATTCAGGGCCGACTGTGAGCCAAGTGCTATATGGAGGGTTTGGCAGGCATATTCTCATTTGAGCCCTATATCTAATGGGATATCGTAGATACTACTGCTTCTATTTGATGTAGAAAGGAATGGGAGCCCAGAAGAGTCATGTCCAAGGTCACATAGCTGATCAACATCCAAGGCTGTGCTGTACCTGGGCCCACGCCACATTTCTTCCAACTGTGGAAAGAGCCAATGCTGCAGTTCAAGCCTGAGGGCCATCTACTGGAAGAATTACCTCTTGGAAGGGAGAGGTTAGTCTTGGGTTTGATGCAGGCCTTCAGCTGGTTGGACAAGGCCCACCCACTGCATGGAGAGCAGTCTGTTTACTTAAAGTCCACCAATTTAATCTCATCCAAACACACTCACAGAAACATCCAGAATAATGTTTGACCCCATATGTAGGCACTGTGGCCCTGCCAAGTCGACACATAAGATGAACCCCCACAGCCCTCTTGCTCTGTTTTGAGGGTCACGGTCAAGGAAATATTCGGCCATTTACAAGTACAGTGCCATCATCAGGAATGGACTCAAGCCTACATTCGAACCCTAATCTCTCCATTTACTTAACACGAGACCTCAAGAAGGTAGATTAAGCTCAGTGGTTAACTGGACATAATAATGGCTGGGAAGAATAATGCCAGGGTGATGATGAGATAAATGGCAGTGCCTGTGACGAAGATCTTCATCAGCGTTGAAGTGACACACAAAGCTAAGTGATCTGGGGTTATTATCATTTCTTGCTTGGCCATGGACTTCCACCTCAGGCCCATCGGAATGGTGTTTCCAGCTAGAAATTCCTCATGGTGCAGCCGTCTTGGATACCAAGGCAGCTCTCCTATGATGGGCATGGTATTAGGCACATCAGGCCATGTTCTTAAAGCCTCCACATCATGGGCAGCCAGAGCGGCCTGGTGTCTGGTTAGGTGATGTGGGACAGGGAGCCCATCCTCAGAAATAAGTCTTCAGATGTGAGTAGGAGCAGAGGATGTGGACCTGCTGCCCAGACCCCAGCGTGTGGCTCACACTGATTTTTCTTCCTGAAAAACGCTTGGTTGGAAAGTTTTTGAGCACTATGTATACATGAACTCATCCCATCTATGAAGTCAGTAGTATTCCTCCCATTCTTTACGGATGGGTCTGAGCCACAGGGAGATTGGATAATCTGCCACAGCCACACACTGGGAACTCTCAGGGCTCAAATTTGAACCCAGGACATCTAACCTAAGAGCCTGTGTTTCTAACCGCTACTCTATGGCTATCCCAGGGGCTGGCCCATGGCTGGAAACCATCAGAGACGACCAGACCTAAGGGGACTTGGTGATTTGTCCTGTAAATGCTCACTGTGGAGTGGTTCCCAGTCTCTCCTGTGTGACCTTGGAAAGGTCAGTTTTTCTCCTAGAGCTTCACCTTCCCTATCTGTACAGTGGGAGCCCTCCCTGTGCTGTCCTCCTTGGCCTTGTGACTTTCTCCTTCCCAGAAGTGGTTCCTCCTTGACCCTACGCACCTGCTCTGCAGCTGTCTCTGGCCCCAGGGGGTGCCTGGGATCACTCAGTGAGAGCAGATCCACCCCTCGGGATGGAGAAGCAACCAGTAAAGGCAGGGCTGGGTGCTTGGGTGTGACTGCATCCCGGCTCCCTATTCGCTCTGGCTCTCTAGGATTGGGACCGCACTCCCACCTCTTTTAGCATCCAGTTGGCCACCTGGAAACACGTGGAACCTAATGCAGGAAGGAATTGGGATTGCGACATAGGATAGAAAAGTCTCATCCTGAGGTTCCTGTTCTGAGGAACTCGGGGCGTGGGGCGGGCGTCAGGGTTGGGGGTAGGGAGTCAGTGTGAGCACAGTGCGTTCTCTGGACACTAAGGCCAGCTGGATGGGAGGCCTAGCTGTCGCAAACAGGCACTGTGCTCCAGTGGTCAGCCAGGTTGGGAAGAGGGAAAACCTGACACCAGGAAACGGCTACGTGCCACATCTGGAGGAGGCGAAGGAAAGGACTAGCAGCCCCCCATCACCTGTAATGTGCCATCGCTGGGCGCTTGCTGGGCACCGTCTCCATCATCCTTCTCACCTAACCCCCGGAGCTTAGCTTGTCCAAAAATCACACAGCTGGCCAGTCTTGGAGCAGGTAGTAGACCACCCCCAAAGCCACTTCTCCTAGGCTCTCTGACGAGGACCCAAACCAGGGGAGAAACCTCCGGGGGGGCCGCTGGGAGCATGGCCTGAAACACACCTGCTCTGCCTCTCCTGGGCAGCAGTGTGGAGGCGTGGGGAGAACCACCAGGTGAGGCTGGCTTTGCGGGGTGGTTGTGGGGGGGTCTCTGCCAGGCAGGGCTGCAGAGCTGGTAAGCTGGGCGCTCATCTCCTGTAACATCCCTGTGGCCATTTAGGAACCCTTTGGTCTTTCTGGCAAACATGCCTGATCAGGGCCTGGCCGGGCTTTTTCTGCAGGCCCAGAGCATGCTATTAGTGAAGAATGATCACTGTCCAGAGAGGGGACCCCATCAGCCGAGACCTAGTGATCATAAAGATGAACTCCCGAGCACCCTGTTAACCCCCCACCCCAGCAAACTCTCTGCTTTCTGCATCCGGTCCTCATCAGGCCTTCTCGGTCAAGCCCAGCCGCCCTCTAGGGAACGTCTTGGAAGACAGATGCCGTCAGGAGACGGAGCAAAGCAGGACCGAGCCCCAAAATGAGAACATAAAAGTTTTCTAGTTTACTTATTAGTACAATATGTAATTGGATAGAAGGAGCAGGTTTCAAAAATTTGTCTTACCATAATGACTATAATTTTTTAAAGATTGAAAATGAATCTGACTAGAAAATACCATTAAACTACCAAGTTGCTTAAAATTTAAAGGGTAATTCACATATAATGCTTTTATTTAATAGCCCAATTTACAAAACGTCTAAAATTAATGCGGATCTTTTCAGGACAAAATCAGCCGTAACTGCACCAACTAATTTTTGCTCATTTGAACTGAATTATTAATAAGAGAGAAATATACCATATGTTCCCCAAAGAGCTGGATACATTTATTTCAAATAAAAGCACTGTGTTTGGTGGAATATAAGAGGTTTAAATGCTTTCAGAGAAATGGGTTACTTATACACAGATTTAATAGAGTATAAATCAGGCCACGTAATTAAGGCCGCAGCTGCTTCTGAACCCAAAGCTGGCAGCTTTTGATTCTGAAGTTCCTTTATCACCTGCATGGCTTTCATGAGCAACCATTTGTTCTCATGGAATAATACCAGTGATTCAGTGATTTTTGCCGTTTATACTACCCTGAATAGGAATTTTATAGCAGGTTTTAGATTAACCTTGGTCCTATCTATTGAGCTCATCTGTTTCTCCTCGATGAGGTATTTTTGAGGGCCTACTACGTGTCAGTCCGTGAATTAGTCTCTGAACAAAATGGACTTGGACCTTGCCCTCAGCTTCCTTCCCTCCCTCCCTCCCTCCCTCCCTCCCTCCCTCCCTTCCTTCCTTCCTTCCTTCTCTCCTTCTTTCCATTTACCCCTCATTCTGCAAACTCGGGACCTGGGATTCAGGTTCAAAGTCACTGATTCCTGCCCACACGGTGAAATGGGTCAATGTCATGGCAGGTGCGCGCCCAGAGAAGAGGTTTCCCCACCGCTGCTGGTGAGTTCCACAGCCTTCATCCGGCCGAGGGAGGTTTGAGCCCTGTGGTGAGTTAGAAGACCCTAGTTGGTACCTCCTCTGGTCTGGGGACCCGAGTGCTTTCAGAATTAAAGCCCCCCACAGCAGACCATCAGGGAAGAGCCCGCAGATGAACAAGGTCAAGTACTAGCAGCACAGCTGGGGCCTGGGGATGGGTTTTCTGATCCTAAAATGTCCCCAGCTTCACAGCAAAGCTCACGTTTCTCTCTGTACTGGGTTATAGTGCTTGAGTTTAACTGACCGGATTGCAGTGAGTTTTGGAATAGCTCCCTCCATCCAGAAGCTGTCAACGTGTGGACAGTTCCAGAGACTGGTGCCTGCTGATCTCTGGGGGTTCTGCATGGGGATCTCCGTGCCCCTGACATCTCAAAGGCGGGCGGGTCCCTGCCTTGTAGGAACCCCAAGCCTGCTACCATTGTGTGGTCATTGCTTTAATTTCTGCCCCTACCCCTGGGTCCCCTGTAAGCCAAGGGGAGGCAGTGTTGGGTCGATTACTGTTCCTGTGCCTGTTGTGGTGTCCGGCCCCATTGTGGGCGCCCGAACCCCATGTGCCATGAATGAACCTTTGTTCTTCTTTAATGAATTCTTTAATGAGTGGATGTGATTTCCGAATGATGGATTCAGATGCCCCTACCCGCTTCCCAGCCTCTGGCAAGACTTTACCGACTCTGGCAACGCTGTGGTGGCAAGTGGAGTTTAATTCGAGAGGATGTGCTTGTTTCCCTGCAGGCCCGTGGGCCCCAGGGGCTGGAAACTGTGGGCCTTGAAAATCAGCTGTGTGTGCATCAGCGGGAGGAGCAGCCAGCCTCAAACCCCAAAGCACTTGCATGTTAAATGCATCTCAGAGTGAGTTTTTGTTTTAATGGGAGCAGTTATCCAACCAGCCGGCTTCAAATGCAAATAGCGGCTCTCTCTCCGGAATGGGTCAGGGGTACTTTAATTAATAGCACCGCTTGGATTTTCGTGACAGTGGCTTTGGTTTCTGGCCATCTGATGACCACTTTGAGCTGTTGTTTGGGGGATGCAGGGACATGCCATCCTGCCTGAGTCAGCGGGGACCCAGTGGGCATCTCAGGGGTGTTGTGGTTTGTGGATTTTCTAAGCCTCACGCCCCGTGTCTTGTTTATAGCTCAGGGCAAGCAGCCTACCCCATGAGGTTGGGGAGAAGAAAACCCTCCCCATTGTCTCTTTTATTCTGGTGCAGACTCAGAGTGGAGTTTCTGGCCGCCTGTAGAATCCCAGCCCAGCTTCCCGTTGATGGATCGAGGCTGCTTTGTCACAGAGCGGCTCTGCCCACAGAGAAGGTTCAATGGCCTCCCAGCCTCCCTGGGTGCCCGGAGGGGCTGGCTTGTCCTGTCCTGGCTCAGATGTGCCTAGGAAGCCAGTTTTCTAAGATCTGAGCCTGCAACTGATGGGAAGAAAGCCTTCACTTCTGACCCCAAGGAAGCCAGGACTAGGGGTGGCAGGCTGGGGGCAGGGCTGACAATTAGGGAAAAACTACTCCCATCACCCCCCCACCCCCACCCTTGTGTTGAGGGCCAAGGGTACAAGGAGAAGAAGACCCTCAAGGGGCCCACTGTAGGGGAGGAGACAGGCGTGGAAGTGAGTGTGCCATGGACACTGTGCGAAGCCCGAGGCTGGGTTCCTACGGGACATCATTTGGCTCTAGGGAGGGAGGAAGAGGCAGGCTTTCCAGCAGCCAGGAGAAACTCCCAGACCTCCTGACAGGCTTGGCCCAGGAGACCCTGCTCTTCTGATGCTATGAGGAGCCCCAGGGATGATGGTTCCCTCCCCATAGGTGCTCCACCAGACAAGCTCCCAACCATCTCATTCCTACACCCCGCCCCCATTGGTAGACACCACAGGCATTAAGGGCTATAGAGGGAAAAAGGTGACTGTTTCAAATGCAGGGCATGGTGGGTGGGTGGGGCTTGGGCCCTCTGAGTCCTTTCTCCTATATCCCAGTTCCTTACTCCATTAGGAAGCCCCTGATTCCCTAGCTGGGGCAGCCCTTGTATGAGAACAGTGCATGTGAGCTTCCCGGACAATATCCTTATTCCCCTACCGAGTCCTTCCCTGGGGAGAGGAAACCCTGGATACTTCCCCTTAGATGCACATTTTAGGATCTGGATAATACGGAGAAGTGGGGGTGCTCTGTTCTTTGCTCTCTCTGCCTGGGAGGCTGGAGGGGGCTGTGATGACATTTCCCCCTCTTGCTGGACCAGCTGGGGGCCTGTGAGGTTTTGATCCCCATCACAGTGTCCAGAACTCACAAGGGCTGCAAACCGTTGGTGAATGAACAGATAAATGAAGAGTGTGTGTATGTGGGCGGGGGTTGGAACGCCCCCACACGGGAATAGGATCTTGGCCCTTCCTGTGCCTGTGAGCTGCCCACAGGACCCACCCCAGGGTCACTGTTTCCTCTGCCACTTGCCCTCTTGGGTGCACACGGGAGCCTCATGAGACCAGGGAGGAGGTAATTAACAGTCTCAGGTACTCTGGCTTCTCACCCGGGTATTTAAACTTTCCCCAGTCCCTCCATTTAAATAATTAATTATAATCTAAGTACCTGAAGCAGAAAAGGCTGCCGCAGGCTCACAGTGCACAGGTCCTTTAACCCGTAAACTTTGATCTCGGCCCCAAAGGTCAGCCATCAGCGCCTCACCCTGCAGCCTGGCTGATGCTTAATTACCCAATTAACGCATCGTTTTATAGCCGGGTAGTTTAAGGGACTGCAAAGAGAGGGTGGGCTGCCAGGGTAGCAGCCTTTGGTCATGGCCCTGTGTTTCTAAAACACAAATTAAATATCTGTGTCTTCTAAAAGTCAGTGTGTGATTTATTGGAAAATTGGTGGAAACAGCCCTTGGGCGGGTTGTGTTCAAAATCTGGTTTAAAAGAGTGGCTGCTGGCTACGACTTTTTGATTTCCTCTATCCTACTGAATGCCATTAGCCCTCTTTCATGTAAAATAAATGTTTGAATGCAGCTCATAGAGGGCTTATTTATTCATCACGTTCCCTTCACTGCCCACTATCATTATTTCTCTGTTGATTCTCTTCTCTGGGAGAAGAGAAATAAACCCTTCCCTTCGAGGCCCGGATTTGGGATTCAGACCACGTGGAGGCCCCCTGGGCTTGCTCCCCTAACCCCCACCCTGCCCCTCGTGGAAGCCAGAGGTGGTGAATTTCGGTCCTGGTAAATCATGCGTAACTCTGGGATGGGAAGGACTCTGGTGTTATTTTATTTGTGATTTGCGGTTATTTATTTATTGGGAAGTGTCCTTTTCCCAGAAGGAGCACACTATGCAGAAAAACGTAAAAGGGGAACCTGTTCATTTCATAAGCCGATGTGAAGAAAGCCACTGTCTAGCATTTTCAGATAAGGAGGGGGGCACAGGCCTCATCATAAATTGTATCCTTATTAACATCCTCAGCTAAATCTGGGAGATGTCAAGGGCCTTCTCCACAGTCCACTGGACCCTCTTGTGACCTTTTAATTGGCTCGTTGAAGACACCAAAGAAGTCCATTCATTTAACTGGTCACTGTGTCCATGGGAAAATGGGTCCACTTATGAAAGAGAGTTTACAACACGAGAGAGTTTACAGAAGGACAGCTAAGATGGAAAGGATCGCCTTGTGGCCAGAGAGGTCCCTGACACTGGGGGTAATCAAGCTGATTTACCGGGAGAAAACGATGTGTCAGAAATCAGGTCATGGAAGGAAACTTGGATCAGCCGAAGCCAGTGTTCATCGTTGCATCTCAGAGCCCAAGATCCAAATACTTCACATCTACAAACTGCAAAGCTCGTGTTAGCTCTGTTTTCCCAAAAGTCTCAAGAGCCAAAGTGGATCTGAAGGCTGCTTCTCTGGCCCAGGCTGCCAGCCCCTCCAGGATTTGCTTACAAATGCAACTGTGCTTTGCCTTCGCAGAACTGAAGGGACTCCACTGTCCAGCATTAGAGGGCAGTACTTTGTAAACAGTAGGTGCTTAGTTATTGCTCAAAAATACATGAGCCAGCATGCATTACGTGGGGGAGGAACCAAAACGGGGATCGTTTTGTCTTGGGTCCTGCCGATGTGTCACTGTTCTCTGACTTCTTTGCTTCCATACCGACAATGGATGGACGGCTCTCCTGGGGCCGAAACCCTCAGCGCCTCGCAGAGGTTACCCAGGAAGTGAGCATTTGTGAGCTCGGTTGGAGTGGATGTGTGGCCAGCAGTACAGCACAGCGTCTTGCTGTAGAGAATGTGTCCTGGAGCCAGGCTGCCTGGGTTCCTGTCCCAGCTCCTCCAAGTGCTACCTGGATGAGCATGGGGAAACCAACCACGGCCCCAAGCCCCAGCTTCCTCCTCTGTGATGCTAGTGCCTACGTCACGTGGTTCTTATGAGGATTAGAATTACTGTCTGGGGAACAGGCCAGGCGCCTGGGAGGGTCATGTGAGTGTGAACTACTTCTGCGAGCACCCACCACCTCCGACTTGCCTCCTTTGAGAGCTGCACTGAATTTTCTGGAAGGGTTAAACCACTGGGCGTGGTGCCCATCCTGTGGGGTGGTAGTGCATGTGCCCAGGAGACTGGGTGAGGTCAAGGAAATGCTGTGTCCAGTCACTGGAAGGCACCTTCTAGAACATTTCAGTGAGGGTCAGGGGCTCTTTGGTCCCACACAGAGGGGTCCCTTACAGCCACACTTTTGTCCTTGGGTCTGCTTTTCAGGTTTATGTGACTTACTAAACTGCCTCCTGTGGCTTTAGCTTCTTTGGGCAAACTTACCTCTAGGGTCCATCCCAGACTTCCTTTTCTGGTCCCTTGAAAATTATTTCTCATGCGCTCTGGGCCAGCAGTTAAGATAACCCTGGGCTCAGAGTGTAAATTCCGACTGAGTCGTGTCGGGTGGGGGGAGAGTGGAAGGGTTCCCCAAATAGAAGGCAGCGGTTTCCTCTCCGTGGAGTCTGGATGCTGCCCCCGGCCTTCCGCCGGCCTCCCTTCTTCAGTTCTTTCCAGCTTAGAGGACAGTATGGTCATTTGGGTTTACGTAGAAGAGCCTGTCCCTCTCTGTTTTGAAACTTCGGTGGGTATACCTCCCCCTGAATGAAGCCCTACACCCCGCCCGTAGCAGTCTGGCCCTGGGCCGTCTCTCTAGACTCATGCCTGACCACTCTCCTTCTTGCTCAACACCCACTGGCCACACTGGGCATCCTTCAGTTCCTCCGGCATCGCTGGTCTTTCCTGCCTGGCTCTTCGCACAGCCTGCCTCCTGGGCCCAAGACGTCCTTGGCCGCACTGCGCTTACAGCCGTTCCCTCCACATCTTCTGGTTCTAAGCTTGAAAGCTACGTCCTCGAAGACACCTTTCCCGACTACCCATCCCCTCCCTTTCCGATGGCTGCCCCTTGTTGGATTCACTCTTAGTACATATCACATTTGGGGGTTGCTTTTCCCTCTAAAATGTTAACTCCTGCTCACTAACACACCTCCGTTGACTACCACCCCTCCTACACACACCCACCCGGTAATCTGACCCCTGGTTCCTGAGACACCCTCCCAAGTAATCCGCCTGCAGCCCAGCCCTCATCCTGGAAGTCTGCCTTGGGGAGCCTGAGCTAAGACCTAGAGGGAAAGAAAATGTGGGAGTATTACAAGTGCAACATGTTTCATTTGCATTTAAAATCACTTTGGCATCTTTCAGAGTACTTTCACATACATTCACCTAAGCTTTGCATGTACTTTCCCCTTTATATGACCACATTAAGATATATAACTTGAGCTTTATATTACTCTTGTGAGGACGAGGTAAGGCAAATGTTATTTATTGCCCTCCAGCCGATGAGAAGAGCAAGAAATAGGTCAAGACCTATAAAGTCATACAGCAAGTCGATGGCAGAGATGGGGCCTAGCACTCTTGGCTCTGCACTTGTCACCTGAGCTAGCCATTCTAAACCCTGCCTGGTCTGCTCTTTTCACAGGAAAGAGCTCAATGGTTGGGAATTTGCTATTCTTGCTGAATGCCAGGCTTTGAATTGGTGTGTTTTCTACGTCTCCCTCCCATACCCCAACATCCAAAAGGAGAGATGGGTTAGCGGGAGAGGACGCCCCACATTAACTGAAGGTCAAGTGCTGTAGGCATTCCTTCACGTGTTTTATGAGTTCACAACAGTCCTATGAAGGTAGGTGATCGAATCCTGATTTTGCAGACGTGCCTGACACAGTGCCCGGCACATAGTGGGAACTTGTTAAATAGTTGCTAGAGGGGTGCCTGGGTGGCTCAGTGGGTTAAAGCCTCTGCCTTCAGCTCAGGTCATGATCCCAGGGTCCTGGGATCAAGCCCTGCATCGGGCTCTCTGCTCAGCAGGGAGCCTGCTTCCCTTCCCCTCTCTCTCTGCCTGTCTCTCTGCCTACTTGTGATCTCTGTTTGTCAAATAAATAAAATCTTAAATAAATAAAAAAAAATAGTTGCTAGAGACCAAATGTTCGTGCTCCCCCAGATTCATATGCAGAAGCCCTAATCCCCAGTGTGATGGTGTTTAGAGGTGGGGCCTGTGGGAGGTAATTAAATTGATGAGGTTGTATGGGGAGGCCCATGATGGGGTTGGTGTCCTTATAAGAAAAGGAACTACACCAGGTCCCCGTCTCTGCCGTGGGAGCATACGGTGAGAAGGGACCATCTGCAGTACGGGAATTGGGCTCTCACCAGATGCCACATCTGTCAGCACCGTGATTCCGGACGTCCCCACCTTCAGACCTGTGAGGAATACGTGTTTGGTGTTTGTTACCAAACACGGGAATTTCCTAACAGCAGCCCAGACTGACTAAGGCAGTAGTTACTGAATGAACGAGGTTCAAAGAGGTGATTGCTTTCCTAGATCGCACAGCCAGTAGGTGGAATCCCAGTCCTACTCCCAGGACCTCTCCCTGCCTTTAGAGGGTCCCCTTCCCCAAGCCTCCATCAGGACCTGTCTTCTTTCTCATCAATGTCCCCGTGTGGTACTCAGCCGCGGTCACTCGGTGTCCACGGACTGCATGACACATCACAGGCCTCCTCAGTGAGGCCCTAAATGTCTGAGTGGCTGGTCCACCGGCAGCCGCTGCCTGATCTCATCCACCATTCCATCAGAAAGGGCTCATCCCAGCCTCACTTATGGACACAAGCCGGGAGACACCGTCTTCCACGTTCTGCCCACAGGTCAGTGTCCTGCTCAGTGGGTCACGGACCCACACAGGCAGAGAGATGTGCATGGCTGAACCTAACAGCTGCTTGGGAACCATGACCGTCTATGGAGCCCCTACTCCCCCCACAGTGTTTAAAACGTCGCATTGACAGCCTTGTTCCCCACACCTGTGCCACCAAGGAGCAGCCAGACCCACCTGGCAGGCCAGAGGCATTCACCAAGTGGATGGCAAACCTGGGCCCAGGAAGGCGTCCTCAAGAAGAGCGTGGCGTTGTTAGCCACGTCATTTTGCCTCCCTAAGTGAGCGATGGAGGAAGCCAACAGAATCTGCCTGGCCCGCGCCCGCATCTCATTGAAGTTGTAATTGATGCGATTTGTAATGGAGGAACATTCCTTCAGCTTTTAAAGAAAAATTATTGTCCTGAAGATCTCAAAGCACAAAATAACAGTTGGCCCAGGCATGTGACAAGCAGGTGACAGGAGGAAAGGGGCAGTGGAAAGGTTCGTTATTGAGACCCAAGGCATCCATGAGGAGCTGTAGCACAGCGGGGCGGCCCTCAGTCCGTCGGTCATCAATATGGCCAGGGCCAGGTACGGGGACCTGCTGGCCACAAGCCCTGGTCCCTGCCCGGATGGAGCTCACAACCCCACGTGAGACGCAGATGAGCAGACAAACAACTGCGACCCCAGTAAGAAATGCCAACACAGGAACCATCATGGCGCCTTCTGAGTTCATCCTGGGGGCTTGGGGCAGGGAGGTGTCCAGGAGATGGGACACAAAAGCAAGATTCTCTAGGAAGAATAAGAGTTCGCTAAGCAAAGAAGGGGGTATAACGGGCAGGGTGAGTGTCCCGGTTTGCCCCCGAAGCAATCTTAGGCAAGAGATCCTAGTACCATCCGCCTTTTCAAACAGAAGCTTGGAAAAATCCAGTACTTACAGCCTAGGAATACCAACCCGGGAACTAACAAAGCTGCAGTTAGCAGCCATGGCATATGAAAAAAAAGCCCTGTTTTCGCCTCTCCTTGGTCCTTTATGCGTTTCTTTCTCTAAAACGTCATTGAGTTTGGTGCAGGGACAGAATCAGTCCTTTTGTCTCATTGGTGAAAGAGTCCCAGCTTCTTCCATTTGGAAATTCAAGGAGTAGATTGAAGTTGAAGGGTGGCTGTGAGATGGACCCTCCCGACCCCTTCCCCAGCACCCCCCCCCCCCAGCCAGTTACCCAGAGATGGAGGTCACAGAAACATGGAAACATGCAGGGTCCTGGGTTTCGATCTTCTTGGGTTCGAAGCGGGGGCATGCCCTCTGTGGGAAACTACTGGTATGTCTGGAGACTTAGTAAGAGATGGCAAGGAGGGCAAGGGCCAGCTTGGACTTGGCCCTGAGGATAACAGCAAGAGTTTGCAGATCATGGAACAAGGGAGTGACCCCTTGTCTTTCCGTAGCTCGAGTGGGCAGTCCCACTCACCAGAGCTGTTCTCCAAGCCTTTGAATTGCGTATTTCCATCAAGTTAGTCTCAATCTGCTATGGAGAGTTGCGTTTCATACTTGCCGTCTTGAGAGGAACAGGTTGGAGGAGGAAAGAACCAGAGGCAGGAAAGCAGCCAGGAGCATGTGCGGTAGTAACACGGTCAGAGACAAGAGCTGACCCCGGAGAAGCGGCCACATCCCTGGGCTTCAGAATATTGAGAAGTTAGAAACATCGGGTTTGCCGACCAACTGAATATGTGGTCTTCGGGGCTGAAAAGAGGGTGTCTGCCCCACTGGGACGTGGGTGGTTGGGGAAGCAATGAGGCCACTCACCGAGGAGCACAGTGGGGGGCAGGGGAGGCAGGTGCAGGAAGGAGGAGTCGAATTTGGGGCGGTTGTGTTTGAGGTGTCAGTGAAACAGCAGAAGGGATGTGGTGTCCTTGGGGCAGTGAGGTACCGAGATGCCGTCTACAAGTTGCCACGGAAGCCACGCTATGGCTACTTAAAAACAACCACCACAATAAAAGAGTTACAGCGGAAGCTGACATTCTCCTGGGTGGTAACAGACAGGCAGGTCAGGCAGCACAGAGCCCAGCCCTTGACTCGACTCTGGGTGATGATGGCTTTTGTGCCTGGTGCAGATCAGAGGGAGTGGCAGCCCTGAGTCTTCCCTCTGTCATCAGGGCACCCTCAGCCGAATGCCAGGCGTCAAGGACGGTCTCCAGCCCCTTTGGATTTCCTGGGCTTTGTTGGGCCCGGGTCATGGCGGTAATGTTATTTAAATCTAGGGTCTGAATGGAACGTTATTAAATGCCTCCTCATCCACAGGACACTTGTGATGGGCCACAGTGAATGGAGGATTAGGCAGATAAATTGCTATTGTGACTCTAACACTATCACCAGGTTTGCTGAGGACAATAATTATGTAGCTTACAGTGTTTGGAAATACTGCCTAAATCTCCTCCCCACATGTTGTTTGTGATGGAAAACAATTAGACAAAAGGTCCTTTTGGTAAGCTGCCTGGGATTCAGATCAGCTTGATGAATGGGCTTTCTCCTGGACCCTGAGCATTTGTTAGAAGTAAATTATATGTCATTTCAAATCCAAAAGGTCTGCCTTTCCATGTTTATTGGGATAAATTAAATCTTCTAAGGAGGGTAAACAGAAGGCCCCGATAATTATTTGCTTCTGTATAATTTAAGCTGAAAAGATGTCGCCAAGAGGAGGACAGGGATAGTAACACCCTGCATTGTGCCCACCACAGAGAAGGTACAATGGGGAAATGTAATTTGACACTGATCTACACGCATCACGTCCAGTTGGGGTGGGCAGCTCCACTTCACTCACCAAGGCTGTCTTCAAGTTTGGCCTCTGAGTTGCAAATTTCAACCAAAATCATCTTGATTTGCTATTTGAAAATTAACTTTTATAACTTTAAGAGGCTTCCTTACAGAGAGTGTGATGTTTTTCTGATCAGAACAGGCTTTTAGTCCCGAGACTAGGATAGGACCTTCTCCCAGCCTATGCTAAGCCTAGATCTGAAGACTTCATCAGCATTAGTAGGACTCCAGCAACTCATCCATCTACCCATCCATCCATCCATCCACCTACACATCCATCTGTCCACCCACATATTCATCTATCTGTCCATCCATATTCACCTATCCATCCATCCATCTCTCCCTCTTTCCATCCATCCATCCCTCCCTCCCCTCCATCCATCCACCAACCTGTACATCCCTCCATCCACCCACCTATCCACCCCTCCACCCACATATTCATCCATCCATCCGTCCACCCACTCATTCTTCCATCTTCCTGCATTCGTCTGGCCATTCATTCATTCATTCATCCACCTATCTCCTCACCCTTCCAAACATACTTATTGAATACTTCTGTTGAATGCTGGCTCCCTAGATAGGACCAGCACAACCTATTGACAAGACAAAGCTGAGGTGATTTCCTACCACGCTGTGGGAGAACACCACTTCTACAGAGCTTTGAGAGGCAGTGTCTCAACAGGGCATGGCAAGGTTGGAATTTATTGAGAATTGGAGTTTGGTTTAATGGTGGGACTTTCAATAAGGATCAGGATACAACAGTCCAGGAATGTAGAAACCGTGAGGCAGGATTTTGGAGGTGAGGGACTTGAAGAATTATTGGGGTGCAAACTACCTGTTGGTGTTTCCTGTCGAAGGATTGATGTATCTTTTGGGAAGTTCCTCTGGTGAACAATCAAGCCCTTTGCCTGGCTAAGAGGTTTCCAGATACACAAAGTCATGCTAATGAAGCAGTGGGACACACAGTCTTGTTTGTGTAGACAGCTACAATTTGGGGTCTCAGTGTCCAGGTTGAGTGGGGGTATAGGGTTTCATCCCCACCTCTAGGGTGTCTGGCTGGAGAGGAGGGTGCCAAAGTGGTGGACCAGGGAGGAGTTTCTGAGTCCAGCCAAGGTGTTGGATCTGGGAGGGACAGGTCCGTCAGGATTCAGTCCCTCTGTCTGGTCTTTGTGTCTCTGTCCTACATCCCTGCAATCACCCAACTGACAGCAGTCCCTGAGTGTCATCAGGTGCCACTTGGCATCGTCATCCTGGTTCAGGTGCAGGAGGAGACTGCATCTGCACCTGCACCCTGAGGTGTACCAGACCAAGGGAGGAGAAGCAAAGAGGGGCAGGGAAGGGAAGAGAAATGATTGCTAGTCCATAGCCAGCGTCCCCAGCACCCCAGGCCAAGAACAGCTCCCCGTCTTGATTGCTGCCTGGCGCCCGTCCCAAGATGTCATCTGTGGTGTGAGGGTCCAGGCTCAGGTTTCACTGGTCCAACCAGTGATAACATCTGGCTCTTGGGGTCCTAGGCCAGTGACCTCTTAGGCTCTCTGGTGCCTCACAGTCTGCAGGGAAAGTTTCCTTTGCTCCTGGGCTGACAAGCCTCCTTTGCTGATGTGAAGTTAGCCCAGCTTCCTGGCCCCTCCCTGAGTCAACTATCTCCTTCACACAGAGTCCTGCAGTGTCCTGCCCCCAGGCTCCGCTTGGCTCAGCTTTGAAGGAAAATTCCATCCAGCCATTGCCGTTGCCCAAACACCATCTATGCCCTTGGCCTGAGCCTGCAAGAACAGTCCTGTAAAAATCTCAAATGTTACTGTTTCAGCTTCTGTCATCAAGCTTAATCACGGCTGGTTGGAATTAGGAGACAGTAACCAGTGCCTATGAGTTAATGCTGACAGTAAAGTGTGCCACTTCCCCGTGTACAGCGTGACTTCACTGCACAAGCTGATTCAGTCTTCAGACATGGTGGTGATAGCCCATTTAACAGAGGAGACAGTAGAGGCTGCTGGTGGGGTCAGCATCCCCAGAAACAGGCCCCTGGATGTGGTACTCTTCACAGCTCTCCCTGTGACCCAACTGAGGGGCAGAAGAAATGGGGATAGAATCATTTGGGTTGGAATCCAGTCCCTGCCCTACCTCCCTCTATGCCCCTGAGTAGCTCGGTCTCTTCCAGAATTCAGTGACAACCCCCACTGTGATCTATAGCACCGTGTGCAGTCTTCTGTACGTCAGAGCCCGAGAGTCAGCTGTCATACTTAGACCACGTGTGTTGGAAACATGACGTTGAGCCAAATAGCCAAATAGAACAGGTCTCTCTCTTTTAAAGCCCGGAATTCCTCTCTCTCCTTGTTCCTGCATCCTGCCTTTGGCCCCCAAGCCTTGCTGGCTGCCTCTCCCTGGTTTTTATCTTCCTCCTGTCGGCCTGTCTATGACCTGAGCACTTTTTCCCTCGGAAGTCCATCTACACCGCCCTTTCCTGGTACCTCCTCCTTTTGGACCATCCCATCTGTTTCCCCGAAGGCTGTGCCCCAACCTGACCCTTGGGGATGCTTGTGTTTGATGCAGCTCCTGCCCTTGCTAGGACCTTCTGTCTCTGTCCCCACGTCTCCCAGTCCAACCCCCATCCCCTCTAGTTCTTTCCTCTCACTCCACACCTGTTCTCAGAGCATGGTTCCGAGGTCGGCAGCATCAGCGTCACCTGGGAGCCTGTCGGAAACTAGACCTCCGAATCTGAACTCTGGGGGCAGGACCAGCACCCTAGGTTTTACCAGCCTTCCGGGCACCCCTGAGAATTTTGGTGTACACTCTCCTGGGTGATCCCTGGAGCTTTGCTAACCTTTTATAGGAGAACGCTTCCCAAAGCGTGTCTCCAGGCCGGCCCTCCCCCTGGTTCCGGGTGATTCCATGAGAGTAGGATGGTTTCCCAGGACTGTGAGATTCGCAGGAAGAGCTGCTCAGCTGGGACAAGCCCGGAGTCCCGGGCTTCGGAAGGGTGAAGGGACCCAGGAAGTTCACGGTTTCTAATCCAAGGATGACTTTCTTTTTCAGCAAGTAGATCCTTTCTCAAAATAAACCATAGGTTGGGGGGCGTGGATGACCATTTCAGAGACTCCAGGAGAATTCAGGGGCCTGACAAGGATGCACGGGTCCGAACCTTCCTTTGCCATGTACGTTGAGAGCTATTCTCAGAAATCTGCAGGATCGGGAGCTGCTCATTGATTTCCACTGTAATATACAAGGTTAGCGAATGTGGACTACTCTTCCTCAATAAGTTCCTACACTGAAAAGGTTCAGATTAGATATTAATTAGTCTCATTGTTATAAGCCTGTTAAAAAATCTCCCAGGCTGTCCTATGTTCTATATACCTGGTCTAACAGACCCCCTGAAAAGACCAAGTCTTCTGGGTGTCAAGGCTTGCTTGGACCTGCTTGGGAAATCTGCTTTCCTGGAAGGCTTATGCTGCTGCCGGCCTGGCCGTGGGATTAGGCACGGGTCAGAGCTGGGGTCACAGGACAAAGATCAAATGTCAGCCCTTGGGGCTAGGCCTGGGCCCATGACACAAGCCAGGTTGTTTTCCTAAGCGACTCGTCTTCCAGTCCAAGCCCAGAGTCAGGGGCAGGGAAGTGTCTGAGGGACGGGCAGAGATGGGGGCCTGGGGGCTGGGATCTGGAGACCTGCCACCTCTGCTTCTCCAAGATTTGCAGTCCCCAAGTTCAGGGTCGTCAGAAGGAAGCCTCCACTGGTGAGCTTAGCATGATCATAGCTGTGTTCACTGAGGTTGACTCTGCTCCTGGGACTGTACCGCCTGCCCGAGTGACCTTCTTGATTCCTCCTACCATCAAGGAGAGAGATGCTGTTTTTGTTTAATGAGGTGAAATGGACATGATATAAAATTAACACGTTAAGGTGACATTCAGTTGAATTTAGTACATCACAGTGTTGGCAACTACCACCTCTATGTGTCTCAAAATATTTCCAACACCCCAAAACCAAACCCTGTACTGATTTAAGCCACTTTTCCTCCTTCCCTCTTCCCGCAGCACCTAGCAACCACTAATCTGCTCTCTGTCCCGATGGGAATTGCTGACTCTGAATATTTCCTATAAATAGAATCATACAATACGTGGCCTTTATACTTAGCGTCGTGTTATCAAGTTTCATCCATGTTGTAACTTGTATTGGCACCTCATTCTGTTTTGCATGGCTGAGTAATGTTCCATTGTGTGGCTATGCGGCCGTTTGTCTGTCTGTCTATCCATGGATGGCTGTTTGGGCTGTTTCCACCTTGGCAAGTGCAACTTCCATCACCATTTCACAGATAAGGAGTTTCAGAGTTTGACGCTCTTTTCCAGGTTCACCCAGTGAGCGGCTGAGCTGGGCCTTGAATTCAGGTTTGGAAATCTCCACTCTTAACTACAAAAGTCTGCTACCTCTCAGCATGTCTGAGCGGCTGGTCTTGGTTCCGTGGTGTCATGGTCAGCACTCTGGACTCTGAACAGCCTATCTTGGGCTAAAAAGAGAGAAGAATAGAATTCTCTGGCCCTCTCCTGGGACTCTTTGAGGAAGAGGATTCTTGGCCGGTCTTTGTTTTGAATACCATTTTGCGGGCAAAAAACAAAGAATCCTCAAAGGAGATTAATATCGAACATGACGTAATTCATTACGATATTTCTTTTAAAAAGTCACCCTTGTTGGGGGGCCTGGGTGGCTCAGTCTCTTAAGCATCCGACACTCAGTGTTGGCTCAGGTCGTGATCTCAGGGTGGTGAGATCGAGCCCCATGTTGGGCCCCACACTCAGCGGGGAGTCTGCTTAAGAGTCTCTCTCTCCCTCTGCTCCCTCCCCTGGCTTGTGTGCTCTCTCTCAAATAAAATAAATTATTAAAATCTTTTTAAAAAGAGTTCACCCTCGTTGAGGTGTAAGTCACGGGCAGTAAGGTTCACCAGCATGAAGTGTACAATTTGATGAGCGCTGGCACATGACAGTTGCATAACCACCTCCACAATCAAGATACAAAGTAATTCCCCCTCCACCGAGCCTCCAGCCGTTACCTCCCCCAGCAACCCCTCCCCGGGGCCCTAGCTGCCTCCACCCAGGAAGCGCATTGCAATTCACGAGTGTGTGTCTTACTCTTTAGTGCCCCGTGGCACTCCCTTTGTGGGATCTGTCTCAATTTGTTTATCTACCCCCCAGTTGATGGACATTTGGGTAATTTCCATTACTGGGCTCTTACGAATAAGGCTGCTATGAACATTCATGTCCAAGAAGCCGTCTGGGCACGGGAGAGGAATTGCTGGGTCATACGGGAAGTTGTACCGTCATACGTCAGCCCGGAGAGGTGACTTTCCGCGGTGCCGGGCTCCCTCTTCGGGCTCCAAGTGGGTTCAGCCCCTGGACGCTACAGGGAGGCCCCTGAGCCTGTCCTTCCTGGGCTGGGGGAAGCCTGTGCATCCCCAGGAGTTTAACTGTTCCTTCCCTGGGGCCATGTCCTGTTGGTTAGAGGGCGGCCGCCAGGCCTTCTCAGAGAAGCAGGCGGGTTGGAACTGAGGAAGAAGTTTGCATTTAAAACAAAACAACAGCAGGGCGCCTGGGTGGCTCAGTGGGTTAAGCCTCTGCCTTGGGCTCAGGTCATGATCTCAGGGTCCTGGGATCAAGCCCCGCCTTGGGCTCTCTGCTCAGCAAGGAGCCTGCTTCCCTCTTTCTCTCTGCCTCCTTGTGATCTCTCTCTCTCTCTCTGTCAAGCAAATAAATAAAATCTTAAAAAAACAAAAACAAAAAAACCCACAAAACAACAGCAACAACAAAAATCCTCTCAATATTCTAAGCTGGTGACTCAGAGCCTGTCAACCTCTGGTTTGTGAGGATATCAAGAGCTTTCCTCAAAGTGCATCCCCTGGTGGCCGAGGGTCCCCGAGAGTGGCAAATGGTCTACCTTTCTATTTTTCTCTGCACGAGATGGGGCCCCTGGTGGATTAAGAATTTCAGGGTGCACAGGCTAGGCCTCTCCTTGTGGCCTGGCTGGGAAACCGCTGAGCCCCTCCCAGTCAGTGGGCCGATACCTACCTGCTGCTAGAATTTTCCTACACAGGAGCATTGTGGTGCCCCCACGTTGTTTGGAACGGAAAAGGAAAATGAGCAGGCAAATGTCCAGGCAAATACCTGTGGGTTTGAAAACAGAGCTCTTCTCTCCAGGACTTTTCTAGGGGAGTCATTTGCATGCCCATCTGATAGCAGGGGCCCAGCCAGGCCCAGCAGATAAAGCCCATCTAGGACCTTTGAACGAAAAATAAACATTAGCTTCTTTTAGACCCCTAGAAGGTCATTTGCATAAAAACCTGCAGCATTTCCAAGCTCTTTGGAGTAGGGGGTGGAAAGGGAGAGGTGAGGGCGAGTGAGTTTGCATGAACCTGGGAAAGCAGAACTAAGTGGTTCAGGTTAACCCATATTGTTTCCTTATTATTTGCAAAGATACGGGCCCCCGAGAAGTGTGCGCTGGGAGCCCTCCCTGATCCTTGCGCTGGTGCCACTTCTAATTTCTCACTTGACCTCTTCGGACCTCAGGTTCCTCTTCTATAAAATGAGTAAATGGGGCCAGATCCCCCATGGAAGCCATCTGCCTGCATTGAGCCTGTATTACACACCAAGCACTCTGCTAGGAGATCAAGGTACAACAGGATAGATAAGATCCCTGCTTTCAAAGAGCTCCCGTGGGAGTCAGGCCGGTGGGCAGACACCAGCCATGACAGTGCTAGACAGGAGGAGGGACCGGTATAGACCTGCAGTGGTCCGGCCTGTCCCCATGGGGGTTATCAGCTCATGATGATCTGGGCTTACTTCCAGATGATAGCCAGTGTCTCCCCCACATTGACTGATGCCTTTTACAAATGTAAATGACAAGTTTAAAGACACCCACCGTCTGAATTATGGCTGCCTTCTCCTCTACTCTCCCTGCCTCCTTTGGAGCCCCTGGAAGGTGTCCTAGAAGAGATGTCCCCACTAGACCCTCTGGCAGTGGGAATGATGTCCCACCAGTCCCAAGCTGGGTGTCCATGGGGCCTCACCCGTGTTCAGGCACAGCTTCTGGATTTGGTAATCTATGTGAAATTTTGATGTCGTTGGAAGCACGTAAGGAAAGAAAGGGGGTGTGATTCCGTTAAACGTTTGTTCTGTACAAGAACAGAAGTCTAAAGCTAGAAGGTAATTGGATGTTGTGAGAGGCACACCAGCTGCGGCCTTCTCAGCTGGAAGGCAGGGCCAGACAGCAGAAAGAGCCCCAAGAGGTCCGGAGACTGGACTCCCATCCTGGCTCTGTCGTTCACCAGGCAAGGCTCTGCGACTCCGTTTCCCCGTCTGTGAAGTGAGCAGATTGGACGAGGCAGGCTCGGGGTCTTTGATGCCTGACTTGCAAACGGAACGTGCTCCTCCATGTACTGATTACGGAGAACCCGATTTGGAGAATCTGGGAGAACCAGCTCAGGCCTAGCCGGCGCCCATCAGATGATGGAATGGACCAGTATAAAGGCGGACAGTATTTCTGGCTGGCGAGTGGGTTTTGTCTTTTTTGAAGGATCCTGTTACCTGGGGACCCTCAAAGAAAAGCGGCTTTGGTTTGTGCAATAGCCCGGAGGCGAGCATGTTTGCAAATGGGGCTTCCCAAAAATGCCCCTGGCTGCTTTGCTCTCTGGACAAGCCCTCCTCAAGAATTTATTTCAACCCAAAACCTTAGCATCACTGACTTTATCAAAGAAACACAAGCTTTCACAGCTCCGAGACATGGAGACCTCCCTCTTCTGGTCCCCTTTGCCTTTAAGAATTCTTATTGTGACTGGCGACACTCTCTGGGCACAATTAATTAAATCAATGGCCCTCTCATAAATTTAAAAATACATCCCCCATGCCTTTAAACCTCTGAATCCCAGCTGGGGAACTGAAAGGCGTGAAATACACAGTCATCATGTCACAGTCCTGCAAGCGGGATCCTGGAGCTGTAATTCTGTGATGAATGTCTCCAAGACACACACCCACAATTTGGTTATGCCCCAGAGGCGCCAGGAGGGCCTTGAGTAGGTGGGGGGAAGGTTCTAGAAGGAAAGCCTGGGCTTCCCTGTGGTATGCTTTGGGGATCAGTGTAGACTGGAGGCCCAGACGATAATGTGGGGCAAGACCTGGGCTTTCTAGAAAGTTCATGACATACTTGTCTCCATCCACAGATTTGGAAAGAAATCCTGGAAATTCCTCTGAGACCACTGGGAGGCATCATGGGCTCATCCCGCTCATCCCCCTGAGTGAGGAGATGAAGGAAGTGACTAGTGGTGACTGTACCACTCCTGCTGGAAGGCTAGACTGCTCAGACCTGACTGAACATACAACTCTCTTGAAACCCCCAGGACCTGCTAAGCCCCAGGTTCTGACCAAGCCACTGACAATGTGGGGCCCTGCCCTTAGGCGGTGAGCGCCCTCCAGGGGCCGCAGGCAGGCTTGCGGGCAGGGTAGTGTGAAGACGGGACTGGGGCAACCAGCCTCGGTGGGCAGCTAGCCTGCTGGGAGACAGGCCTCCCAGGCAAGGGACTCCTGGGGGAACTGAAGGGTTAGGTTAGTTGGAACCTTCCAGGTGATGGAGCGGGGAAAGGGTACTGCCCAGAGTTTGAGGGACTGGAAGTTGTTCGGTGTGACCCAGATTGAGGGTGTTGAGCTCTGGCCAGGAGATGAGCTTCCAGACAAGCGAGAAGGCGCCTTCTCAGTGCCCTTAGAACCGCTGGGAAGGACTCAGGGGGGCGGGGGAGGAGGCCGATGGGCTGTGCATTCCAGGCGCTCAGCAAATGCCCTTTGGTGCCTTTGGGGAATTCACTTTATTACCCAATTTGACACAATATTGAAGTTGAGACTTTTCCGTCCCCTTTGGTTTCAGTAGATTCTATTCATTTTTATTTCCTTTTGTTTTTGTTTTTGGTTGATATTGTTCCCAGTTCACTGAGAATTGTATTTCAGAAAATACTGCTTCCTGAACTCCTTGGCTTTTCATTACAGCAATTATTTTATTTAGGACAAATAAGGGAAAGCCCTATTTCACATGTGCTAATAAACCCACAGTGCCCCCCCGCCCCCCCGCCCCATCTCACTTCCAGAGCGGGGAGGCCAAGCAGGCGACTTCCACCTACCCCTGGGTGGGACAGGCTGGGGATTCGCAAGGCCTGTGACCTCTCCAAATGCCCATCCGTTCCTGGCAGGATCTGTGTCTGATGGCCGCTTCTCATCGAACCCTGCCTGGGAGGTGCTGCTTTCCCGATCGGAACCGACAAGGAAAAGGGGTCTGAGAGATCCAGGAGCACCCGAGGGAGAAAGCAGAGCGAGGCTGGTGTTCGGGGAGGGTGTTTCTTCTGTCGGACCTACCCAGTGGGGAAGGTTCCTCCATCGTGGCAGCCACGAACACCCCCAAATCCCCTTTCTGATGGGGCTGGGGAGACCTTGGCTCTCCCAGAGAGGCAACCGTGGACGCTGCATGTTCCAGGTCTAAAAGCGTCCCCCTACCCCAGGCTCGGGCCACGACGAAGGCTCAGAAAGACAGAGTCAGGGCAGGGGAAGGGCTTATCCTTTTTCTGTATGCCCACCCACGGGCCCCAGTGTCTCTGGACCCGCCTGGAGAAATGATGGGCCAAACTGTACATTTTAAACTTCTTTTTTTAGCAGTGGACTTTTAAGGCAATTTGGAGTGAAAGCAAATATATTGCTTTGGGCTGGAGAGGAGAGAAGGAGGCGCCCTGGTGGTTCCAGATTCCTGTGTCCTCCAGGCGAGACAATGCTGTGTTCTCTCCCCGCCCCATCTGCCCTGTCTGCATAAAAAGCATTTGAAACCACTGCTTGAAAATATTCTTGAATCTACATCTATTTTCAGCTTATGCTCGGTTCTTAGCATTAAAATAAACCCTAGCACCTCATTACGCACTGTATGGAGCAGAACCTCCTTTCATTTGTAAAACTGTCTCCTTCAAGCTCCAAAGGGTGCTTTCTGGTTGGCGTAGGAATCTGCATGCTTCCTGGGGAGAAGGGCAGGTGTGCGAGCCAGCCGTCCTGGGTTTCATCCCGGGGGCTGGGCTAATGCGGACTCCTTCCTCTCTGTGCTCATCCTTTCACTGGGAGACGTCAGCTGCCCAGATCCTTGATGACCATTGGATATGTTGACTAGTGACCCTGTCTTGCCTGCTGTACCTCCCTGCTCGTCTTCTCCCTTTACACGTTGGATTTTAAAAAACACAGAAGGAAGGAATTCCCTTTGCTTATTTGGGACTGTGGTAATCTTATAAAGCTGGTCCTTTTTCTCTTATCTTTTTTGGGGGGGGGGATGGGGCATCTCTGAAAGCTAGTCGTGGCACTGATCATTCATTCCAGTAAGCAGTGACTTGGTCAGCTCAAACATGCGGCGTTTATGCCCTGCTGGATGGGGTCTCAGATGGGCAGTTACGGGAGCTTTTAACCGCGAGGACCTACCCATGCCCCAAAGCCCCTTCCTTGTGTATTTCTGCTCTGAGCAGAGCCCTGTGATGTCACCTGTCTCCCCCACTTGCCAGGACTTCTCTCTGCAGGGTGTCCCCCTCCCCCCCACCGTCTTGGTCCCCGACCTAAGGACTCCAAGTCCCTGATGGGTCCTGGACCACTGATTTGAGGCTTTTCTGTTCCCTTTGATTCGGTCTTTGGCAGAGCCCCAGGAACAGGAGTCCTTGATGGCACCTGGCCCTTTCTAGTCACCGACAAGGGAAACCTGAGAAACCATTCTCAGAAATGGAACTAAATTGTCAGTGAATCTGTCCCCATCTGGAGAAGAGAGGAAGATTTGGGATGGCAACAAAGGCTCCTTTGATTTCTGTTAATTAACTACTTTGGACTCAGGGGTCTGAAGTGGCTTTCGTTTGACACACAAAGAATCCGGGGCAAGGATGACACCCACGCTCAGGGTGTCTGCACTGGAAAGGGCTCTGTGTATTTACCTGTAGGGCAATTCAATTAAAAATAAAGAAAGAGGTGAATCTATGAGATTAGCTCCAGGAACAATGGCACCGATTGTGGCCGGGTGTAACAATCCAGCCGAAAGCAGATGTTAAACAAATATTTTGATGGCTCCAATCAGCCCGAGTGTGAATCTCGCGTTTGTCTTTCTCATTATCTCCAGGGGGTACAAATCCTGAAATCTTCATCAGCAATCCACTTTGGTGATTACTGAAACGATGTCGTGAGAGCTTGGTTGCAGATATCCGTAGGAAGGGGCCTGATCTATGAATGCGGGGACGTTCTGGTGTTGCCTGCTTTCATTTCCTCGTCCCTCCGATGCTTCTGGGAATGTCCTTCCGTTACTGGGAGGGTCTCCTGGGCTTTCGTGACAGACTCAGGAGAAGGAGGGGGCAGAAGAAAACAGGCTGTAGGCTGGGGCCGGACGCAGTATTGATGGGAGGACCCTATGGAGGCTCCTGGAGGTTTTCTTCCATGGTGTCTAGAAGAGACAGTAGATGGGAGCTGCAGTGTGTGAGAAAACATGATTTGAAGGGAAGGGCGAGTTTAGGGAGTGTCGTCCTGGGCCGTGGATCCCCTTCACGAGTGTACCTGTTATGAATGAATGAATGAATATATGTAGAAACGTACGTAGAGGGACAAGCCCTTGCCTATAGGTTGACCCAAGTGATTATTTTGTTAGATTATTATTTTGTTTGTAATGAAGCAAGCATGAAACTTGGAATACTTCTTAAATCCTTGAATAGGAATATTCAAAATAGATAGGACTTAATACGACTTTGGAATTTGAACGGTATTTCAACCTTCCATTAAAACAGAACAGTCACCTGTCTTCTTCACACCTCCCTTTCTCGCTCTGAGCTGGGCGCCAGCTGCGCGAGGACAAGGGCACCCCTGTCTTGTTCGTGTTGGGGCTCCATGGCCGTGCCTACAGCTTCACAGGCCTTTAATATGTATTTGTTGCACGAAGGAAGGGAGGCATCCGAGGAAAGTCAGGTTCTCCGTGGTCCATCCTGTTCCCTGCAACGTCTCTGAAAACACTTTGGAGCCGCTCTGACCCGAAATCCGGTCTTGTGAGGCCAGATGCTCCGGGGACTTCCTACCCTCTCCTGGGCTTGCCATGGCTCCCGACTTTGTCCCCACAATGCAGCTGGGCTGCATTTATTATAATGTTGGTCACACTGAGGCAGGTAATAAAATTTGAGTGGTAGGTACAGAATCATTTCATTTGAACATTTTTAACTTCCCATTTTTCAAATGGCCATCTGGCTTTGTATAGACACAATGAAAGAATTACGACCTTTGGCCAACTTTACTGAACAAGGCGATAAAATATAGTTGAAGTATATAGTGCCTTTTGATTTTTGGGGAGGCGGGATGTCATTATAGCCTGAATTATTCTATTTCATCGAATGGGCCTGAGCATTCTACAGAGACTGGAAAGTCCTTTGACTCAGTCCGTGAGACTTTGGGAGAGGAAGGGCGGGCGGTCCTGGGAAGGAGTCATTTGTGTTCAGGATTCCTGAGGAAAGGAATTTCACATCTGCTAGGTCGAGTCCCTTAGTTTCCCTGAGACTCAGTATTCCTCATAAAACATGGAAATGACATGACCTGATTTGCCTTCTTTATGTCACAATTATGCGGGCCAGTTAGAAAAAGCCATCTTCAAAGTACTTTCCAGACTTTGAAGTGCCATGCAAAAATCTCTCGCATGTTCTGTTTGCTTAAAGCGACTTCCAGAGGCTTGGAAGATACGTTATATATGGACACATGGAAATAAATCTTAATATTCATATTAAGAGTCAATAACACAACATTTGTCAGCTCCATAATCATTATTTACCTACAGTTGCAGATCACTTTATGAGGATAATGACTTGGGTAATTGCTTTGTTATGGCAAGATAGCCACACACTTACGGCCAACCATGTAAATTACAGCTTCTTAATCTCACAATTACAGAGCGGTGGGAAGGCGACCGAAGAGGCTGACGTGGCACCGCTAATTCCCAAACAGCGCGCTGGGTGGGACTTTTCTTATTCCCTGTCCTGACGGGTTAACGGCGGGATGCAGTGAGCAGGGTCATCTGGGGCCTGGCCTGTCCGCGTATAAGGTGGAGACTCATTGTTTTAGCTGGCGTTTTAATAGGATGCTTCTCAACGTGAGAAGCAAACATAGGAATTGGAACACTCGCCTTCCTCTCCGCCAAGTGATGGCATAAGATGGCAGATGCAGTGGCCTGGAGGTTACCTCTTGAATGAGTGCCTGCTTCCCCTGAGGTCCTGGGGGAGGGGTCGGTGTGGAGGTCAGGCCCCTGCTGAAGAGGATTTAGATCAATACAGGAAAGGGGTTGTTGGCTGCCATTCATTCTGGTGAGAGTCAGTTGAGCTCTTTCTAAGAAGTGCACAGCACTGGAGTCGGGCTCTTCGAGCTTGGATGGCTTTGCGATTTTTGAGCCATGGGAACCGGAATCGGTTACTTCTCTCCTCTGGGCTTTAGCTTCCTCATCTGTAAAACGGGCATGGCAATAATAGAACTTCTCTCCGGGCTAGTTGTGAGCCAGGTTAAATGCGAGGATGCAGATTTAGTGCTGAGAGTGGTGCCTGGCCTGCAGGCGGAAGGCTGGCCGCGTTGGCTGGACATCCGTCAGGTGTAACCCCATGCCCAACCCCTGGTACACTAATTCCTTACGTCACCGATTCATGGAACGTTGCCCGCCTTCAGGAATCCTCACATGTCCCATATGCTGCCAGGTTACGACCAGGCGCTGTCAGCCTAAAGCAGTCTTGCCTTGGGGGTTGGAAGCTGACCTTATGTGAGGACACCCCGCATCTGGGCTTTCCCGATGCTTGAGTGACACTCTAGAAATGCTTTACTTTTTAAGCCTAATGAATGAGACCTAACTTACAGGGTTTTTGGATGAACATTCTCAGCCTTTCAGCTTGGTCTGCATGGCCACCAACCTGCCTTACTTCAAAATCCTGCACCCACAAGCGATTAACTCGATTTACCTCGTCCTCGCCTTCTCCTCCCATGGAAACCCCCTTTGTTCGCCCGGATTCGCATGAATTCCAGCCTCCCATAGAGCTATTTTCTCTCTGTCCAACCTGCAGATTCGTGAGCCATCCCCACACCCCCATGGGTGATGTTCATAAGTGTGCTTACCAGCAACTCAGGGAAACTTGCACAAATAAGACCTTGACCTTGACACTCAGAACTTGACATTTCTCAGCCCTGTTCTGTCTTTCAGAATCTGAGCCCCAAAATGGTGGCTTTCTTTGGGGGATGCCAACATGCCTGCATTCACCAACCCCAAAGACTTGACATGTGTTTTCCTTATGGCCAGAGAGAAGTTCCAAGAGTCCCACGTTGGAATGGGGAGGGCAGGGGATTTCAGAATTCTCTTAGGAGCCGTCCCAGGAAACTAAAGGGGAGTTGTACTGCAGAGTTGACGTTTGCATTAAAATACAGATTTCTATTTCTCTTGAAACCATAGTCTCAAGAGATTTTTGATCCATAGAAAAGGGAGACGTGGACAGCTGGAAGGAAGAAGTAAGTGCTTCTGTTGAGAAGAGGAATGAGCCGGCTCCAGGTGAAAGCCTTTCCCAGGTTGCAGCTCTGTGTTGGCGTGTCTATCTTGGGAACTATTTTTCTGACCCATTTTCGTGCCCAAGAATAGAAGCTTTCCCACGATCCTGCGCATTCCCAGGTCCAGAGAACGTGAACTGTAGAGGCGCGTAGCTTTAGACAGATGGAAGGGTGCGTTCTAAATGCTTGTCCTCTTAGCAGAAATGCATGCTGAGTGGCTACGTTACGTTCATCTTTTTAGTGACATTAAAGCCAAGTGCAGAGAAAATGCACTATTAAAGCAGAAAAGGTCAAAGGGTGCAGGTGCACAATTTTAATACTCGGAGAACCAGCAATTTTCTTTCTTTTCTTTTTCTTTCTGATGCGAGGAAATGAAGGACTATTCTAGGTAGGAGTCCTGAACTCTCTGCTAAAGACAGTCACTTTCTAACCAAGGACATGTAGTTGACTCAGTTCTATGCATTGGGGCCTGGCACCCTCCGGTCTGCTGGGCAGTGTGTCTGCGGCAGCTCTAGAAGTGGACCCGGGACCCTGGTCTGAATGCCTGGTCTTCCGCTTTTCACATGGCCTTGGGTAAGCTGCTGATAGTCTTAGCCTCAGTGTTCACATCTCTGTAATGGGTAGAGTAATAGGTGCTTTGCGGCAACGTCACACAGTGTGGGTGAAAGCACAGGATAGAAGCTGAGGAAATGTCAGTCTCCTTCTCATCTTTTCTTTTTTGCCCCATACCTCCTTCCTTCCCTCCTTCCCTTTCCTCCTTCCTTCCCTCCCTCCCTCCCTCTTTTGAAGTGCTTTTTGGAGCACTGCGGCATGGAGGCAGAAGTGGGGATTCCCGGAAGGTCTGGGGTCAGGACGCTCGGGTGCGCTCTCAGACTCACCACACTGTTGCTCAGGTGTCGTCTGAGGACTCCCTCATCAGAGGCATCTGACGGGCTGTGTCAAACGCAGGGTTCTGAACCACGGCAGACCTGCCTGATCAGGAACTCCGAGGCGGGCCCCAGGATTCTGGGTGTTCAGCCCTGGGTGTACCCAACACCGCTGAGGGCCCGCACGTGGCCATTGCCCACCCTTTTCCTGACGGAGCCCAGTTTTGTTCAGGTGTCCTTCCTTCCTGACAAAATGGAGGGGCAAATCCTGACTGGTCTGAACAGACCCAGAAGCCCTCGGTCCCCTGCCAGTGACGGGCTTAGTGGAGCGCAGGGGACTCTGTGCTGACCACGGAGATGACAAGGGCTGAAAGGGGGGGGGGGCTGCTGGTCAGATTGCCTTGTTCTTTGTAAAACTCCTGTCTCCTTCCACTAGAGGCTGGAAGCAGGGTGGCCATCTTGCAACCCAGGCACCAGCCAAGGACGAAGCCAGAGGTCCTCACTGATGTGTCGGGCAGGTGGGACATTTGTGTCCATTTAAAAGATTGAGACATAATTAATAGAACATCAAATTTACTATATTAAAGTATAATCCACTGATTATATATATATATATACATATATATGTGTGTGTGTATATATATATATATATTTTTTTTCTTTTTGCTTCAGTCTCTTCACAATGTTGGGCAACCATCACCATTAATTCCAGAACATTTCCATCATCCTGGAGAGACACCAGTACCCACCAGCAGTCACTCCCAGGTCTCCCCTTTTCCCAGTTCCTGGCAACTACTAACTTACCTCCATCTCTGGGGGGTTGCCTATTCTGGACGTTTCACGGAAATGGAATTTCTCAGTACGTGGTCTGCTGGGCCCGTCTTCTTTCCCTTGGTGTAATGTTTTCAAGGTTCGTCCACGCCGTAGTGTGGGTTAGCACTCTGTTCTTTGCCATGGGCCAACAATGTTCTGCCGTAGGGACGTCCACCATTTTGTTCACCCGTTTGTAAGTTGATGGACATTGGGGCCGTTCCCACTCTTTGGCTGCTGTGAGTAATGCTGCTATGAACATTTGTGCACGAGTTCCATGAGGAAGTGTGTTTCCCAGTCATCTGGGGATGCGCATCAGCCGGTTCTTGTCCTTCCTAAAATCCAGATAATATGGCAGAAGGCTCAGAGGTAGACTCTAGAGTTTGGCCACCTGGGCACAATTCCTGGCACTAGTGCTGACTAGTGAGGGGATATTGGGCAGGTGACAGGATGTCCTGTGCATCAGTCCTTCTGTCAGGTGGCTATGGTAACTATGTTGTCTCCACAGGACTGCAGCGAGGACTTAACGAATTAATCCAGTAATATGCCTTAGAACGCTATGTGACACGGAATTCACGCCCAGACAATGTTGTCATGTTTTTAATAAAGATTTTGATTTATTTATTTGAGAGAGAGACTGAGAGAGAGAACATGAGCTTGGGGGAGGGGGCGGGGAGCAGACCTCCCACCGAGCAGGGAACCTGATGTGGGGCTCGATCCCGGGACTCCAGGCTCATGACCCGAGCCAAAGGCAGACGCCCAACTGACTGAGCCACCCAGGCACCCCAGCTGTTGTCATTAATGTCTTACCCACACACCAGAAAGAATTCACTGGAGAGCTTTCTGCTGAATTTATTCTCACCTGTCTCCAGGGAGCGAGGCGAGGGAGATAGCCACCATCGTCGCACCCACCGGCCGTCCTGATGACCCAGACAGAGTGCGCACTGGCTGCACAGGGAAAACAACCCAAAGACTGGCCAGAGTGGCCAGGGGTACCGCCTTCTATTTCCTCTGCTTGTCTGTCACTAATTATTGAAAATACCGGGTCTGTTTTTCTGTGCAAGACCCAAGCCCCCTCCACTTCCCTGTTCTGTGTCTACAATTCTTGCAAGGTTTTGATTCTTCTTTGGTCATTACCTTTTATCAGGATGCACATTTCCCTGGGCTCTTTGCTCCCTACCTCTATACATCTTTTTAGCGTCTCATGTTCAAAGGTCAGCATGTTAGTCAGACTGGTAATGGCCTGCTTCTCCCACCCCACCCCAGTTCCAGCTGGCAGGAGGGCTGATCTGCCCTTAATACTGTGCCTTCGCCACGGCTTCGAGTGAGAAATATGAGACAAGATGTGGCCTTGGGAGAGGTCCGCGGTCCTCCATTTCGAGCATTCCCCCGAATGTTATAATTAATGTGTTATAATTAATAACTAGCCCTGCCCCGGCCTGAGCTGAAATTCACATCCCAGTCCCAGGGGGCACATGCATCTTGGCAGAGCTGCGGGTCTGGGCCTGTGGTTCAGACTTCTCTAGCATTACGGGCACCTCCTTGCCAGGCCTGGAACCCTGAGGCAGGCTGAGGATTTGATTCAGCCGCACTGGGGCTCTGGGCCTGAGAGCCCTCCTATCCTGAACTGACCGTTGCAAAGGTCCTGCTCGGGGAGGCCTGATCACACCCCAACCGAAGGACCCCAGAGCTCAGCGGCCAGGTCTGCGTCTGTGAGTTTTTATCGGCCGTGTGGGCCGGTAGCTAAGCAGCTGGGCTCTGGAATCAGAAGGTACAGATGCAGTTCCTGCCCCCATTCTCCTAGCTGTGTGATCTCAGGCAAATGCCTTCCCTCTCTGAGCCCTAGTGACGTCATCTGCCAAAGAGCAGAGACGACGACATCCACCTTACCCTGTCATTCTGTGGGTCAAACAGGACGACATGAGTGCTTTGCAGAGTCTCGGGTTGAATTCTCACCAGAGATTAGCTGCTATCACCATTACCTTGGTCACACTCACTGTGTCCCCATCCCTCCTCGTCCCTCACCACTCATGGAGAAACCCGGCACTACTATGAGTACCCGTGGGCCTCCAGCCCCCAGTGCCCCTCCTGCCCCAAAGACCTGGCCTCAGGGCGGCTCAGGACCTTTCCCTGCAGACCTCCTGCCAGACAAGTGCTTCCCAGCCCGCAGGCCCCCATCGCCCTCCGGCTGTCTCTGCTGTCTGGAGGACTCTAATGGAGGTCGGGCCTCTAGCCCCCACCCCGAGGGCTGAGGCCTGGACTGACATGCCAAGTCCCAACCCCTACCCATGCTCCAGGCCGAGCCACTTGGCCAGGGTCTGTTTGGTGTATGAGGGTCCCACCTATGATTCATGAAAAGGAAGAAGACAGAAGCCGTGTTCTCTGTGCACGAAGCCGTTCTAAGAACCACAGTGAGGAGCCACCGGCCACTGGAGAGCCAGGACGGAGCCAGGCCACTAGGAGGTATTCAACTAGTAGGAACAGAAGTGCACGCGGCTTTCTCCGTGGAAACCCCACACACGTGGGTTTTCTACCACTGGGAGGAGTGCAGAGGGGTGGGGGGAGCTGGCCTGGCTCCGGCGGACGGACAAGGTGGACCAGAGCAGGAGGAGGCAGAGGGCATTGAAGGGCGTGGCCAGCTCTGGGCCAGCCCAGGTAAGGGTCCGACCTCGGTCAGGGTCCAGGCTTCAGCCTCGCCAGGGCCTCCAGTTTGGGAGGCTGATTAGCCGGAGCCTGTAGTTCGGAAGGAAGAACAATGCTGGGTCGGCTCGGCGTGCCCAGGCTGCGGAATCCCCAGCTCATTACACACCCGTTTGCACGTCCAGGTCTGGAATGAAATGTCGAGCTGCCGACGGCTTCCTACAAATTCCTCGGTGTTTTGTTTAAGGGGAAGAAATGCACCCAGATCTTACTCCGGGCCCTCCTTGCTCCGTCAGCCACAAAATAAATTAGACAGGTCAAACGTTGTAGATTTAATCTCACTGTGAACTGAAAACATAGTAGCTCTCCTTGCCATCGGAGAATCTGCGAGCGCGCGGTGACCCCCGGGTGAACCGGGGCGGCCGGCAGGTGCAGCTGTGGGGACTCAATGTGACATTCATGGCGGTTCTTTGTGCCCTTCTGAGAACTGCTGGGGAGCGCTTGGAACCGAATACTCCAGGGCTTTCCCTCCCCGGCTCACAAAGACCTGTGCAAGGCAGAGAAAAGGAGAAATTGAGAGAGGAGGAGGAGGAGGAGGAGGAGGAGGACGGAGAGTGGCCGGGGGAGCAGGGGGCAGATTCTCCAGGGGCGGGGGAGGCTATGGCGGTTCCAGTTAAGGGCAGACATCGGCATAGGAGCCAACGGGGTAGAAAGAAGCTGTAGAAACAGGGCTTGGTAAACAGATTGCTCTCGGCTTCCCGGCAACACAGAGGTGGCACCTGGTCCCTGCTGGCCTTAGAGGCGGAGAGGAGAGAGAGCACAGCTCTGGGCAGTGGGGCTGGCGCCAGCTTGGTGGACAGAGGCCTGGAGAGTCTGGTGGCTTTGGGCCTGCAACCGGCGGGTGCTCCCAGGGTGGGTTTGCTGCAGCAAGTGGGAGCCAGTCCCCCAAGCCGCTCTTTCTGGGGAGAAGGCTCCCCTCCCCACCCTGCAAGCCACTCGCTCCCCTGGGAGCCCCTCAGAAGGTGCCCCATTCGGCAGGAGCGTCATCAGGGCCTGGCCTCCGGAAAGGTTTTGGGGGAGTCAGAGCGCAGTTATGAACTGCTCTACGGAGGGGTTTAGTTCTGCCCAGACGAGTCTCCCTCTCCGTGGGAAGGGGAGCCAGTGAGAGGTGAAGTCTGGTTTGAATCGCAGGGAAGGCTGGGCTCTGGGGTTCAAGGTTGGGGGCTGTGTTGGTTCTCAGATGCGCAGTGGCCAACTTAGGTCCATAGGAGTCTTAGGATTGAGAGAGAAAGGGCTTGACACCTTACAGATACCTTAGGGAAGGTCTAGGGCCCCCAGAGCCTTTTCTTCTCCTGCCTGGGATATCACCATCCACGCGTGAGTGTCATCTACACCAGCAGCTGGTGCCCAAGTGTGGGTCATGCCTGAAAGTTACCATCAGCAGGAGACTGGGCAGGTCTAGCAAGAAGGGCTGGGGCAGCCCATCTTACCTGCGTTGTATCTCCAACCATGTGACAACCTATAAAGTCACCGGGCCTCCGCCTAACAAAGGATTGTATTTTTAAAGGATTTTCCCAGAAGGGTCAAGGAAACCATGTTCTGTAGTCCAGGGTAGAGCAGTCTTCCTATAGTTTGTAGGAGCCCAAAGGAAAAGAGAGGAAGGGGTCTAGTTCCAGGGCAAGAGGAGGCCCCTTAGGGATGGGGAAGGGAGACAGTCGGAGGCTCGTTCACAAAGACTTTGTGGAGCCCACAGTGTATCCAGTGCCATGTCAGGCTCGGGGGGACTCTGAGGCTAATAGGACCCATTCTGGCCCTAGCAGGGCTCACAGGCAGCTGGTGATGTCTCCAACCTTGGAGTGTTTTGGGCAAATCCAATGAAGTTCTTCACCATGAGCCTCCCTCCCAACCAGATGCTGGCAGGGGAGCCTGGACCTGGTCCATTATCTGCTGTCCTGGTCCCTCAGCGCCTACCCAACCAGGAGCCCTAGGACCATCACTTTCTGCACAGAGTACTGGCCTGGGAGCCAGGGCCCTGCGTTTGAGCCCCAGGACCCTCGCCAATACTGTCACTAACCATCTGACCAAACCCCTTCTCAAGTCTGAGCCCAGTTTCTAGCTCTGGGCTGTGACACAGAGCCCTTATGGGTATCTGCCCCAGCACCTGAGCTGGTCTGAACTCTGTGGCCATTGGGCCACCCCCTCAGGCCTCCCCCAAGCCCTGAAGCAATAGGAAGGAGCTGTTCTGAACCTGGGGGCCAGCCCCTTGCCCAACGGGGTGGGAGGATCTGAGGCTCCTACTTTTCTCTTCTGTGTCACAAGAGCACTGGGGCCGCTTATTTCCCAATGGCCTCCGCACTTTCAGATTCAAAATGGTGCTCGCTGGAAACACCTTCCAACCCAGGAACAAAGATGCCACCAAAGTGGGGCAGGGGAGGGACATCCAGATGGGGCGCTGAGTTATCTTTCTGTCTCTCAGGCCCAGACAGTCCTTGGCAGTCCTGGGCAGCACATCCCAGAGCCTCTGTGGGTGAAGAGTGAAAGTTCTGTCGCCCTTGCTCACCTCCGGGATCTCCAAGATCACACGTTTTCCTGGGCGGGGGCAGGGCCAGAGTGCAGGAGCTCTGAAGGCAGCAACCTTGACTGTCTCCTTCACCGCTTCCCCTGTGCCTGGCACAGACCTGGTGCTGTCAGTGTTTGTTGACTGACAAAATGACCTGACACTCCGCTCCCTCCATGAAGCGATGGAGGGACGGAGGTGGTGGTGCTGGTGGGGAGTGGTGTGCTCCCCCTGCCCACGAGGACAGTGAAGAAGGGGACTTCTCTCCTGTGGCTGGTCACTCATGAGGCAGAGCTCCACCTTGGCCTGGAGAAGCCACAGAGACTCCAGCTTCTTTGTTGGGCTTTTCCTCTTGGCTCTGGACACTGTAGGTCCATGCCCCTTTGTCTAGGCATGGCCTGAGCCATGGGGACAGATTCCCAGTCTGAGCACTCATCAACTTTCCCTGTGAGCAGCTGATTGGAAAGACATGCCAGGGCCATGTGGGTCGGATTCCACAACACCTTGTCCACATCTTTCCATGCTCACCCCGTGCACATTATATCACCCAAGAGCAGTGATGAATTTGTGGATACCATGGGTTCTCTGCCTGTGGATAACACCAATGTCAGGGAGGAGTTGATGAGTCCCACAAGCGATGTTTGGAAGAATTTCTTTGGAGGCCCAGCCAGGGAGAAGAGCCACTGGCCAGGAAGCACCCAGAAGGGCTGCATACACTTCGATACACTGCAGAAGAGCCTCGAAGTACAGCTGGGCCCCGCAGGTACAGAGGGAAGGAGGACATTTTCGTGGAGGGTGTAGCACGAGAACAAGCTGTGTTCATGGAACATCTAGTAGTGGACTCGGGTGCAAAGGTGTCAAGAGACGTTGGCATGACTGTCTTGATGATGCAGTTCTTGCTCGGTAATGGGCATGACGCAGGGACAGAAGGGTAACATATCACCACACTGCGAAATTATGGCAGGTGAGGACAGAAGGGGGTCTGGGTGCAAGTAGCTGGCAATTTCAGTGCCGGGGTCAGAAGTTCACCTCTCCTGACTCCCATGGGCCGTGGAAAGGCCCTGAGATCTCTGAGCCTTCTGATTTCTGATCAGCCTTCCATTTTAGGAAAATTGTCAAAAGCGGGTATTCTATCTCTTTGGGTAAATTTGAAATTCACTGGGCAGAGAACTTAGTTGAGAGATGATTCCACCTGGAAGACTGGCCCTTAGTGGAGTTTCCTCTTCAACAACGACTCCTTCAACATCTTGGAATTTAGAATGTGTCAAGACATGCCCTCCGTCCTCTGTCCCCCCGGGCAAATCTGAGGTTAGGCAGGACTTCGAGGTCTCCTCGAAGGACTGGTGTACACCAGAGCTCAGCCATTTTTTTTTTTTTTTCCTGTAAAGGGCAGATAGTTAATATGTTAAGCTTTATGGGCCCTGCAATTTCTGTCGTAGCCACTCAAGCCTGCTGTCCCAGATGCAGAGGCACAGCGAGAGGGTGGCTGTGTTCCAGTAAAGCCCTACATATAGTGGGTGGCCTGGATTTGACCCGCGCGTCAGTTTGCTGACTGCTGGGGTAGACGGTCCAAGGGCTTGAGACACAACCCTCTTTTCAAATCATGATGCTTCGCTTGTCTGTCCTGCGGGGCTGTCCCTGGAGACAAGAACCTGCCCTTGGTCCCACTGCCCAGATTCAGAGCCGGGGCCGATGCTGGCTTCTTCCGTCCCCAGCGATGGTGTCAGACCGATGATGTCTGTCTTGACAACCACATCGACTAACTGAGGAGAGACTTGTAAAGCCGAAACATGCCCAAAGATGTTGGCTTTCAAGGTGCGTTTATGTGGGCCCCCGAGCTTCCAACCACGCCCAGCACCTCCCCGCTCCCACTGCCTGTCATTTCACAAAGGGCACTTGCCAGAAATTCCTCCAGTGGCCACTGTTGACATTGCTGTCACTCTCTGGGGGGGTGAGTCCCCACCACCAATGTAACAGTTTAAAACAAGCTTAGAAATGCTGTCAACCATCCTTTTGAGCCAAGCCTGCCAGGACCCGATTAAGCGGGGCTTGTAGCCGAAGCCGCTCTTCCCTTGATGACACGTAGTAAGTGGCAGGTAATCCGCGTCCTAATCTCCCCGCTGCCCCCAGAGGCTTACGGTAACTGATCCCCCTGTGAATGCCACGGAGTCTGATTGAGTTACCTTGAAAGGCCAAGGCTTCTTCCTGCTCCTTTCCTAATGGAATGTAGTCAGATAAAGGCACCTTGAAGTTGGCCACGGTCTCCTGAGATGTTGCTCTGCAGGGAAATTGGATTTCCCCTAAGCTGCAGCGAGAGGACTTTATGATTTTCCCTGAAGTGTTTCACCATATGCAGCCAAGGCGGCCAGTGTGCACCTGTCTGCAGGTGGGGGGCAGGGGCTGGGGAGAATCCCGGTGGCTAGCCTGCTTCCTGTTGGGGGTTCTGCCTTCGACTCCAGGGTCAGAGCAACGCTGGCCCATGGAGGGATTTCACGATCCAAATTCTGACTTTCCCCACTGCAATCAAGACCTGCCCCAGAGCCGCGCTCCCGTGGACACAAAGTGTTCGTGGCGCCCTGAAACCAGAGAGCACCTGAGCACACGGGCTGAGCGGCTCGATGCAGTCCCTGGCAAGCTTTTCCTGCATCCTGGCCCCTCTGGCTGGGGACCCGGCAGGCAGCCTGGTCGAGCAGAAAGAGTTCTGGACTCGGTCCCTGGAACCTGGCTTTGGGCTTCTGACTGAGTGCTCATGTGCCCGGTGGGTAACCCGGATCCCATGCCTTCTCTTGACCCATCTATAAACTGACGAATTTTAGTGAAAAGATCTGTCGGGTTTAAGGTTGCCAGATTTAGCAAATTAAAATACCAGACACCAAGTTAAACCTGAATTTCAGATCAACGAAGAATTGCCATTTAGTGTAACTCTGCTCCATGGAACATTGAGGACACACTTAGACTAAAAAGTTATGTTTATCTGAAGTTCAAATTTAACTGGGTATCCTGGACTTGATCCGTCAACCCTCCTCCCGTGGCTTTCACCTCACCTGGTTTCTGAATCCACACTATGAGATGGTTTGGGTTTTGACAGCCAATGGCTTCAGGTAACCAACCATAAGCAAAGGGTAGGAGGGAAGTGTCTAGATAATTCTGGAAAGTACCAAAGAGATGCTCAGTGAGTACTGGTTGCATGCAGGCGAGCATGGTCTCCAGATCTCCTCCAATTCGTCACCCACTGCGCCTTTGTAACCTTTATTTGCCCTTTGTTCCGTACACTTTCCAGTGTAAGAGGACCCCCGGGTCTCCCCCAGACACACCCCATCCTTTCAAGACCTCTCTCTCTTTGCTCAAATGATCCTCTTCCTGGCACCCACATTCCTCACACAGAAGCAGTATCACACAGGGAGCAAAACTGTGGGCTCTGGAGGCAGAATGCCAGGGGTTGGGTCTCACGTCTACCATCGTGGATCTTTGCATTTTTTTTTTTTTTAACTTTCTGGGCCTCGATTTTAGCATCTATGAAACGGAGGTAACAATGAAACACAGCAAGGCTGTTTTGAGGCACAGATGAGCCAATACATGTTTGGCATTTAGAACACAAAGAAAGTTCTTCTAATTAGGGTTCTTATTCTACTCCATCTACAAATCCCTAATCCTGGCCATCCTATTACAGCCTCTCCTGATTGTCCTCTTCCTACAGGTAGAAGGCAGGCTCTCCCTTTAGCTACGTTCCTTGAATGTATCCTCCTACCCAGCGCTTTGGGATAAAATAAAACGTGGTCATTCCTCTCCTATAGATCATACACTCTTGGTGGGAAGGACGGCTGTCTACATGCTGCCTGATCCCCAGAGAAGACCCAAGACATCTCTGTTGACTGAACGAAGTAATGAATCAATTAGAACACACAACATCTACAGAAAAATTTCCAGGCAAGTTAGAGGAGGTATTGCTACCCTAGGGGGTGTTTTTATCTGGTGCTCCCACCACGTAGCTGGGAGGTCTAGGGAGGTGAACCTGAAGATCCCATCTAGCGCTGATCTGATCCATCGAGAAGGGGCCCAGCTTGGTGTGGTAGAAAGAGAAGGTATAGGAGTCCAGCAGAGGCGTCCAAAAACCTAGCTCTGTTCTTCCATGGCTAAAGACCTACAGAACCTTCCAGTTCCGCACATGTGAAAGGCACGTAAGAATGCTTCCTCTTGGGGATGGGATGGGGAGGGTTTGAGTACTGAAGAGAGATAAATACCGACAAAGGGCTGCACAGAGAAGGGGAGGCCATGCCAATGGGTACTGTCTGGTGTCTAGTTACTGGGTTTAGCTACTGCTGGGTCTGGGGTGCCCCCAGAAGGCTCTGATTGAGTGCTTCCCTTGTCCACACAGACGCAGACACAGAGGTGGGGTGCTGAGAGTGGAGAATCTGGTAAATCCTCTCTCCCACTGAGCTTTTCCTGTGGCTCTAAGCCTGATATATGGTGTGCACGTTCCTTACTCCCCCAGCTACTCAACCCAAGGATAAAGGTCATTCTGAGCTTCAGTGGTTTGAGCTAGTAAAGATTTTTATAAAAACTCACTGTCTTGATTTGTGTTCAAGTACTTTAAAGTTCACATATTTCTTATTTGAACTTTGCTGGCTGTAGTCATTTCATCCACAATCAGCCTGGATTGGTTCTGCTTATTCAGAGCCCATCAATTACAGAGAACCGGACCGGAGCACACACCGCCCATTCATCGGCTTCGCCCCAGGCTAGCCCATTTATCTGACATTTAATAAGGAGTTTTAGATTTTGCAGCTTATCAGGAGAGCACCGTGCGAGTGCGGGCGAGCCAGTGAATCCTAAATAAGTGGGCTGCTCTGGAATCTCTTCCTTTTAACCCGTTCTTTGTCATGCACCAGGGCTCTGCGCATCCGGAACCTTCTATCCTTACCTTCTTCAGTTTTTACTGGGCCTTCTTTCTTTTCTTCACATTGTTTCTGGATTGGTGGTTTTTTTTTTTTTCTTTTAAGATTTTATTTATTTATTTGACAGAGAGAAACACAGCTAGAGAGGGAACACAAGCAGGGGGAGTGAGAGAGGGAGAAGCAGGCTTCACACTGCTCAGGGAGCCCCATGTGGGGCTCGATCCCAGGACCCTGGGATCATGACCTGAGCTGAAGGCAGCCTCTTAACAACGGAGCCACCCAGGTGCCCCTGGGTCGGTATTTTAAAATCACATCCATGTTGAGCGACTGTGGGGAGAATTCCAAATCCAGCTTCGACATAAGCAGAGAAACTCTGGAATTGCAAACAAGGATTGGGGAGCTCTGTTGCCCAGCAAAAACTCCAGTCAACAGATAATGCTGCATGCGGGGTGTTAGGCGCGGGTGTGGCAGAGATGTGGTCCCTGCCCTACAGCGACGCACAGCATGCCGGGAAAGCAAGGCCTGGATGTAAATAACATAAATCCCAGAGGGACTGAGCTGTCACTTTAATAGGGGTATAGACAGAACATAATAGGTGTGGTGGAGGAGGGGGGGAGATTAATAATCTCCTTGATTTGTGCTGTTCATTGGAGGCTCAGACAATGAGTGCACATTTGCACATTTGACTATATAAGGAACTCTGTTTTATTAGGCTACCTTCCTGTTTCTTTTTTTTTTTTTTAAGATTTTATTTATTTATTTGACAGAGATCACAAGTAGGCAGAGAGGCAGGCAGAGAGAGGGGGAGGCAGGCTCCCTGCTGAGCAGAGAGCCCAACGCAGGGCTCGATCCTGGGACCCTGGGATCATGACCTGAGCCGAAGTCAGACACTTCAACCCACTGAGCCACCCAGGCGCTCCTACCTTCCTGTTTCTTTTGAACATCCAGACTAATGTGTTAAACTTATTTCTCCCTTATGATGGTCAGTTTGGTTCTCTTGGGTACTTTGTGTATGTTTAAGCCGCCTAGCCTGCGTTTCTATCACAAATGCTCTTGGTGACGGAGGTTTCACTCAGTGCAAGAACAACTGGCAGGCAGGGCATTTTGGCAGGAAGAAATGACCCTTCACTGGCTTTCTCCACCTGCTTTCTAGGTTTCTTCTTCCCTGGGATTTTCACTGTCATTTTAGGTCTTTCGAGTAGTAAGTTCAGTATATGTCCCGACGGCCATATACAAAAGTGTCTTTTCCCCTAACCCCGCACTAATGTTGGTTCCTCTTCTTCCTCTTCCTCCTCCTCCTCTTTCTTCTCCTTTTCCCTAAGAAAGCAGAATTGTGTAGGTTCCTCCGATGTCCCTCTCTAGCACCATCAGAGTTTCTACCAGCTTGGTCCCTGACCATCACTATCCATTAAAGACTCAGGTTCTCAGCAACTATCCCTGAGACCCAGCAACTATCCCATGAGGGTGAGATGGAGCCCATGAACTTTCATGTTAACGGAGGTCCATGTGGCTCTCACGCGTGTCAGAGCTGGGGGACAAAGTCCTGTGCATCATCTCTCAACAGCCCCATCCAATCCGAAGCTTGGCGTGGACTCCTGCACCTCCTGGCGGAGCACCAGCTCTGGGGATGCAGCTGCTGCCCGCACAGGCTCCCCGGGATGACCCACAGACCCTCAGAGCCAGCGTGCCCAACAGTGACTGCATCATCTCCTCCCTAAATCTTTTCTCCTCTGTGTTCCCCACGGGAGTGGGCGTTGCCCAGGACAGATACCTCCTTCTCTCTTTTTTCTCACACCCATTAGCTACTAAATTGTGAGGTTCCTTGTCAAAAAAGAGAGAAGTCTCCATCCCATCTGTTCATGTAGCTCGACTGCCACTTTGCTAGAACGAGCCATCAGCACCGCTCACCTCCGCTGGCCTCCTTGCCCCAGTGTTCGCTGCACCTACTCCATTCTCTTCCCTGAAGGCGGAGTGAATTTTTCTCCTGACTGGCCAACCTGATCTTGCTGCTTGCCAGCTCAGATCACTCGGATCCCAGAGTGGCTCTGCTGCTTTCAGGATGGAGAACATCCTCTCGGCCACAACTTCGAGGGCCCTTTGCTCCCCACTCATTGCCTGCTTGTCCATCCCCCTCTGGCACCATGCTTTTCCTGATCCGCACGCAGTAGGCTTCTTCCAGGACCTCACACCACTGCACTCGCTCCTCCAGCCCTGCTGTCCCCTCCGCCTCAAACACTGCCCCCTTTGTCACCTGCACCGACTTCCTGTGAGTTGGCTGTCACTCCCTCTGAGAAGTCACTCCCCACCTCTCTAAGTTAGCAGCCTTTTCTTGCTCTTAACAGCACCTACCACCCTGATTAAAATTGCCCAGGCTCCTCACTCTTACCCCAGTGGACCAGACCCTAGAGAGGCAGGGCCCCACCAGCACCTGGCACCAACCCTGGCAGGTGGGGGGAATCATATAAAATGGCTGATTTTTGACCTTCAAAAAAATAAGCATTTCATAAGGGCTCAACCTAATACTCGTCATTCATAAATTTTTGTCAAAAGAAGATAGGAACAGTGTTATCTCTTTGTGTTAATTAGAATGCTTATGAACGAGGGCAAACTCTGTAATGGGTATATGCTTTTGAACATAAATTTTAACTGGTGGCACGATGCTCACAAAAGACCCAAATTGGATTATGTGAAGAACGACGTACAGCGTCACAAAGGAAAAGACCCCGTTCCTTCCCCAGGCATGAGGTTTCACACCTGAGTGGCATCGAAGAGGACACTGGGGGCGGGGAAGCTGGGATGGTGGGAAGATTTGCTTGAACAGGACCTCAGAGAACACTCCCCTGCTTTCCTGGAGTCTTCGCCACCAGATGAAACGTTCAGGTGACGATATTTGGCAAGTTACAGTCTTGTTTGCAGGCTCCATTTCCCCTGGTGAAAATGTGATTGGTGAATACTTTAGAAACACCCTTTTTATTTTCAAGATTAAATATTCCCAATGGCCATGTTAGTCTAGGAGAGACTTATTTGACTTCTGAAGATAAATGACTAATTGGCTGGCTTCTGTTTCCTTTCTGGCCCTATTGCATTTGCTGAGAAAGTATAGATCAACAGAAGCATCTTTTCCTCAGATTTTAGTTAGCAAGAGGCTGCCATCTATAGATCTTTGACCCAATTGCACAGTGTTTTAAGAGGGTGGAAAGGCAGGACTGTGGCTCTGATGGGCTTTTAGGAGTTTCCTCCCTCTCAGCTCTGAGGATTACGGTGGCAGATTTTTAATAGGCTTTCACTTTTAAATTAAATTAAAGTTGTTTTATTTTGCAGACAAGCTCAATGTGCTTATGGTAAGACTGAAGGATCATCTAGTTCCTGTTTTGCAAAAGAAGAAACAGGTTAGCCAAGATTGGAGGACTTTGGCTGCCCTAAGTCGCCCAGGATGTGAGGACAGAGCTGGGACTTGCACCCAGGCTGAATGCTCATCCAGTCCCCAGCATCTTTGCCTTCTCAGGGCAGGAAAAACAAGGTTCTGGACAGAGGGGTGCTCGCCTGGCAAACTGAGTCTGGCCTGAGGTCAGTGCCACCGAGACTGTGTCCCCCAACAGCCCTGTGGAAATGTTTCCCATTTCAGAGTTTGTTCTTTATAGCAGTGACTCAACCCCTTCGTCTTTTAGACAAAGTAACAATAATGACAATGGTGATAATAAGAATTGCATAAGCAGAGTTGTGATTGGGAACAAGATTTATAATTAGGATTATTTTCATAAAATGCCTCTGTGTTTAGCAACAATATTATGGAAACAGCAGTAAAGCTAGCTGCGTCTAATGGAGGGAAAGTGGAGGGACAACACGACTTTAAAAGAGCACATTATACCGAAACAAAGGGGTCCGCCCCATCCCCCCCCACCCGGGCTACCCTCAAGTTTAAGTCTACTGTGTTCCGGCCAAAAATGAAATGCCTGCTCCCAGCTCGCTCCCAGATGCCAGGCCCGCTGACAAAGGCCCACTTGTTCCTTGGGACACGTGCCTAGCTGCATTTTCAGGGGGAGGTTTGGAGGGCACCCGTCACCTGCAGCTCGCCGGAAGACGACGCACGTCACAGGGGCGGGCCCCTCCCCCATGCCGGTGCTCTGTGTCGCGGTTACTCGGGTTTCCTGCCCCACGGCCAGCCTGAGACGAACCCCGCTGTGGTAGGAAGGGCACTGGGCACACAAGGTTGGCAGTCCCCCGATGAGTGTGGGGACGGCCCTCACCGCCTGCGGTCAGCCCATCAGGGCAGCTCCTGCCCTTGGGATCGGGAGGACCCAGGGTGGGCGCACTATGACGGACACAGGGAAGGGGTCCTCGTAGAGACTGTTGTGCCTTGGTGAAGGTAGGCACAACCCGTGGGGTAAGGCCCTGCTCTCTCCCCCACGGAGCGAGTTCTACTTTCCAGGGCCCTTCGAGGTGGCAAAGCTACAGCTCTTGTCATCTGTCACCTCCGCCTTGCCCGCCGTAAGCTCCCGGGCCAAACTCTCGGCTCTTCCTCCTGCCACGGCGGGTCCTGAGCTGCCATCTGCTCGCGCAGCGAACGGAAATGCCTGTCCAGGTGGCCCCGCCCCTTCCGGTTCCGCCTTTGATGCCTTGTCCCCCTTCTAGCCTCAAGTGCGCCTGCGTGCTCGCCGTCCGCTGCTTGTCCTTGGGGGTCCCGGGCCACCGTCGTTCCTCCAGAAGTCTGCCCTGGCCACCGCTCCCGAGGAGGACTGCTTGCTGGTGTCCTTCCATTCCATAACCCTGTGATGGTGTGACGGTCCCTTGCACAACCCCGTGATCTTTTGGAGGACACGGACTGTGTCTGTTTACTTCTCTGTCGCCGGGCTGGAGCTGGGATCCTGCGGCAGGTCGGGCGCTCGGAAGCATCTCGTGACTGAATGAACGAGGGGGACGGGGAGCGGGGGACATTCAGAGCAGAGACTGCGTCAGGGCAACGCAGCTTGTGTCCTGGGCTTCCACATTTGACAGCTTTAGGGCAGGGGTGGGGAACCTTTTTCTGGGGGGTCAGATAGTAAACAGTTTAGGCTCTGTGGGCCGACGTCTCTGCTGCAGCTACTCAGCCCTGACGTTGTAGTGCGAAGCCAGCCACAGACCACATGCTAACAAAGGAGTGCAGTTGTGGCCCAATAAAACTTTATTTACAAACACAGGCGGGAAGCTGGATTTAGCCCACCGGCTGTAGTGTCCTGATCTTTGGCTGAGGGTTTGGAATGAACCCTATGCTCCAGGACAGGGGTGATGAGTGACTTACACTGGGCTTACACTCTTTTTCTTTCTTACTCTCTTCCTTACAGTGAAGGTCTCAGAACTTTCTCCAGTCTTCTAGCTAGCTTTCTGGATATATTCTGCATTTTGTTGTCCCGACACCTGCCCTGGGTTATTCTAAGGAGGACCCATCCCCACCAGAGCAGGAAGAAATAATCTCCAGTCATCTGGGTCTCTCCCACGCACCTGCTTGGTAAGGTTCCTCTCCCTCTCCCCCTCCCCCGAACCCCCTCCGGAGGGCCTTCCTGCGTCTTCCATGCAGAACAGTGGCAACCCCAGCAGTGCTCCCTTGCTGATACCTAAGCCTGCATCACAAACCGTCACAAGCTGAAAAGCCACAACAGCACTGTCTTTTTCTCAAGGGCAGAGCTCAGCTCTCCTCCGCTTTCCTTGGCAAAAGCTGGGTTGCTCGAATCCTGGGGACTGGAGTCCTATAGAGGCTCATGGACTCTCCATCTGGGGCCCAGACCAGGAGGACTCAGTCCCCAGGAGGATGAGCAATGGGGGCCCCATGGCTATCTCTGTATCTCTGTCTCTTATGGTTCCTCCACGCCATCTCTCCAGCATGGTGACATCTGGGTCGCCACATTTCTTTCTTTTTTTTTTTTTTAATATTTTATTTATTTATTTGACAGAAATCACAAGTAGACAGAGAGCCAGGCAGAGAGAGAGGGAGGAGGAGGAAGCAGGCTCCCCACCAAGCAGAGAGCCCGATGTGGGACTTGATCTCAGGACCCTGAGATCACGACCCGAGTCGAAGGCAGAGGCCTAACGCACTGAGCCACCCAGGCGCCCCTGGGTCACCACATTTCTTAATAGCAGCCCAGGGATCCCAAGTTGCCCGTCCCAGAAGAGCCTGAAAGAAGCCACGTCACCTTTTATGACCTAGCCTTGGAAGTCGTGCAGGATTACTTCTGGCATGTTCTATTCCTTGAGGTAGTCTCAAAGTTCCACCCAGGCTGAAGGGAGGTGAAATGGGGAAGGATAATGTTCTGTAAGAGCAGGCAGGACCATTTTTAGGAACTAGAACCCCTGCCCTTCTGCTTCGTGGATCCCGCTGTGTGCCAGGCCCTGCACTTGTCACTTTGCTATCTATGTTACCTGGACAGACGTGTTATCAATGCCGGTGCATCTGTAACATCTTACAAAGTCCTTTCTTCATCCCCCTGAGTCCTTATTACCTGCATGCAAACTTTGTTTTGAGTGTTTCCAGTTCTTTAAGAGGCTCCCCGTGGTTTGGCAGGAAAACCAGCATGTGCATCCCTGTCAAGTGTGAAGGACATGAGTCTCGGGGGTCTGGGCTTCCTTCCAGGGCAGGCTGACCTGTCCAGGGTGGAAGGCAGTGACGGTGGCACTGGAACACGACACGTCTCCTGTCACGTCACTGTGCCAGTGCCGAGCTGGTGATCACGACTGGGGCGCACACAGTATCCATCCCTCTCTGGTTCCAGGTGCCCAGGGTTGGTCTCAGGAGGTCGCTGTCCACAGGGACATCTAGAAGCCAGCTGAGTGGGCATCAGTGGAGGAGCAACCTCACCACTCACTCCGCTCCTTTCTCCAAAGTGAATTGGTCAGAGCAGGACGACACGCCGTTCTGTTGTGGCTCCACCCGCGTGGGACCCTCCTTGTGGGGCGGGCTGGGGGCTGTAGAGCCGAGTTCACCTTAGCTCCTGTTTAGGGCTCCTGAAGGGACGGAGGCCAACTTCAATTTCCATCTTATTTTTGTATTGCCTAGGAGTTTTTATTCCTGTCTTCTTTCTTAATTATTACAGCTTTGATGAGCAGAAACCCTTCAGGACAGCAAGATTCAGGGGAATTATTAGTTCTTCAAAAGCAAGAACAATTTTATAGGCTTCAGAGACAACTCGAAGACCCCTTGCTAAGCCCCCTTGGTTTTACAAATGAAGAAACTGAAGGTCAGAGAAGGGAAGTGACTTACCCAAGGTCACCCAGGGTGCCGGGTCAGGGTTTTGCCCCTGGTGCCTGCATCTCTCATGTGGCCTCTGTCTGGAGGGGGAGTTGCTCCCAACTCCTGAGTCGGTGTTTTCCTGTTGGCCCCACTGCGGGTTAGTCCTCTGCAGCTTCAGATATTTTCCAGAGTATTTCAGCACTTTGTGGGCCACCAAGGATGATGGTGGCAACTTCACACACTGGCCTGTGACTTCCCTTCGCTGTCTGTCAGATTACTCTCTTCTGTGGCCCACCTGGTGATGGGGTGTGTGGCCAAAGCAGTGGTTTGACCCAGGAGCATGGGGGTCACAGTGTGGGACCCCAGATGCTGCCACCGCCCTGCCTCACCGCCTGCCCCCTGGCAGCTGTGACGTTGAGTGTTTGAGTGACCGACGGGCCTCCGGAGAGAGGCTCCTCCCAGGCTGCCTCGTCCCCTCCTCGTCTCTGCCGTTGCACATTCCCCTGGATGGGCTGACTGTGGCCGCAAGCCTGCACCTCTTCCTGCCCTAAGCGGGGTCCAGGATTTCCTGAGTTTTGGTGGAAAGCACAGGCTATGTTTTACCTACCACTGGTCCTGGCTGCACGGTCTCCCCTCCAGTTCGTTCGGTTTGGGTGGTGGTGACGTGGAAACTCAAGCTCTGTTCCACCCTTTACATACAGCAGCTTCTTAAATCCTCAGACCCTGACATCTCCAGGAAATTCCTGGCATCCCCGCCATTTCCCACCAGTCCGACGTCTCACGAAGCTGGTCTTATTAACTTGGTCTGCATTAGAATCGCAGGGGCTACTTTTTTTGAAATGCAGAGTCCTGGGCCCCCCGGGATCTACCACCCCAGACTCTCAGGGGACAAAGCCCAGAAGATCCGTACTTTAACAAACTCCTTGGATAATGTGTAAGCAGCAGGTGTTTGAGACCCTGCACTCAAAGAAGGCTGGGGAGGTCATTTTGTCTACAGCTGTGCACCTAGCCCAGCATCTGGCACCAACCAGGTACTAATAAACTGTTCATTGGACGAATGAATGATGCCCTATCCCCGAACTTGACCCTGGTCTGTTTGTTTGGGGACTGCCCTCCCATCCCATCCTTCAGACCGCTCCCTCGCCCGCTACTTGCACACCTAGTACAGACATGACAGGTAACGCTCTCTCCTGCTCCCAAATACTATCATGTGAATGCTGCTTCAGGTGCAGTCAAGTTCAAGGAGATATAACACATAATCTCAGGTTAGAGAGGTTAGTCATCTTTAAAATCAGTGTGTGTGTGTGTGTGTGTGTGTGTGTGTTGCCTGTGTTAAGTGTTTAAGGGGTTCAAAAGAAGGATGTCCTATTAAGTTCAAAATTATAAAATTATTGCAGGAATTAGCTGTCCCTAGCCAATATATAATGCACAAATGCTTCATTTTCACCGTGTCACTTACTGGACATATAACACACATGATTTGACAGGAAAATGTTTTTAGAAGAGCTCGCTGTGCTGAGGGAAGCATGGGCCGAGGAGGGGGCGGGCTGGCCCTGCCCTGTCCCCGGTGGTCTCCGGAGGAGCAGCGTTCAGGGTCAGCGCGGACGCCCAGTGGTGCGTTCTTGGAAGGCCTATAGTTGCAAAGACGTGGATAATTTATATGATGTTTAACTATCTTTTAAATAGCCAGTTTTTCTTGTACAGTGACTGGGCTTCCATAAAACGGAGACAAGGCCTGCCCATTTGGCTCAGTTCTAGGGGGCCGGGGCTGTAAAGTTAATACCCTGAGAAATCTGTGGTGCTCCGGCATTAAACCCAACACGGGACATAAAGAACCGGGGCTGCTCTAAGCCATGGCGGTGGGGAAGGAGATGAAGCAATCTTTGCAGATGAAAATCATCCTGAGTGGATGGGAAAGGGCCTCCGTGCATGGCGAGACGGAGAACTCGGAGAGAGATGGGTGGGCTCTGTACCCCGGCAGCGCGGCGGGGTCTCTGAAAAGCCAGCCACGGTATTTAACCATTGCGGGACCCCAACAGTCAGGGATGTAATGAGAGAGAGAGAGAGGGAGGGTGTTCGCGGGATAGTCTGGTTCATGTGTTTATCCTCTGTGTGCTCGTTCTCGTGGCCGACTTGGCTTCTGGGAGAGCAGGTGCCAGTCCTCCCTGAAGACGGGCAAGGCCCGGGAGCGCAGAGAAGAGAAAGCGTCTCGGGCCACGGGGCGCTGCAGCTCTGGGTTCCCGACTGGGCTTCCAGGCCGGCCGGGCGGGGCCGCCTGGGTGCTGCGAGATTCGGACCCGGCTCCTGACCATCACGCTCGATGCTTTTTTATGCTTCCCCAGACCACTTTTTCCCTGGGGGTGGGGGTGGGGGGAGCTTAGACAGATGCAGAGATTTATCTGACCAAGGCACCTTCTGTCCCCAACCTGAGTGGCTAAGTCAGAGACCTCCAGGTCTGCAGGTACCACCTTCTCAGGGGGCCGTAACTCCGTGCGTCGGCTGTGACAGAAGCGTCTGTTTTGGGGCAGGTCATGGCCAAGAGGCTACTGAGTGACCGAACACGGTCGAAGGACCAGTCCTGCAGGGGGTGGTGAGGGACTGAGCTGCTGAGGAAGGGGCTGGGGCCTCTGGAAGCCTCTGGAAAGTCTGCAGAGAGAGAGAGGCCCGGGTGTGCTCTCTCCAGAGCTTTCAAGGCCCCTGACCCTGGCCTCTGACAGACGTACCTCGTAGTTGCTTATGCTCCTCCGGGACCATTGGTATTTCCTCCCGTGGTGAAAAGCCCAGAGGAAAGTGGAGACCGAAGGATGGTGAGCAGCGAGGGTTTGGGCTGGGGGAGCAGAGAGGGAAGGCGGGTGCAGAGTAACAATGAGAGCTGAGCAGGGAGCTGCGGGAGGGGCTGGGGTTTGGAGGCCAGCGGGGCCCAGAACAGGAAAAAGTCAAGGCCATGATCCCAGATGTTGGAGGCCTTGACGCTCCCAAGGGCCGGCAGAAAAGGTGGGAATAAAAGGCCAGCAGGGCAAGGGTGGCCGTCCCCTGGAACTCAGCAGCAGCTCTCTGAAAGCACCCCCCACTGGAGGCCCGGTTGGGGTGAGGGTCTGTGTCAGAACCGGCTCCCTGACCCCAGGGCCCCCCAGCACCCGCAGACTGGAGATGAACAGCTGGCAGCATGTGCTTGGGGCTGCTGCCTCTTCCAGGAAGCCTGCTGGCCACCAGATCACGGCTCGCGAGGACTCTCCAGGGCTTCGGACCCTGGCTTCAGTTCTAAGGGGACAAATGCAGCTGCCTTGAGATTGCCACCCCTTGCAGTCAAGGTGTGGGCTTCCCACGGCTCCCTGTCGTTGGCCATCGCCTGGGGCCTCCTGTCTTGTCTCACCCGAGCAGGTGGGCTCCTACAAGGGCAGGCAAAGGCAAGGTCTCTGGGAGCAGCTTTGCACTGTGAGCACTACGGGCCTGGTGCCGGGGCTGCACGGTACTGTGCTGCCCCCAAAGATGATGGTGGGGCATTTGGGTCACTGGGGGTCCTCGGGTCCCATAGGGACCAGGCTCCTGCTGCCAAAGGGCTGAACTCAGAGCCCCTTCGAGGCCTGAATCTTCGCCCTGAAAGGGGAAGAAAGCGTGTTCTGCAGGGAGATCCACCTGTCAGTGGGCTTGTCTCAGTATCTCACCGGGCAGGGGGCCCTTTCTTCCTTACAAAACCCACTGGACGCCACTCTACTCTGTAAATCCCGAAATCTAACCCGTAACCCACAGATTCCGGCCAGGCTGGGGGTTAACTCCGGATCCGAGAACCTGCTCCCCCAGGGAGCGTCCCCCGGAGGGATCAGTCAGGAATTCATAAAGTATTTATTGAGTGGCCCCCGGCACCCCACCTCCCTTTCTTAAGGTAGAATTGAGGCAAAGTTTCCAAGACAAGCCCGCGATTGCGGCTGTCACCAAACAATGCCATATTTCTTTTTTTCTCTTAAATTCTAGGGATCATTCCCTGTAAGAGGGCAATTTGTCTGTCAGGCAGGCAAAACAGGGGCCGCTCCCTGCCCTCATTAAACTGACAGCACGGTTATTAGCCGAAAACGAAGCCCGCCCGCCATGAAGCTAGCCACTGTTTTATGGTGAGCGCCAGGGAGATATTTTCAGTAATTAATTTGATAAATATATTAATTATGAATTGAGTTGACAGTACAATCAGATTGTCAGCCTTCCAGACAGCCTCTTGTGATAAAGCTCTGTGATGAAGTGCTTGGATTTCAGACCTGTCATCCCGCGGGGCAGTCCCTTATCACCGTCTGCCCATTCACTATCATTTCCTGCGCGTTGTAATTAAATGGTAGCTTTCTGATTGGGAGTGACTCCTCAAACTTAATCTCTCTTTCTTTTCCAGCCCGGTGGGGGAGGGGCACAAAAAAGCCCTTTGTTTCAGGGGATTTTTAATGTTAAGAAGCAGTTTTCTTTCCCCCTCTCCTTTCAATGCACCTATCTGGTCCCATGGGGCCCCTCTTGGGGTGGGGAAGGAGGAGCCTGGCGGGGGGTGGGGGGTGGGGAGGGGCTCAGGCCACAGAGGGGCCGTGAAGGGCTGGGGGCTGCCCACACGTCCTCTGGGCAGGTCACTGCTCCTCTGTGGGCCTGTTTCTTCAGCTGGAGGAAGAAGGGGCGGGCCAGAATGGTTCTGTGGGCTTCCCCGGGCCTGAAATTCTGGGCTCCTGGGGACCGAGCAACTTTGCAGGCTCCCCTGCCCTCCAGAGCCCTGGGAAGGAGAGACGGGGGAGGGAAGGAGATGTGAGCCAAGTGTCAGCTGTATTTCTGCAGGACAGGTCATTCAGGGAGTCCCTTGCCAGCACTTTTTTCCCCCCTTTTGATGAAATTAATTATGAACACTGCCCGGGGTCATTTGACTCCGGAGATACATGTCAAGATAAAATATTTCAGAAACACTTATATTTAATAATTTAATATGGCGGCTCGCATTTGGGTGCAACAAAGGGAATTATTGGTAATTGCATATTTTAAAGAGACAGGAGGAAGCCCAGCAAAGTGGGGGGACCACAGGACAAAATGGGGAAGGTCACCAGAGGTTTTGTTTTAGGAAGAGGATCTGTGTTATCGGGTACCTTGTATGGAAGTCAGCTCCTGACATCTTTTGAGGGGGTAACATCCAGGGCCCCAGGTGGCCCAAGTGGGACAGAGAGACAGAGAGAGAGAGAGAGAGGACAGTGGTCTGAGGGGTAGTTGTTCTCCGCCTGGGAGTCATAGAAAGTCTGTTGTCTGGGACTCAGAGGCGCTGAGGGGTCACTGAGGAACAAGAACCCCGAGAAGCTTGGTGCCCCCAGGTCTTCCTTCCACGGAAGGAAGAGCAGTTCTGCGTCAGGAAAGCCAAAAGTCCAAATCCAGCTGCCACTTCTCCGCTGTGCCTCAGTTTCTCTGTTTGCAGCCTGGGCTACTGAACTACCTACCTCAGACTAATGCTTTTCGGAGCCCCCGAATCCTGGTGGAAGCTAAGCGGTTGTGTGCAGGAGCACAGTGGTGCTCGGTGGACATGCACGCGTGCGTGCGCAAATGCCCAGACAATGAACGCTGAGGCCCTTGGCTGCTCGGCTGTCTCAGCCCTGTCTGCCTCCCTGGTTCCCTTGTGAGGCTCTTCTCCGTCCATGGCCGAGCGAGTGGCCAGGGCCCCATCTGCAGCATGGCACAATGGGTTAACACCCAACAAGGACCCAAAAAACCTAACTGGTCCCGCTCCTCCCCCCACTCGTCTTGTGGCTTTGGCTGCATCGCCCTTCGAGGCCTGTGGTTTCAGCGTCTCTAAACTGTGGGCAAGCAGTGCGCCCGAGGGAGCTGCTCGGGTGGGTGCTTGTCCAGGCCGGGTGGTCTCTGATGGTCTGGGGCCTGCCCCCTCCAGTGAGGTGAGCTGGCCAGTCCCTTGCCTGCTCTGGGCCTTTGTCCTCTCATCTTTAATGTGAAGGTGCTGCACTCCGCCGTTGGCAGTATCATCGGAGAAGATGCCATGGCCCGAGGTCCACAGCCGGACCATACTCAAAACTCAGCTTTCTCCAGAAACCACTCATCCTACTAGAAAATTCAGTTTTTGTCTATCACCTAGAAATCTCGGGCCCCGTTTTGAACAGAGCCTAGGGCCCACGGCCATGAGGATTAGGGCTCAGATTCCCAAGTAGAGGAGCACCACCCCCCCCCCCCCAATTTACAGCCCCTACCCGCTAGGTTGCATGCATGGGAGTCCTCCCAGTGCAAGACGAACCGAAGTTATACCCTCCTGAACCTGCAGCTGGAGGCAAAGCCCCATAAGTAGGACAGAAAGTTGTAAGGTGACGTAAGAAAATGATTCCTCCCCCTAGAAGGATTTCTGTTCATGTTTCTTTCATGAACAAAGCACACTTACTTTTTTCCAAAGTTCCAGATTGTGATCCTTTTCTTGACTTTTCTAAGAAAACATAGGTACTAGGAGCACAACCAGAGTTGAGTATTTTCCTTTGTCCGGTCACACTCGAATCTATATTTTAACATGTTCCCATTATATTTCAAAGAGGAGACATGATTGCTATTGGGGGAAAAAAAAAAGTAAGACCAAAGACAGGGTATTGTCTATTATCCTACCGTCTACCCCAGAAATGCTCTCATCGGAGCCAGCCAGGTGTCATTTATTAAATCCCGAGTGAAGAATCATAAGCTTCTTTATTTTATACCAGAAGCGACCGGTAAGTGGACGCAGATTGATTCTGGAGAGGATGCTAAGTGATAATCCTTCCCAGGTTCCCAGTAAAGAAAATATACCTATTTGAGGGAATTTTCAACTTGGGTTTGAACTTGCTGATGCCTTTTTAGAGTCCAAGTGGAAACTATGGAGCTTTTGTGTGTCTATCAGATAGCTTTGCTTAATGCCGAGGGAGGAATGATAAATATGCAGAACGCTTTGATGTTAATACCGACCGGGCCTCCGAAGGGGAGGAGTAGAAGGCGGTTGACACTGTGGTTTTCATCCCTCGGCAGGGATCGAACGGATGCTTGAAAATAAATGGCACCTGTGGAGAAAGTGCTCTGTCCCTGACTCTGTCATCGGAGCCCGCATTCCCCACCGCCGGCTCGAGGACCCTGGGCTCCGAGCTCTGCCTGCAGGAGAAGGTGAACGCACGCAGGGGATAAAAGGCAGTGACTCACTTCGTTTTGTTCTGTTTGCCAGGGAGCCTTTCTGATGAGCCCAGGCTAATCTTCTGCAGGCGGGGACATGAAAGGGAAAAGCACTCTCTAGAAATGAATAGACAACTCCACTTGGCTCAGCTGCCTGCCTCACCGGGCCTCAGTTTCCCCATCTGTAAAATGAGGGGGCTGGGCTAGTTGAGGTCTGAGATGCTGTTCTTTGCCATTGTTTTGGAAGAGAAAGCTGTCAGACTGACTCCTGGTTGGGGACGGGCAGTGGGCAGCTCGCGCAGGAACAGGACGGACCTCTGCTGAGGGGTCTGTCTCAGCCCCCCCACCACCCCCAGCCCAAGAGCCAACCTCCCTTCCCGGTGTGATGCGGTTGGAGAGGGAAAAGTAGGACACAGAGGGGGTGCCTGACACCCCCCTGCAGAGACTGTACTGCTGTCGGGGGCCCTAGGGCTCTCTCTTAGCCACGGGATCCCTCTTCTGCTCCGGGAAGAGAGAACGGATCTGAGAAGGAACCATCATCCTACAAGGCCGGAGACCGCTCCCAAACCAGCCTACCTTGGCTGCGTGCGGGTTAGACCTTTGCTACTCAACGCCCAAGGCAGGGCCTCTACCCAGCCCCACCTGCTGTCTGGGCCGCAGCATGACCTTCGGAGGCCCCGAGCTCCTTCGTCCTCATGGACCCTTTCCTCCCTAAAGAATACTGCAGATTTTGTTTCACAATTGCCCCCAGAATGAAGGTGATTAGAGTCCGGGCTGGATTCATTATTATATGTCCCTTATTCTCAGATTCATTTCTCTTTTCTGATTTTAAGAAAAATATTTGTGTGTGTGTGTGTGTGTGTGTGTGTGTGTGTGTGTGTGTATGTATGTGTAGACCCTTAAAAAATGTCACAGGCCCTGTGTGTAGCAAATATGTTGACTGCACTCACTTTGCTCCTTAAGAAGACATCCCTCTTCAGAAGCAGAGAGCCCTTTGGATTTGCATTTCCATTAACTGAAAACCTGTTCGGTACTGAAGGAGGTGGCAGCTCTGTGCTCAGCCGAGTTGTCTACGGGAAATGGTTGGGGCCACCCTGGCATCAGAGGCCGCCCAGCCCTGAGCAGGAGGCCTGGTGCAATGGGACAGTGTGTGCTTCGGGGTCAGAAAGACCCAGGCCCTCATTTCTCCCACTGCTCTTCCTATCTGAATGACCCTTGCACCTTATTTTTTCTTGGCCTCAATTTCCTAATCCAGAAAATGGGACTAATGCCACCTTGACCATAGGTCTCCTGAGGCATGTGGCACTGGGTAAGTGGCAGCCATTGTTGGAATGTTCCATGTCCTGTGACCTCAGGATCCCTGTCTTTCATGAAACCACAATGTGCGCTTGTTCCTGGAATCCCAAAAGGGCATCACAGTCCAGTTCTTTGCCTTGGGGTTTATTAGGCTCCATAACCGCCCAGCAGGGGTTGACAAGGGGGATTTTTGTTTTTCTTTCTTCAACGAGAGATTTTCCAAGCAAATCAACAGAAATGTTTGTGCGGAAACAGAAGCTCTGGGGACCCTTCTTGAATTCCTTCTATTAGTTCACCGGCAACAAACTTCTTGTAAGTTAGCCAATCTCAACCCGTAAGACACTGTGCACGGTTCAGCCCTGAATCAAATCAATGAGGGGTTCTGAAGGCTCCTGTAATTTTGTGCAGAAACAATGTCTTAAATTAATATTTTCTTTGGTTCAAAAGTCTGCCTGCGCCTTTGGCTGAGTTCTTGGGCTGCGGAGGACCAGGGAGTAACTCTGGCCAGTGGACCATGCTACGTGGGGACAAAAGCCCCACATACACATCAATAATGAGAAAATATCTCACCCAGCGGCATTAGTCCACCAAAAATGTTTTACACCAGTTGAGCACAAAAATCAATTCAGAAGTGCAATATATCACGGTCATAAATTACATGTGTCCAATCAAAAAAGTGAGGGAGCTGGGCAAAGATGAGGACAAGAGAGTGCTCACCGGAAGAGGCGGCTACTGACATGGCCCCGCTGTCATGCCCGGGACTCTATCATCATGTTCCTCTGGGTGACAAACCCTCCTGCCCCTGACTCCGTGGAGTGGGAGGCCCAGGCAGGGTGGAGCACGGGCCCCTGCCCGCACCACTGATTTGTTCTAGAAGAGCCTTGAGCTCCCCAAGTGGCCCTCACGCCTGCTCTGCCCACTCTGCCTTTGGATCTGTCTCGACTCTAGGTTAACACAAGGGAAGGCATGGTCTCGGATTGCCTAGTCTCCCCTTCCCTCCAGGTTTCTGGCTGGGGTGCCCAGCTTTTAATGGGGCTACATTTTAGGATCTGTAGATGTTGCTGAGTGGCAGCAAAAATGGCTTGCAGATGGGAGGAGATGTATTTCCTTTTTGGAGTGGGTGGGCTTAGGAAGTCCTTGAGATGAACCCCCCAAGTGGATTTGCTTTCCCAGTAACCAGTGGGGAGCCCACGTGATGCTTTCCACAGACCAGCTACCCCCTCAGTTCTGTCCTGCCCAGGTCCTTTCCAAGGACCAGCCCCCCCCCCCGCCCCTGCCCGGCTGCTGCCCACCTCCCCCAGCTCCAGTCACCCTGTAACTCCACGGGACTTGTTACAGTGGGTGGTGGTCAGTGCTTCCCCAGCAGCCCATGCAGTGCCCCGTCCGCTCTGGACAAATCGAGAAGTAGCCCAGGCTGGGAAGCAGGGTGTTTGTCTCCAGGCACAAAGTACTCTCCCGTACCTCAGTGACGTCGCCCCACAGACCCATTCCATTTTCTTGTATACTGTTTTATTTTCAGATTCATTCCATTTCAGTGCCAGAATGAACCTTAGAGTTTGTCCTGTCTGGCCCATTCTTTGTAGAGATGGGGAAACTGAGGCCTGCAGTAGGCAGTGACTGCTCAGGTCATAGGTTGAGGAAGGTCTAGGATTAGGGCAGCTGGAGTCCTCCCCCGAGCTGTCCTGTCCTGCCCAGGGCAAAGGTAGGGGTGCTGGGGAGAGCTCTCCCTCCGGGGAGGTGGGGAATAGCACCCACAACCACCTACACCCCATCCTTTCCTCTTTTCAGCCCAAGGGGGTCTTCTTCTCCAAGGGAGTGGTGACGTCCCTCAGCTCCCACTTCCTCCTTCCTGAGTGAACACCCCTCTGTTCTGTATGAATCATGATGTTAACTGGAGCCCACTGAGCGGTCGGATGTCTCCAAGGCTTGGGAAAACATCCCTTAGACTAAGCTTCAACCCCGAATAGTGACCAAATCCTGTCTGGGTGGTGTCTCTGCCTCATTTGGGAGGAAAGGAAACCAGGGAACAGGTGACCCACCACCCACCTCTGCCGACAGCGAAGCCACGGAGCCTCTCAGCCTGGCCGAGCTCAGAACCACCTGTGTGGCCTTGACACTGTGAGATGGGTGTGAGCCCCTTTGGGAGGGTGGTTCCTGCCGAACCAAGGGCTCTGCTGCCTGCCTCTCCTCTCTGAATAGGGTCGTCCTCTGAGTCCCCTGAAGTCCCCAGACCCACCCAGGGTGGCCTTGCATGGGCAGGTGCAGTGAGATCTCCCCACTCCCTGAGTCTTCTGTGAGGCCAGGTCTGTGCTGGACCCCAAGGCTCTGTAGAGAACAATACCCAGCCGCCTTCTCGAGGGACCAGAGTTTCACAGAGGGGTCTGACCTGCAATCAAGATGAGGTCTCTAAGCTCACAACTCTTCCGTGTGGGCATTATTTTCTCTCCATTTTAATTCATTTACTTCTTCAGCCAGTATTTATTAGGTACCAGTATATGTATAGAGATGATGGGTGAGATCCCAGGGATGGAACAGTGGCTGTTACCCTAACTCTACCGCCTTCCTGGAGCCCACAGTCTAGCCCCTCCCACCTCCAGGCCTTGTACTCAAACCACACTGAATGAGTACCCTGGGCCCTGGCAAACCTTCACGTGGGCTGACTCCCTGCCTGGGCCGCCTTCCTCATCTGTCACCAACTCCGTACTATCCTTCTGAGGTCCGATCAAAAATCACTTCCTGCCTCCCAGTCTGGATGCCCTGGCGGAAGGAGGACCTTCAGGCCGACACATGACCAAGCTTACCAGGAGGTTCTGTGATTCTTTACTTAGAAGCCACCTCCCCTGCAAGCCTGGGATGGCAGGGGGTACTGTATCTTGAGCCATCTTCCTACTCCCTATCGCTTGCTCAGAGCCTTGCACTGAGTGGTCCTTTTTTCCACAATACTGTTGGATTGAGTATCTAGTACACACCAAGCAGTCCTAACCCCCACCCTCCCTGCTTTGGTATGGGACTGCATGCAGGCAATGTGTACATGAGATAGTGATCCATTTTTAGACATGTGTGTTTGCACTGGGGGTGGGCAGTGAAGAGTAGGGAGTTAAGGAGAACCCAGAGCCTGGTGCCCCACTAGGGTCACTTTCTCCAGACCCTGTCGCGTCATAAGGGCCTCAATTCCATGGATGTGAAAGGTGCTAAGGGCCTGCTATTTCTGGGCCACCTGCAGAGCCAAAGCTGGCATCTGGAAGCTGGCAGCCCTCTGCTGCCTGTTAGGAATTCAGGACCCCACTAAAATGGGCACCGTCTCCACCTCCATGTGGTCCTTATGTCTGCTCGAACCCCCTCCAACCAGCTTATGAGTGGTGCTCAGAACTAGAAGAGTTTGAAACTCTTAATTGATTACGTGAATGAGTGGTTGATGAAGGAAGAAAGTCTAAGCTGAAAGAGTTGATGAAGTGAAATTACGGCTCTGTCACGCAGTTGTACAGGAAGATTAATGCACCGACATCTGTGGAGCCCCCAGCATTTCAGAAATGGGTCAAGCCACCCAAGCTCTCATTTCAAGGCTGTGGCATCTAAAGCCCAGGGAGATCCAGATACTCCCCCACGTGCACAAAACCAAGTTTATTTGTTCATTTATTCAACTAAGATGTATTGAGAGTCTTCCATGACCAAGCACTCTTCTACATCCTTGGGATGCATCTGTGAATAAAATGGACAAAAATCCACGCAGTTTGGAGAAAGAGACCATAAGCAGTAATGAGTTTGTAAATTACATGGTATGTTAGAAGGTGAAAAATGTAAGGAAGGAAAAATAGGCGAGTAAGAGGACAGGGAACGTGTGTGTGTTGCGGGGTTATGCGTGGGCGTGGGTGTGGGTGGAATTAAATCGTGGGACTTAAGCAGGGTGGGTAGGGCAGACTACGTTGTGCAAGCGAGGCTGGCGTAAGGATTTTCAGAGGAGAGGGGGTTTGTTTCTAGCAACATTACAGGTTCTTTGTGTGAGTATTCAGTGAGTGTGTACTTGGCATGCCGCAAGTGTTCCTCAAAGGGCAGCTGCTCTGGAAATTACTGCGGTCGCTACCGTCCTTGTAATCTTCATCATGATTGCTTTGAACTTTTAGGCTTCCGTCTGTAAGGATTTCTTTCCTCCTCTTATATCCCTTTTCCCTCAGAATACTAGGTGGGAAAAGCATTGGAAGCAATGAGTTCACAGTCCCCACCCCCCCTTCTGCGGGTTCCACCTCCCAGGGTGGGTTTCATGGGATTTCCCATCCAGAGGGATTTCTGCTGCTCCAGGATGAAGGAAATTTGGGGGAACCATTGTGGGGGTGGGGTGGGTGGTTCCCAGGTTTCCTCCTACTTGCGAGTTGACAAGGTAGTCTCCTGCAGTTTCAAGGATGCCGGCAGGAGACACAAGACTCTGGGGCCAGAGACCAAGGACAGTTTATTACTGAAAGCAACAGCAGAAGCTAGAGTATCCGGGTCCACCCCAGTTCTGTAAGACCCAGGTCCTGTTGGGCAATGTGATGTGGGCCAGGTGATGCGCTGCATGGGGAATGAGTTGCATTACATGAGAGAGGCACTAAGCTGAGGGGCCCGGAGCTTTTATAATGGGCAACAAGCCTACTTAAACGTGGCACAAAGGCAGATGTCATCTTACGGTACTTGTCAGTTAACAAACCTCCCGTTTGCCCTGGAGGGAGACCTTACCTATTTCCCAAGGCTGTTTGCAACACAGACGTCCTTGGCAAGACTGTCTGGGACAAAGGCGGTCAGTGCTTCCGTCCTCAAGACGTGCAGAAGGACAAGAGACCCATGGAGAGTGGCCTCCCACTAGGCTTAAGGAATGAGCTGGTAAGATACATGTAACAGAGTCACTTTTGGAGTTTAGTGTTTGTCTGTCTCTTGGCAACTCCAGGATGAGTGAGAATCCAGGCTCATTACTTAGAGACTTCCGTGCTGATGGCTCGTCGGAGAGGCAGTGTAGTTCCTGCCTCTGGGTGTAGTGCTGGCTTTGAAACCCAGCTCTGCCACTTTTTTGCCTGTATCCCTAAAATGGGAATAACAAGGGGACCTGCTTCAGAAGGCTATCAGGATGATAGGATGTTCCAGCAGTGCTTAGCGCAACGCCAGGTGTGTGACACCAACCCAGCCAGTGATAAAGTTGGCAAGGATGATGGTTTTCTGTAAGGGAAAATATGGGTCCTAGGAAACCAGTTGGAACTGGGAGGTCCAGCCAGCTAGTCAACTGTGACCTGGCCCTCTGATGCCAGAGGTAGGGGAGAGAGTGTTTATGCTTACCTACAGTGATTGCTTTGGGCCTTTAGGATTAAGTTCTGTTTCAGACTTTAATGTCCTGCAACTTGTTTATATATGTCTTCCAAAATTGTGTCACACTCAAAGCCTGAACAAGGGTGCTTATTTCTAGAAGTCTCTTTAATAATCTCAGAGTTGAATGCAGGGTTTTCAACTGTCCTTAGATACAACATGGTGATACATGGGCTACTGAAGATTAAATATGTCTGTAGATCCCTGAGCGGGCACAGATCTTCATAAACCATATATGCTAGAAATCCCAAGGGGATGGGATTTTGTTTGAGGGAAGAGTCAATCACGTCAATATACTATCTCCTGTTTGTCTCTTGTGTGCCAGGCAATGCGATGGGCAGAGTAGTTGACCCAACAGTGTGAAGGGCACAGGCCATCTCACAAGTGAGCTCGTAAGCACATGGGACCCCTAATTCATACAGAATGCAGAACTTAAATGCCATAAATAAGTATAATCGAAGAGATATGCAGGGTGATAGGGAAAGAAAGAGAATGAGAACAACAGCAAAGGAATCATAGATGGCCTTGGGCAGGGCTGGGAAGAGCATGGTGTCTTAGAGGAAGCCAAGTCTTAGGGTGGGCCTGGATTCAAATCCCGCCCCTGCTTCTGTGACCTTGATCAGATGACCTCGCTTTCAGCTTCTCCGCGGCTTTCTCCCCACTTGTGAAGAGAGCATGTTAAAACCTACCTTGTAGGACTTTGCAGGGGTGACTGAAATGGTTTATAGGCTTGACAGGCGGTGGGTTCAATAAATGGCATTTTTATACCTTATGGGCAGGAATCTTAGACCAGATCCTGGAAGTGGAGGGAACTTTGGTGGGAGCGCCCTTGGGAACTGCAGCACCTGGGAGGTATAGAAGGCTGCAGGATGGGCAGTGGGGACCATCTCTGAGGAAGGGCATAACCTCGGGCCAGGCAGATCCCTTGGCAAAGGACAAGTCCAGGAGAGGGCCTGGGCAGTGTCAGCAGACAACGTTGCCAGCTGCTGGAGGAGTGAGTGCCTTGGCCATGAAGGAGGACGTCGGTAGCATGCTGGTGTCCTCTGTGGCATGGTAGACCAGCAGTTCCAGCGCATCCGGTGGAAGGAAAGCATTCCTCTCGGTATTTTACCACTTCCTCTGAGGTCTGAGCCAGAAAGAAATTCAGAGGATGCCTCATGGGCTGGAAACAAGAAGCTCTGCTCTGCTTCTGAGCACTTAGCTCTGGGCTGGCTCTGGCCTCACTCTGCATTCCCTCTGAGCACCTTCCTGCCCACTGGCCCTCCTGGAGAGCCAGCCCCCTTGCCCCTGGCCTCGCTTTTTCCTTACTTATGGACTTTTATTTTCTTGAGAGGATCAAGCATGGCTGAGTATCAAAGAGCCAAGTGCTACTTCTCAAGGAGCATGCGAACATCTCTAGAAAGTTCTAGAAATCACGTTAGTTCAAGCACAGACTCCATTTGCAGGGCCAGAAGGGATCAGGGTTATTGGCCTCACCTTGGTGGTCAAAGCAGAGAGTGGGACACTGACCAGCAGAATTAAGGCAGTGTTGGAAGCCACACCCCCCAACCCCCGCACCGGGACCTTCCAGCCCCAGACTCCGCTGGCGTCCTTGCCTACAGCTTCCGCAATTCCCCTGCTCCGTCTCAATACACAGCACTGTGCCCCATTTCTCCCTCTGCTACAGACACGGCGAAATTTGAACTCTCCTCCTGTTTACTGCTTAAGGACTCGGGCATTCTGGACTTCAGGCAAGACTGCCCAGACACCGCCCTTCGGGGATCTTCATTTGCATGCGCGGGAAGAGAAGTGCACTAACCTAGTTAATAATTAAGCAAAGGCTCCAAATCCTTTGAGAGACACTCCACAGTTTCTGGCCCCTCCCAAGGCCGAGGAACCAAGAAGGACTTTTTGGAAGTGAAAATGAATCCATTGTTAGCTCTGATTTTATGGGGGTCAAACCTTACGGTACTTGGGATTCACACTCAGCCTGACCTAGGACATCTGGCATGGTTCCTCCTTTCCAGTGCCTCTGGATTAATATTTAGCCATTTTATGGAGCTAGGAAAAAACTGTCAATTAAGGGCAGTTCTCAAATAGGTAAGTAATATGGTCATTTACCCAAGAAGAGCTAAACACTCCTGAGAGCTTTCTGTCATTCATTACTGAAATTTCCTTGCGAATAATAGCTCCAAAATCAAGAAATGATCCATGAGGACCGTCCCCTCCCCGTTCTCTAACACAGATCCCCGATTGTGATTCTAAATGCAGACAGGCATTGCTCCCCCTCTTTTCCCGTCCCAGCACCCCGTTTGTCATCGATTAATGCAATCGGCGGCTGAACTTTTGGCCTCTTCAGAAAGTGCTGGAGTGTATGTGTGAATTTAGCTTCAAGGTCGCTCCTCGTGGGGTTCTTTTCGTAAGAAACATCAGAAAGAACTTAGAACTTACCCCTAATAGGGTATTCATTGAACAAACCGTGGCAGAGATATTCATTGGGAGACGATGCTGTCCTGAAGAGGGTATTACAGGAGTATATTCCAGGGCATGAAAATGTTTATACGGCAAGCCACAAAGTAGCTTGTACGGCGTCACCCATTTGCGTCACCCATTTTCGTCACCCATGCGCACGCACATGACAGGTCTGGAGGAAGATCAGCGCATTCCGGGTGTTCTCCCTTAACGGCGAGATGACTGGTGACTCTTCTTCTGTTTTGCTCATCTCTTTCTCATTTTCCTGTACTACATGTGCATTTCTTATGGAATCAGGAAATCAAAAGTTATAAAAAGGGGTGCAGAGGAGAGGGAGTTCTCCTTCCTGTTGAAATGTGGGCTCTCAGCATACGGAGCAAGCGGTCTGTGTCCCCAGAGCCCAAATTCTCGCCATCACTAGGCTGCCTTGCATTAGGTCCACAACCTGCAATGTGGGAGGCCAAGCCCTTTTGTGATGAATATGGGAGAGGTGCTGTGGCAGAGGGCAAAGGAGGTGTTAGTCTGACCCATTTCTACCTTCTGGAATGAAATCTGCAAGTGGTGTCACGCCCTCTCAGAAACCCCGCTTGCTTTGATCCCCGACCCTGGGGCTCTTCCGGACAACTCTGCGATTCTCAACAGTTGGGACATGTCTCCAAGGACATTGCCCCACAGGCAACATGGCCATATCCTCTGCCACTGTCCTGGGGGACCTGAATGCTGGGGTCAGGACAGGCACCTGCCCACGCCTCGAGTCCCCTGCTGGGTTCCCCGGCTCTCTGACATTCACAAGCCCCCAGGTGCCAAGCCCCGAGCTGGCAGGTGTCCTCTGCAAGACGCACAGGTGCCTCCTGCTTCAGGGCCCTGAGTGGGGCGGGCGCCGGCCCCAGCGCTGGAGGCGATGACACCGCTTTGCTATCTGCAGATCTTGCTGTGGCTACGGTTGCGCGGTTTGCAATTAGACGAGAGGTCCGGGGGCCTGGGAGATCATTTCCTTCAGCAGGTTATCATTTGGGCAAAATCAGGGACTTGTCAGGCTCAGCTCACTGGCTCTGCCTGCTCTCTCTGCCCCCGCCCGCCCCTGCCTGGGCAGCCCTGGTACCTTTGTGCGGCAGCAACACGAGCTGCCTTCTCCCCTGGTGGACGTCAGGCCTTGGTGTTGTCAGAGCAAACTGTGTTGTCCAGTGGTCCTTTCTGGGAGGAATTTCCCCAGCCACCACCTTCTCCACCCCACTAATCCGGGACCCCGTGCCTCCCCCTCCCCCAGCTTGTGATCCTTCACTTATTTGTTGGATTATGTGTCACTGTTTTCCCCACTAGACTGTGGAGTAGGCCGTGTTCACCCTCGTCTCCCCAGTGCCTCGTTCGGAGCCTGGCACAGAGTAGGTTTCCACAACGAGATGAATGACTGAGCTCACGCACGCGTGTGTGATCTGCACATGACAGTCACCAGTAACGTTCTGACCTCAAGATGCTTCTGGTTGGGACCAGCTTCCCTGGGGGCAAGCCCACGTTCGACACATCATTAGGGAGTGACCATGGGCCAGTTGCATGACTGAGATGGTTTCCTCTCTGGTAAATGTGGATGCAAATAATTTTTTTTTAATTATAGAATTGAAGGGAAGATTAAATGAGATGATGCCTGGAAGCGCCAGGTGCAGGCACCACGCGGTGAGTTTCGTCCTGCTATTGTTAATTCCTGTTAGCTTTCTTGTCCTGATACTCTGTCCTCTGAGCCTTTTCCAGCCAGAGCTGGAGGTCACCCTCAGTTATAAAACCTCTTGACGTCTGTGTAGCTCTGAGCCTCTCTACCTGCCTGCGTGTCATGTGTCGCCCACACTCAGTGTCCTTGGGTTTGGGAGGGGACAGAGAGAACGAAATAGGCACCCGTTCACTGGATGCCACCTGGCACTTAGTCTGATTCTGGGGACGAGCCCTGTCGGGGGTGTCAGTGCAGGAGCAACCTTTCAGGAAGGGGACCCTGAGTATCACACTAGATGTGCCAGTGGGCTGCCCGCTCCTTCCTCCCACACCGGGCCCCACGGAGGGCTGACTGCTGCGGTTCAAGAAGGGATCCAGATGGGTCTGTTTCCACCCGGATATTACTGTAGGGGTGGCGACCCTTCCAGGGCAAGCAGACTTCAGAGAAATTGGATTCTGTTATGGGGACACAAGGACCCAGGGTTGGACTTCTCTGGCTCAGAACATCAGGAACATTTAAGAGTCTGTTTCCAGCTCCTGAATTCCAGTGGGGAGGCTCAGAGAGGTAACGCACCCTGCCATGGCCACAGAGCGGCTCAGGGGCCGAGCAGGACTTCTGAGGGGGTCTGCCATTCCGAAGATTTTCCTGAAGCCACACTACTTCTGCGATCAGTATCTCTATTCCGAGTTTATCTGGACACCAGTTTTAATGACTTACCATCATAGGGTGGGAGCACTCGTGCATGCAATGTTTGATTGCCACGTTTAATTAATTAATTTATTTAGATTTTATTTATTTATTTGACACAGGCAGAGGCAGATGCAGAGCGAGAAGCAGGCTCCCCACTGAGCAGGGAGCCTGATGTGGGGCTTGATCCCAGGGTGACCTGAGCCAAAGGCAGATGCTTAGCCGACTAAGCCACCAGGTGCTCCTGATCGCCAAGTTTTAAATGCCAGGTCCTGGCTGAGGCCCGAGAATACGAAGATGAACAAGACCATCTCCTGGTCTTGGTTTCACGGAAGAAGCCCCGTGTTTAAGCAAAACTGTATCTCACTTAGAGATACGGTCCAATGTGGTACATGTTTATCTCAACTGTATTCATTTTTCCCCCCGAGCAAGTATTTATTGAGCACATACTTTGTGCTACCCAATCTGCTAGGAGGTTAAAGATAGAACCCTGGGCAAGAAATAAAGACTGAATACCACCTTCAATGGGACTTAGAGAGAAGAGACATTAAAAGAAGCATTCAGATCAGTGGGTTAATCATCACAGAAAAGGGGGACTCTGTCCTTTCATTTGCTTCCACCTCTGAGGGATCAGAGGAAGCTTCCCTTCAGAACAGACTCTGAACTAAAGTCTGGAGATTGAGTGGAATGTAACTGCACAAAGAGGGGAGAGAAGATCATTCTAGGACGGGAGTATGGGCTACGTCAATGTCCTCGGGCAGAAAGAATGCATGGGAGTTACTGCAGGACAGCCGGGGAGGCAGGAGAGGAGAGGCAGGACAGCCAGACAGGGAAGTTTTGTCTCTACCCCCAGAAAAATGGGCATCCACTCCAAGATTTCAAGCCAGGCAGTGACACAATTCGATTTCCATTTCCAAAAGATGCTCCGGCTGCGGAGTGGGCTCCAAATTGGAGGAAGGCAGGAGAGGAGTGGGTGGACCAGTTGGAGACCATTGCCAAGGTCCTGATGAGCAGAGATGGTAGCCCAGAGTAAGGTGAGGGCAGGACATGGGTGCGAGAGGACAGTGGATTATAGAGATGTTGTGGGGAGCTGGCAAAGGGACCAGGATGCCAGAGACAGAGGCGGGAGTAGATGCATATTACACCATGAAGATGAGGCAAGAGGGGGCCAAGGAGGAAATGATGGGGGGCATTGGCTGTGGCAGAGAGGAGAGATGATGACCAAGTGATGCCCGTTGGTTCGAGTGACCCGAGGCCACTGGGCCCCTTGCTGAGAACTGTTTCAGATGACAAAGTCCAGGGCTCAACACGGAAGGGCGACTCAAGAAAGGGCTGAACCAAGTCTTGAACCCTGGTCTTCTGACTCCAAATCCAGTGCCCTTTCTAACATCTGAGGTGAGGATTTAGCCAGGGACCATTCTGTAGTCTACCAGGAGCTGTACGGTCAACCCTAGCTTGCCCACACTAATGCGTACCCCAAAATCTCAGTGGCTCATAACAACAGCAGGGCACTCCCCTCACATTACCTGTAGACAGAGGGGCAGGGGGCTCTGACCCTGTGTCTGCCCCTGCAGAACCCAGGAGGAAGGGGCGGCCCTGGGTGGGACACGCCTGTTCTGGTGGCCAAGGGATGAGCGTGGTGTGCCACCGTCAGGCGTGGGAAGGCACAGAACGAGGTGAGCGTGGCTGGGTGCCTTCTCAGGCCACCTGCAGAAGCCCCGAGCTGCACGGCTGAGTGGCTCCTCTCACTCGGTCCGTGACTTTTAGGTAAATGAGCATGATTAGCTTGTGCGTCATTGCACGAAAACCTTTTTTCGTTTTTCGGTGGATCGGTAGGTAGGGGGCCACTCTGCTGTCCTTGGGCCACAAGCATTGAGTAACATGTGTTCCTTGTACTGCACTTGCTGGTGCTTGGTGGTTGTTTGTGATTTCGTATGGGTTTCCCAGTTTGTTCTGAAATGCAAACCTGCTATTAACTTGGAGTCGGGTCGACTCCTGCCATGTTTGGGCTGAGAGCATGCTTTAATTCGCACGGGGCATCCAGCTGCCTGCCAGCTCGGGGTCTCTTCCCACCACGTGACTGCTTTCCAAGTCAAGCTTTGCTAAGCCCTGGGGGGTCAGGCCAAGGCCCGTTGCTGCAGGAAAGACAGGGGTGTGGGAGCTTTTAGAGCCTGTCCTCACGTCTCCAGAGAAGGGGGCTTCTGACACCCTCTGCCCTGGCAGCTCAGGGTGGAGGACAGGACAGGTGTCAGCATCTCTTGGAGCAGCAGTGGCCAGTGGTATTAGTGATACCCTGGCAGCCATGAGCCATTCCCAGAGACTCCCCACACTAGAGCATTTGGGTGGGCGCTAGCTTTTTCCGCCTCCTGATCTTTCGGTCTCTTTTGTCTGCTTGGGCATGCGGGGCACTAGGGTCTGCTAAAGGGGCCTCTCCTCCCCAGCTTCTGCCCTGCGATCTGCTTGAAGAGGTCAAGTTTACCAGTCCCTCGTATCTAGAATGTGGGACAGGAGGTGGGGGGGGGGGCGGGCTGCTGCGTTCCCGAGTCCAGCCCGGGGAGCGCCTGGGGACCTGTGGGGTGGACTCTTGGATGCCACTTGGTCACTGGGGTCTGTATCTTCTACCAGTCAGAGGAGGGGGCAATGAGTTTGTACCCCACACCTCCAACAGACTGCAGCAGGAGACAGCTGCACTCCTCCTGCTTCTCTTTTGTGCTTCTGTTTGAAGGACTCTCTCTGTGAGAAGTTTACTTTGAAAGCCGAAGCACACTGGGCATTTGAGGTACGAGTGTATCAACTCTTGGAGTGGAGAGCTCTGTGGGACAGATGGAGGACTTGCTGGCCTTTTGAAACGTAAATACCCGGTGTTCTTCCAGGCTCTTAGTTTGGGAAGAAATAAGCCATCCTTCTAGAACCTCAGAAAGATTTACTTCAACATCTGTGGACGTATTTTAATTTCTTCCTTCAGTAGGTTCAGCGTGGCCAACTGAAACAGTGTTTAGAGTATTTTAATCATGTTAATAGGAAAGGCAGCCTGCCGGGAGACCAGGAGGAATGCCTCTCTTCTTTGTGCTGCACAAAAGGAGCTCCCTCGGTCTCCCCTCTGCTTGTGTGTTGCGTGAGCCACAGGAATTCGTTGACTTAGTCCTCCAAGCAAATAGACAGGCAGGTATAACCGTCTCATTTTACACCTGAAGACATTTAGGCTCCAAGAGATTGGCAAGCTACGTGGCTCAGTGGGGTTGGGGGAAGGAAAGGCACACATCTTAGAAGGTAGGACCTGCCCTCAAAGAACCGACCATACGGTAAAGAGATCCTCAACTAGCAATCGGCTGGTATAGCTTATTCATATTACAATGAGGAAAGGTGAGGCCAGGGAAGGGGAGGGACTGCCTGAGGTAGAGTGCAGCAGTAGGTATCCACCAGCAGAAGGTTCCAGCATCCTTGCTGGTGTGGCCATGCAAAGAATTCTGGCCAAGAAGACCTAAGATTTCCAGGAAGTACAAAAAGGGAGAGGGCATTCCTGGTTTGCTTTCTCAACCCTCCAGCTTCCTGCTACCTGTGTGTAGAGTTCCAGAAGCCATCTGGGGCCAAAAGGACTGGGCTACACCCTGGAAATCCAGGAGGGGAGAGCCAGCAGGACCCTGGGTTCCTGCTGACTTTACTGAGCTACCCTTGGCTGGGGCCCTGGACTCCCACTCTGGATGGACTTCGTATGAGACAAACAAACTCATTCTGGGCTTTTCGGTTCCATGCGGTTAAACCTGCAGAGTTAACAGGGGACCTTGAATTCTTGAAGGAACCTTGACTATTTGGTGAGGTCTTGGGGAGCAAACCACCATTCTCACACCAGTGACCTTGCTTCCCTGTCCAACGTCCCTTTCATCCTTATGCTATTTTTTTAATCACTGTTTTTCTCTGAACATCGCCGAAGCCTTCTCCTGCAAATGAAAATGCCAAATGAAAAGGCCTATTAACAAAATTTAAGATGCTCAAGCAAGTAGCTTTGCTCTAGAGCCCATCCTGTGTCTCCCGTTCCCTTTGGGTTGGGTGAGCAGCCTGCTGGGCCTCACGTAACCTTCTGCAGCTCAGCTTCTGTTCCTGCTGTTCCGCCGTGACCTGCTTCCCTTCGCCTTCCCCAGACATCACCTGAAGAAAGGACTCCCTTTCTTTAGGAATTATGCGGAAATAATTCTTGGGCAGTCGATTCAGGGAAATCACAGTGTGAAATCTAGAATCACTCTATGCCCACATGTATCCCACAGGGATTAAAAAGAGTTAAAATGACTTTTTCCAGCTACATCATGAAAAGTAACAAGAGTTACAGAAAAACATCTATCAAAAATTTTAAGTAGCAATGAAGCATTAATTCAAATGAATGAAGGATTAAAAGCAAAAAGATTTAAAAAAGTTAATAACACGAAGTAAAATTTCTGTACGGCAGACCCCAATAAAACAGACCAAACCCCCTCCAAACAAACCCCAAACCCAAACTATGTAAGCAAACTGTTTGCAAAGTAGGACATGAGGTAGATAGATTTAATATATTGTAAATTCATCCAGATTGGTAAAGAATCACCATAATATTGACAAACAATTCGCTTTTTTAGAAAAAAAAAGATCCACACTCCCAATTACAGATGAATAGCATACATTTGAAAGACATTTAAATTTACTTTAAAAATCAAATAAATATTAAAACATCAGAGAAATAAATTTTAACATGTCGAGTTGCATTTTAGAATGAGAATTCTGAACTTAGCAAGGGCACCGAGACACGGAAACTCTTATCCTGGTACAAATTGGCCTAACTTTTTCGTTGGAGACACAATTGAGCAACATATCAAGCATTCACATCCATTAAATGAGTAGGGCTGCCTTTGGGAATGTATCCCAAGAACGTAACACGAACCCAAAAGGAAAGCTCTGTGGTCAGAGATGCGTACCGTGGTGTTATTTGTCAGACAAAAAGGCAACTGCAAAGACATCCAATTGCTGATAACTACCTTAAAATTTTTTATAGAACAAGGTAGAGCATAATGGTCAGTAAAAAATGAACAATCATTGCACATCCAGACCAAACACCATTGTACAATAGTCCCCCCTTATCCGCGGTTTCTTCTGCACTAGTTCCTCGTTATCTGTGGTTTCCCTGTCCACGATTTCAGTCACCCGTGGTCAACCTCATGGTCAGAAGGTCAGTAGTAGCCCTCCCTGCGCCCCGTCACCGTGCCCGCGTCCTTCATGTCCCTTCGTCTCATCACGGAGGCGTTTTATCCTCTCCCATCGCCACACAAAGTAGGGTGAGTGCAGGACAGGAAGTTATTCTGAGATAGAGACCATGTTCATAGAACTTTTATCACAGTTTATGTTAAAATTGTTCTATTCTGTCGTTAGCCATTCCTGTTTATCTCTTCCTGCGCCTACTTTGCAAATTAAACTTTATCAGAGATGTGTATACACATAGGAAAAAACATAGAGTTTGATAATATTCACGGTTTCAAGCATCCCCTGAGGGTCTCGAAGTTATCCCCCAGACATAAGGGCGGCTCCTGTACCATTCTTTCTTGCAAATCCTTTGCAGAGTTTTTCTTAAAGTCTTTATTGAAGAAAAATTGACACACCCAAAGCACACACATTTAACATGTACAACTTGAAAAGCTGTGATATGTGTGTGTCTGTGAAACCTGTACCACAATCAAGATACCCAGTGTATTGCCCAGCCCCAAGAACTTACCTTGGGCTCTTTTCCAATATCTTCCTCCCATCCTTTCCTAACCCTCTTCATCAATCTGCTTTCTGTCACTGTAGATTCATTTTCATTTTCTAGAATTTAATTTGGAAACATACAGTATGAATTCCTATTTGTCTGGTCTCTGACTTATTTGTCTAGTGTGATTATTTTGGGAACCAGCCATGTCGTGTCATATCAATCCTATTAAGTGCTTAGTTTCCTTTCTCTAGGTGAATCATCATTTGTGCGTCCTGTCCTGTATGGATGAACATTTGGGTAGTTTCCAGTTTTGAACAACTACCAATAAAGTCACTATTAATAGTCACGGCTAAATATTTTCTTGCTGTTCCTCTTTTCCAGACTTAATTCATTTATTTTTTGCCCATTAGTTTGTTCAGTCTCACCTGAACTCAGGTGAAGGGAGACTCACCTGTGTTTTATTCCGTATTTACTCTGTAACAGTTTCAGCCCTGGCTCTGTTATGAACATGGTGTGTGATCCTTAGGCAAGTTTATGTGTGCCTCTAGGCCTTTCTTGTCCTATGACAGCTTTAGCCCTGGGCCGGTGCTTCTCAACGTCCAGACTGCATCACACTCCCCCGCAGGAGACTTCCCCGGTTCTGCCCTTGGACTTTCTGATTCAGCTGGTCTGGGATGGGCTTGAGATACTGCTCTTTGATAAATCTCCTGGGGACATTCATGCTGCTGGTGCAGAGAGCCCTCTTTGCAAACCCCGGACCTAGGCCTTTGAGATAACTATGAGCTGTGTAATAATAAACTTAAGACACAGAGAATGCTTGTTTTTAATATGTGCTTTTGATAAGGGAAGCGTGAAAGGATGCATTTTGCAAGTTGGCTTTATGCAAAATTCAAACATTTCTAAAAGAAAGAAGGGAGAAACACTACCTCCGAAAAATTCTCAGGATTTACATATATAGGCAAATCCAAGTAAGAGTAACTCATCGTATTCAAATGGTAATGTTTACATATTTTCAAGAGCTCCGTTAGAGACAGACGGCTCTTTCAAATCTAATCAAACTGAAGGTAATCACTTCTCTGCTTGTTCTAAATGACCCCCTCATCAACACTATTTACATGGCAAGAAGTACTCAGTCTTGACATTGGATTATTCTTCACGATTTATGTGGTTTGTCCTGAAATGTAACTCTTTGCAATTGGCTTTTACTGGGCAGGGACACTATCATCTTTTAAACCAGATAATTTTTATTTATTTTTTTTTAACCTGTGTGACACAGCGTGCCTGATAAAGAAACCATTTCTTTCATGCCTTTAATCTCCTCTGAGGGCAAAAGTAGTATTTGCTGAAATAAAAGTACACCCCAGCAGAAACGCGATGCTAATCCTCTTAGTTTTAATGGTTTGGAAATGGTTGGAGTAAGAAGGTAAACATTGTAGTTGATTAATAGGGAGGAAGTTAATTGTCCATGTAGCCACTGCTCTATGCCATACTGTACAATGGCGCTTTCTTTTTATAAAACCCCCAAACAGGGTCCTTCTCCATTTTAACGTTCTTATTTGAAAAGTGATCTACTAGCGCCGTGCGGTTCTAAGTGTTTGATTCCATTACCCCAAAAAGCAAGCAGTGCACATTTCAAATCGACGTCAAACAAGTCCCACTGATAACTGGTGTCATATCAATGGCTTATCAGGTCTTTTTTATTGAAAATAGTCGGATATAATGAGTTGCTTCACATTTAAAAGTCTTAAGTCTCTGAAAGCTCCAGGCCTAGATGGTTTTGATACTGGCTTATTAAACTTGCACCGGGAGAGAAAGCAGGACTGGGGGTGGGTGGGAGCAGGCCAGAGAAAGAAAACTGGAGAGGAACAGAGGTGGGAGCTTTCCGTAGCCTACGGTTTAACGCCGCGCTGGCCACAGAGAAAAGATTGTGTTTGCCAATCGCTGTTTCTGGGAGCCCGTCCAGGTTGTAGCCTCGCAGGAACTCACCTGCCGTTTTTGCAGGATCGCATGGTTTTCTTTGCGTAGCGATGAGTCCAGGGTTCGGGACCCTGTAGTCATGTCCTAGCCACTAAAAGTGAGCGTTGGACAAAGAAGACCTTTGACCCACTTTACAACTCAGTTGTGGGAAGAGAGCCTTCAGGACCGAGGAGGGAGGGACCTTCAGGAAGGTTGAGACTCTACCAAGTACCACATGTGAGAAGATGCCCTTTTCCTCTGTGTAACCCCGCCCATGTTCCTGCTGGGTCTGTGTTGACACCTGTTCCCAGCTGAGGAGAGTGAGGTCCCAAAGAGGGGAGGGGATGTCTTATGGATTGACCAGATGGGTGATTCTCAAAGTGTGGTTCCCGATCAGCCCAGCTGCACCCCCTGGGGACTTGGCCCCCACCCAGACCTGCTCATTTAGGAACCCCGGTGGTGGGTCCTGGTAGTCTGCGTCGTGAACCCTCCTGGAGGTGTCGATCTGTGGTCAGTGGGGGTGCCCATGGGCGCCCAAGTTTGCAGGTGCCCTGCTGCCTAGGGCCCAAAGTGCTGAAACCTCCTTAGGGGTCGCAGCAAGTAGGAAGCAGCACGTTTAATTGGGAGGGATGGGGGGGGGCGAGCGCTCTCCAGAGCTTTGCCCCTTCACATGGTGGGTTTGGGAGGTAACCAGGAAACTGAAAGCAACAAGACAGGATTTTAACGTCTGTCTGTCAGATGATGGGCAGTCGAGGGTCCCATCCTGCCTGTCGTGTCCTAGTTGAGAGGTGTTTGCTGCTTTACGGGGGTAGAGGAGGGAACTGAAGGCTCGGTGTGATTCCCTTCTCTTCCTGCCCGCATCACCAGTGCCTTGCTCGCGGAGATGCTTCTCGTGCGGGTCCCAGAGGAGCCACTTGCTCTAAGGATGATTCCGAGAGCCGTGGGTCTAAGGGCGCCTTGGAAATAACTGTATCATCTAGCAAATTCCTAAGTCTGATTTCCACAATATCTGCTGTTGCCTGGAGCAAGGCATGGGTCATAATAGTGAATCAAGGGGGAGGAGAAGGGCCCCGAGGAGGCCCGGCTCCCACCAAGCACACAGAGGAACTCATTTCTGTTTATTTCCTTTCTTAAAAAAAAGATCATTTATTTATTTGTTTGAGAGAGAGAGAGGGAGAGAAAAGGGAGAAGCCGACTCCCTGCTGAGCAGGGACCCTGACTTGGGGCTCCATCCCAGGACCCTGACATCATGACCTGAGCCGAAGGCAGACACTGAACCGACTGAGCCCCCCAGGCGCCCCTCTGTTTATTTCCTTTGCTGCCGTTCCGCCAACCCCCCGGGCGGCCCACCCTCCCGCTCTCTATCTCATTGGCTCCCTCGCAGGCCAGTTGAGTGCTGAGCCAGCAACTCGCAGGGAGCCCGGAGGTCAGCACCACACCCGCACCCAAATAGAAGCTTGCGTTTCTGGTGGAGTTCACGCCGCCAAAGACAGAGCAAGGACGAGCGGGCAAAAGTGTAGACTCCGGGTGCCCATCCTGCCCATCCCAGCGCTGTGACCTTGGCAGGTTATGGCTTCTTCCTTGTCCCAGAATCACCGCAATGGCCTTGCCTCTCCTTGCCCACCCAGTGCAGATGTGAGGGTCGGGTGAGCTGATGCTCGGGTGTGTCTCTGAGGCTCCGTAAGGGCAGGAGGTGTGCCTCGGAGCAGCCTGAAGGACCTCCAAGAGAGCCCACGAGAAGGACCTCGAGCCGCCAGCTGGAGAGTAGGCTTCAGGTCAAGGTTGCAGTGAGAAGACCAGAAATGCAGGCATAGCTCTGAGTAGGGTGAGCGCCTTGACCTGGTCTGCCTGGAACTTTCTTGGTTTTGATACTGAAGGTCCCAGGCAAAGTGGGACTGTTGGTCACCCGAGCTCAAAGCTCCCTCCTTCTTTTACTTGTCATGTAACCTGGCCTCTCAGAGACATGATTCCATCTCCCGAAAACGCAGTGGTAATAATCATACTAACACCAACGTAAGAGCAGGCACTCGACACGCTCTGCTTATTCCTGCGTGGGAACCCCATGTTTCTGCCGTCCCCTGCTTCCTGCAGCTCCCCGGATCCCGGCTTGCCTGGACAGGGCATCGAGCCTGCTTCATGGCAATGATGGGCTTCGCACCTGTGACCCCAAGTCATCTAGGAGCTCCTTGAGAGCAGGGACCAAATCTTGTTTGACTTTGTTCCTCAGCGCCTAGCTCGGCACCTGCTGCCTGGAAAGTGCTCAATAAACGTTAGTTAAAATGTCTGTTACTGACCTCTCAGGCCAGGAGGACAGCCGGCGTAAAGCTGTAACCTGGAAAATTCCGGGTTTCAAAGAGTCAGCAGCAACAGCTGCATTTCCTCAGTGATACTGAGTGTCCAGCAACGTGTTCAGCCCTTTACTTGGTTGGTTTCATTTAACCCCTCCCCACCCTCAAGGAGGTAAGCAAAGGTTTAGGATCACCTCTATTTTATGTCCCAGGAGCCCCGGACTTAGGTGAAGCGACTCGCCCAAGGGCACACAGCTGGGAAGTACAGGAGTCGGGATTCAAACCCAGGTGGGTTGTCTTTGCCAAACCACCTAGAACGACCCACGGCTCTGGGCAAAGTGGCCTGAAGCACTTTGTAGGGCACTTACAGATGCCTGGAAAAGCCCCCTTGTGTCCATGTTGTCCCCCCAGCTCTTTTCTAGTAAAAACCTGCTAACTGAGGGCCGCCGCCCTCCCCAGCTGTGCCGCCGTGGCCCCGTTTCCATGAGTCTTCAGTCAGCCGTCCTAAAGGGCAGCCTGGCAGGTCGCCCCGACTCGTGAGCGCCAGAGACCATTTTCACCACCTAATCAATAACCCTGTTATTGACTTGGTGTTCCCAGAGGACAGGTTTATAACTTTATCGAGCACTATATGCGGGGGCAATTATAAGGATAATGGGAAATCATCGACAAGAGGAGGCTTCTGCATTGCAAATTAACATCTGCTCCAGGTAAGAGAAGAGCCGTGTTTTAGTTTCGGAATCGGGAAAAATGGAAATGCCTGTAAGACAGAGAGTGTGATTCGTGGTGGGTACCCAGCAGGGCACCACAGCCTGGGTCTTCCACTCTGGCCTTGTCCTGAGCTCCCTGTGACCGTGACAGTCCCCACGTGATGAGCTCATTGGGAGTGTCCGAAGCCTTGTCCACAACCACCTGCTGTCATCCTGATTTCCTGGGTCCTGAAACAACTGCACCCAAAGTCCTCCTGTCTCGATAGTGGGCAAGCCTGGAAAGACCTTGGCCTCGTCCCCTGGGGGGCAGGCATGGCTCAAGCCGCCACCCAGTGCTCCTCACACAGCTGGGACGTACTGGGAAGGGGGACTGGACCCAGACTAGGGGACCGTGTTCCAGTCTTGGTTCCACTGGCTGTGTGGCTCCAGGCAAGCTGTCTCAGCTCCTTGAGCCTCACTGTGTCCATCTGTAGAGTGGGGTTATGATACTGTCTGCCCTGGAGGGTCCTTATGAGGTTAGAGGAGCTCATACCTTTGCAACTCACAGCCTCACATTACAGACTCTGTGTCCGGCCCCTCGCCTTTGGCCCGCTCAGCATGATCGTCGGCGTCTAGAACAAGAGAACGAAATAAAACCCTTTTGCCTTTGTTAGGTCACTCCAGCTGCAGAGTTGATCCGGGGCAAGCATAGAAACAAGATTCACGAAAGACCCCCCAGGGGCGCCTGGCGGGCTCTGTTGGTTAAGATTTCGGCTTAGGTCATGCTCTCAGGGTCGTGAGATCAAGCCCTGCTTTGGGCTCTACACTGTACGTGGGGCCCTGATGCAGATTCTCTCCCTCTCCCTCTGCCCTTTCTCCATCCCCCATGCCCTGCTCACTCTCTTAAAAAGAAAGGGAAAAAAAAGGCCCCCAAAGAACAGGTCTACAAAGCACACTGAGCTCTTCCCAGGGCAGACAGGCCCGGTTGGGTTTCTGCTGCGTCCGTTCGTTTGGCACCAGTGTCGTCTAGCATCCCGAGGCGCTTCCTTTGTGCCTGGTGCCGTGCCCAGAACTGTGGGCTCATTCTGTCCGTGGGTCCTCCTGCCAGCTCGAAGAGGCAGGTATACGCTCCTCATTTTCAGGTGTGAATCCCAGAGAGGGAAGCTGGCCTCTGTGTGTCACACAGCATGCGAGTGGTGGCTGAGGCCAGATTCTGGGGCTCTCCTGACTCTTAGACCAGGACCCAGAAGGCCCCCAGCGCTGCAGGTGCCTTCATCCCATGGCAAGGCAGAGCTCCAGCCAGCACCCACATGCCCTGCCTCGCAGCCCTCATCCTCCCACGGTTGCTCTGCGTGGTTGGCCCCATTTTGATCCCTTCAGGTCCTCCAGGACCCACGTGAGCCAGCCATCCTGGTTCCGGAAAGTCTCTGGTTTGGCTATGTCAGGGGACAAAGGCTGGTGGGTACACAAGGAGGCTCTGGGGTGTTGCTTATTGTCCCTTTGAAAGAGTGCCACCCTTGTTGATGAATGAGCAGAAAGAAGCAGGCTCTCCAGCTGGAGGAGGGGGGAGATGACAGACAGGGAGAGCCAGACTGTTGGCCCTTTGCATGAGGCTGGAGTGAGGGCCCTGGAGAGACGATGGAGGCCCAGAGAGAGAAAGGACTCAGGGCTATTTGGTGTGACTACAGGCAGGTACCTGGAGCCCCCTCCTCCCGTCTGGGGGCTACTGACTTATCCCCGTGTCTCCTTGGCCTGCACCCAGCTCTCTGGTTTAGCCACAGTTATAACCCCATGCAGCTGGGATCCCGTGGGCTGCCCCAGCAGCATCCAGGAGCCCCAGGAAAGGCCCCCACTGGGGGAGTGGAGGCTCGTAGTCCCCAGGCCTGCCCCGCGATCCCTTCACGACTGACCCTGCAAGGCCAAGTTTTCCTAAGGCATCCTCTTGGTTTTTTACTGCCACCCACAAACCTTCGGGGACAGACTGGCCACATAGGTGGCCTCAATTCTTCGTGCCTTTCTGTGGCCACAGTTGCTTGGTGACGTGGCAGTTTCTCCCACTAAGGAGGTGTCGTCGGGTCTCTCTGCCCCTTGGATCTGGGGCTTGCTGTGCTCCATAGCTAGTGGCAGATACGACGGAAAACTGGTCCTAAACCTGGTTCTGAGGGTTTCTGCGTGTTTCTGCTTGCTCTCGCTTGCACTGCTGGGGTCTCCCAGGAGCCCTAGAGAGGCCAGTCTGCACCAACCAGCGGCCAGCGACTCTCAGATTTGTGACCAAACTCCGCCAACATCAGCGAAGCCCGGCTGAGATTAGCCAGTCCCCAGCCAAGGCTAATCATGAGCTTACATAGTAAAAGATTGTCATTTTAAGCCACTGAGTTTTGGGTCTGGTTGTTACTTTGCATTAGCTAGCCAGTAAACCCTTTTGAATGTACCTACCCGCCATCGGGCTCTTACCGCTGGTTCAACGGATGGGAAAATGTGGGGTTTGCTACTGACCACGTTCTGAGCATCATACGACCATTGTCGTCATCATCTTGGTATGGCCACATACTGAGCATCACTGGTCCAGGCTCGTGCCCCCAGACTATGTGTGTACTCGATGCTCTGATCTTCTCTACGTACTCCGAGGCAGGGATGATGGCTCCGTATTTGATCCATAATGAAGCAAGGATGCAGAGATGCTCACTGATTTCCCCGAGGTTCATACACCACGTAGCAACATTAGAATCGGTCCCGTCTGACTCAGGCGAAGAGAACATTCTCTCGACCTGAGTCAGACAGGACCGATCCTAACGTTGCTACTTGGTGTATGAACCTGGGGGACTAGACAGCAGGGCTGGAAATGGCCTCTGCGCAATCAAAACCAGAATCCCCATGTTAAAAAGTGTGAATAAGATTTTTACTTTTTTCGGGGACAAACGCACTGATCAGAACACCTGCCTGGTCGCTCTCCCCAGAGCCCGTGTGAACCCCCTCCTTCCCCAGGGGCCGCCTGATTTCAAAATCCAGGCAGGAGCCTGCTGCTGTTCCCCTCGAGTGACTCGGAGTCTCTGAGAGAGGCTGTGCTCAGGTCTGGTTAACCTAATGTGCACAATAAAAATTTTTATTAAAAAGAGAAGAAGAAAGTGGGGAAATGGCAATTGGCCATGGAAGGACATTATTTTTTATTGGAATTAGAATTCCTTTATTTAAAAAATATATAAACCCTCAATTTTTCTTTCTATCCCTTGGCTCAGCAGCCCGTGGCAAGCTTCCGAGGGCAATTCAGCATTGGCGGAGGGAACGGCTCTGGACTGGCTCGCTTTTCCTAAGCTGTTAGGAAGATGGAAGGCGCAGCCCCGTGGGGCGCCGGAGTGCAGGGCCCCCCAGCGAATGCCACAAGCCCGGCTTCGAGTGGCCGGCCGTGTCCTCAAGTCTGGGCCCAAGAATCCATCCAAAGTCGCCCCTGTGCTCTCACAGATGTGCTCAGGGTTTATTTTGCCGAGACTTGCTGGATTTTAACAAATACATTTCCAGAGGTTTTGATGGAAAAGTAAAATTCCTGTGCTTTGCAAAAAGGCAGCAGAAAGGGTGGCTTTGCTCACCTGAGAATTCCAGGTTCTCGGGAGCCACGTGCTCCTCCAGCGTGACCTGCCCACGCACCCCACGTCTGTTCCCCGGGTGGCCTTTCCCAGGCTGCGTGCTAGGCACTCCCCAGTCCCGCATCTTCTCATCTCATCCCCGCAGCTGCCCCTTCCAGGCACGTTCTGTCGTGAGTCCCCTTCGCGGCGGCAGAAACTGAGACTCCACAATGTTACGTCACATACGTTCAACTGACAAACATGTATGAGCGCCTCACAGGTCGGCTGCTGTCCTGGGCGCGAGGGACATGGTGGGGACGGAGCTGACCCGGCAAACGGGTCCCGCGACCGTGGAGCCGGCAGCGGTGGCGCAGGATACCAAGTCTGTGGGGCTCCAGGACACAAGCTGTCCCTGCTGTACGGAACCTCTGACTGAGGCCAGGTCAAGGACTTGGGCTAAAAACCAGAAGGGCGTGCGGGGTGCATTGGGAACGGGCAGTGCACATCTGGATTTACACCCCATCAGTTCCTCAGCTTTCCAGCTGTTTGAACGCGATTTCAAAGGGAGTAACGTGATGGAGACAGCGTCGAACGTTTGCGGAACACCAGTCAGTGGTCAGGTGGACGGGGTGGAGGGGATGTGGTGGGGGCTCCTCCCGGAGACTTTCAGCCGTCCCGACGACAGATGCCATTCGCCGTGTGCTTTTTGCAGATGGAAGACCTGGACATGGGGAGGCACGTAGTCCACTTGGAGATGCGTAGCGGGCAAGTGCAGAAGCGGGGTTTGGACGGAGCCCGTAGGCAGCCTCACCCTGGGGCAGCTCACCCCCCTGAGGATTTCCCCTGCGGGCAGGGTCCCGACACCCCGGGTCTTGAGTCTGGAGTATTCACCCGGGGTATAACCCTCTGCTCCCCAATAAGACCCCCGGCTGGGGAGGAAGAGGGGGATGGGGGGAGAAGCATGACCAGCAAGGAAGGGGGAAGGCAAAGTGGGGGAGGGGAAGGGGGGGAAGAAGAGAGGGTTGGGGGAGGGGGAGTGGAAAAGCTCTGCTCCTTCGTCACACTCCACCCTTTCGCCAATTCAGGTGGCCTCGCTAACACCCCGTTTTCTCTTCCTCCCTGGCACGCGGCCTCCAGGTGTCGTGTAAAGGTCCCCGTCGAAGCCGCCATCCCGATGCTTGGTGCCCAGCTGCCTTGTTCTGTCCCAGTTTCCGCCAGTGCTCACCAGGCTGTCTGTCCAGGGTCGGGGACCAAGAGGGTTTTGCAGCAAGTCATTTGTGCTCAGTGGCTGGGTGTGAGGGGACCCGGGGAGGCAGGAGATCCACAGGAAAGGGGGCCGAGGAGGAGGAGGCAGGGGCTGGCCTCGGGCTGGGCCTTGGGGGTTTAGAAGCAGAGGAGGGTAGTGACTCAGGCCTGAGCTGGCTCCAGGTTCAAAGGCACAGCCCACAAGATTCACCCCGAAAAGGGCTTCTTTGAGGGAGGAGGGGAAGAAAGGAAGAAGAATGGTTTTTGTCTTTGTGGCTGAAAAGACGGGTAGCCTCGGAGGCAGCAGCCCCGGCTCCCGTGGGAGAGCATGGAGCGGGTCCGCGGAGCACACCCTCACCTTGGACGGTCCTCTGAGAACCAGCAGTCCCCAGGCCCCCGGGAAGCTCCCTCGGAAACAGGCCCAGCGCATGGCCCACCTTCTGCTCTGCAGCGATCGCACGGCACGTTCACTGGGAGGCACGTGGGACTCGTGGCCCGGGGTCCGCAGACAGACGTGGCTTCCCCAGCCCGTGGCTACGCAGGGGTCAGCCCCGCACCTGACACTCCGCAGCCAGGCCACGTCTCAGGAGTCTGGACAGGATCCTCTCCTGCTGCCCCGCCAGGCTCACGAGGGCCTTCGGGAGGGCCGAGCCCCCAGGCCCTGGGGCCCGTGGACGCCGGCATTTGGGTGCCTGGCTGCCCGGCTGCTCACTTTTCCATCCAGGAATCTGTCTCCCCGTTGGTGTTTTCCTGGTCATCTCCATGGCCGGCCTCAGCCAAGAGGCAGGCCTGTGGGCCACACAGAAACGTCTGTCGGCAGCCGTTACCCACCCACGGACGAGTGTGGGTGGAGCGGAGTCATCCCTGACGGGCCCCAGAGGGGACCCCGGGAGTCTCAGCCCCCTGCTCCCCGTGTCCTTCTGATGTTCGTCTTAAGCTGCTACCAAGAATCCTACCCGAGACAGAACTTTAGGGGGAATGGTCTTCCCCATGGGCTCTTCCCCATCGTGGTGGGGCAGGGAAGGCTCCTGGGGGCCAGGGCTAGGGGCTGAGCTCTAGGGGACAAAGGGACTTGGGAGTAGGGACTGGGACCGGGGACCCTGCCCTCAGGCAGGATTGTGGGGCCTGGCAGCAGTTGCTGACCCTCTATCAACGTCTCTGAACTCCAGCCAGAAGGAGGGGCTGGGGGAGCCCTCAGGAGCCGGGGGTCTGTGCTCCGTCTATCCCCTGGATCCTGAAGCCCCTAGGAGGTGGGGAGGGCTGTCGCTGCGTCTGCCACGGACTGGAAAGGAACAGCCTTCCACTGAGCCTGGATTGCACGCTAGCTCTGTGGCTTCTTGGCGAGCAGGTGTGCAGCCTGAGGGTGGCGATCTGACACCCCCCGCACAACTCAGGGACCCTCTTGTCCTCGCCGCCACCCCCCCACACGCCTCCTGGAGCGCCGGGGTACGGGGAGCCCAGAAAGCTCCAGTGAGACCCCAGCCCGAGACTGCTGTGGCTGGGAGAGGGGGTGGGTTGACCATCTTGCAGCCTGGCCCAGACCTGCAAGCTTCAGTGTCCCTGAATAGCGTCTGCTCTCCACCTTCGTCACAAAAGGGATAAACAAATTAGATAAATAAACAAACAAGTAAAAAATGCAATCTCGGCACCAAGCACGTCTTCTCAGGGATATTATTACAAGATCGAATTACAGAGGTTGCTGCAAATCACAGCTGGAGAGAAGAGAGACCTCCTCAAGGAAAGGGAGACTCAGGACGGTGAGCCGAGCGACCTGTAGGTTAGCAGATGCGGGGACGGCCGCCTCGGGTGGGGGCCAGAGCCCCATGGTCTGGGTCTGAGAGGGACAGCCCTCCGGGCTAGAACCTTGCTGCCTCCTGCTCTGACCCGGAGGTCTGTCCTGGGCCTCCTGCCTCAGCCTCGGTCCTCCCTGGGAGCACCAGGAACAGACCCACCCCACCAGCCAGCCGGCACTTTCAGCCGGTGGAAAAGCAGGCTCAGCTTCAGGTTCAAGAGCGCAGGGAGACTCCCACCTGCTGTTGCCTCTGTCAATCCCATCAAGGCTGCTTGTCATCACAGAGGAGGGTTCTTTTTGTATGCCTTTTTGTATTTTTATTATTTTTATTTTTTAAAGGTTTTATTTATTTAGCAAGAGCACGCACACCATGCGAGGTGTGCAGGGGGAGGGAGAGAGAGAGCATCTTCGGCAGATTCCCCACTGAGGGTGGAGCCTGACCAGGGGCTCAATCCCAGGACCTGAGCCGAAACCGGGAGCCGGTCACTTAACCAACTGAACCTCCCAGTGCCCCCATGTTTGTGTTTTTAAACCCCAGCGTGAAATACTTTAGCAGTCGAGCCTTGTCCCTCAGCACAGAGCGGGCTTTCGTTTTTATGGGACCAATAGTCCTGGAAAGTTAAACCTTCCATCGCCCTGTACGAATTGTCTCTTCTCCTGCAGAAAGGCAGGCTAAGACACAGCCAGGTGACATTCCTTTCCCTCCTCCCAGGCTACACTCCTGTTACTAAAATACACAGCCTCTTAGGACACCCCAGCTGAGTATGTCGGTCCTGCGTGGAGCTCTGGCTGCAACCCTTTCCTGAGGGGTGGGCTCCTTTCTGTCCCCACCTAAACGCGGAGGAAGCTGAGAGCCAGAGACAGCTCGAGGCAGGGCCAGCTGGGATTTAAATCTGGGTCTGTCCAAACCAAAGTTGTGCTCAGAGCACTGGGGCAGCGACTGCTCCCACTGGGAGGTGGGGGTGGGCTCAGTCCCCGCTGCAGTGGGGTAGAGTGGAAGACAGCAGGCAGAAACCATCCCCTCTCCCACCCCCTCATCCCCCTTTCCCTTTGGTGGATCACTTTGAGACCTTGCCAGGGGCCGAGGCTTTTCAGGACAAAGACCCTCAGGCCCAGGAGGCAGGAAACAAAGGATACTAAGGGAAGACAACCACTGGCTTCCGGCTCCAGGATTTTCAAAAGGTGCTGGAGGCTCAGATCCACCACTTTCCCCAAAGAGGAAATGCAGTGATTTGCAGTTATGGTGCTCGTGAGGCCCCAGTGCAAGGAACCAGGTAAGGCCCATACAGCAGCGTCTGCGCCAGGCTTGGGACACGGGCACCTCATTCTCGAGACTCTCGGGGCAGGCAGAGCTGAAGGGGCAGCTCAGACTCCTAGCTGCCCCGAGCCACATGAGCCAGTGCCCCAGGTCACCTTGCAGCCCCGTCCTTCAGCAGAGATGACCACCCAGGCTTGGAATGCAGATGCTATCACCTCCAGCGTCACAGATGGTAAACTGAGGCCCAGCAGACTTGCCCCCGCTCACACTGCTGGAATCTGACCTTTGATTTGCCTTCAAATGTGTGCTCTTCCATCAGACTCCGGTGCTGCCTCTCGAGCCTGGTGGGTGGGCTTGGCTACAAGGCAGATAAAGCTTTACCGGGGCCTCGGAGCCCAATTTCTTTCAGGCTCAGACTTATTTCCTGATCTGTGCCCAAGGCTGATGCTCAAGACGGAGCCCCACTTGGGTGGACTGCACACTCTTTCACCTGGAACGGAGTCGCCAGGCTCAGGTCAGCAGTGTCTGCTGCTGGAGGCCAGCTGGGAGGGGGATGGGAGGGCAGGGAGGGGATGGAGAGGAGGGGCTCACAGCTGGAGGAGCTGCTGTTTTCTTGAGTGGAACTAAACCCACCTTCACAAGCCAGGACAAATGGCTTCTATCCGTAGGCAGTGCTGGAGTCTAGGCCCAGCCTGGGGGCTTCTGACAGAGTCCTGGGGGGCAGGGAAGACAGGTGGAGTCTGGTAGGAGGGATACAGCAGGTGCAAAGGCCCTCGGGTGGAGAGTAGCCAGGGAGTTGGGAGGGTGGAGAGGGGCCCATGGGCTACAGTGAGTCAGGAGAGTGGAGGTGAGGTTGCCATAGGGACCGGCTTGGCTGATCCCACATTCACAGAAGTCCCAAAGCCCGTGCTCACCAAGAATATGTCCCTGAGCCCTGTCCCTCCGCCGCAGTGGATGAGAAAAGGAGGTGGAGCCAAAATTGCAGCTAAAACCCCAGCTCACCGCACTCGCTCACCAAGTCCGGCTGGATTAAATGGGGTTAAAGTAACCAGATGGATCCCTGAGACTAGAAGAAGGAAACTCCAGGTGGGGGCAGGTTGGCCTGGCTGTGGGAGCAAGACAGTCAAGGGCACGGGTGAGAAGCACCACCTGGCAAAGGTGGGGAGAGGAGAGAGGGCTCCGCAGGGGTCCTTCCACGCCAGCACCCCCAGGGGTGACCAGCAGAGAACCATCCGGCCTCCAGCTCAATCCCAGTTTCCCTGGGCCACCGCTGGAACAAAAGGCCTCAGTACAGACAATGAGCTCTTTATGTGGATGCCTGCCCCAGGCTGGGCACAAACACTGATTCATTAGTGTTTCAGGGCCCCCAGGACCAGGTAGGGTTCAGCTAAGAAGGATGCGCGGATGGAGAGAATTACAGCCTCTGGCCTCTTCGATGGGGAAAGGCTGCCCCCTGGTGTTCTACAGGGGAACTGCGCATGACCAGGCCTTCGGGACCCTTGGGACACAAGGATGGGAACATCATACAGAGGGGGAAACTGAGGCCTGGGACAATCCAGGGACTCATCTGAGGGCATTTTCTTGAATATGAAGTGGGATTCGGGCTGGGGGGGGGCGTGCAGCAGAAATTCTTCCCCCTGCCGTATTAAACAGTCTAGCACAGGAAAGCACAATGGAGATACCAGCTCTTTTCCAAAGCCCGCGGGACACATGTCTTCCCAACTCGGCATTCAGCGCCATGCCCATAACTCGAAATCAGCGATGGCGGAAGTACTTACACAATGGAAACCAGCAAATGCAACCAGGACCTGCCCAAAGCCTTGTCCCTGCCGGAGAGCTAGGTCTTCGTTGGCCTGCACACCACGGCCCAGGGACCAGTCTCAGGTCCAGAGCTGGGGGTTAGCAGCAGAGCCCATGGTCTTCTTGAACCTCAGTTTCTATACCAGTTTTTGCAGGCAACCAAGTGCCTCCCCTGTGCTAGGCCTCATCTTCTGGGTTAGGGATATAAGAACAACAGGAACAAACTAAAACTTCCCACCTCTGTGGGGCTTGTATTCTGGCGGGGGGACAGAACATAAACAAGAGAAATTCAGTATGTCATGATGCAGGCAGTGATGACAATACAGCAAGGAGAGGAAAAGCATGTATAGTGATGAAATGAGTGGTAGGGGAGGGGTGGGGTCAGGAGAGAGGCCTGTCTGAGGAGGGGGCATCCGAGCGGGAAGTGACTGAAGTGGAGGAGTAAGCCATGGAGGGGAGACCCCCTCGTGGGAGAACGGTTCCAGCCAGAGGGTACAGCAAGGGTAAAGGCCCCAAGATGGTACAAGCTAGAGATTCAACGTGCAGAAGAAGCCAGTGTGTCCTTGGTGCTGGCACTGAGGGGCCTGCCGTGGGAGATGAGGTCTCGGGGGTGGAGAGAAGGGGGCATATTGGGACCCAGCATTTCAGTCTCCAAGGACAGGAGCCCAGGGTGCTGTGCAGAGGGAGGCGATATGACCCCCCTCGGCCTTTAAAGGGAGACTTTCTGGGATCCTTGGGGAGAAAGGACATGGGGTGGGTAGTGGGGGTGAGGTGGGGGCTTTGAGGCCCGAGAGCGAGGCCAGGGCCTTTCTGCTGGTGAGCAGCTTACAACAGTGCCGGGGGGCTCCCTGGCATTTTGGTGGAGACCTTCAAGGTCAGAGGGGGCCTCGCATCTCCAGGCATCCCCAGAAGCCCCCTGCCCTCCCCTTGGGTGTACAATAGTCTTTACCCTCTATCAGGTATCCTTCTGTGTGCATTTTGCCATGTCTCTTCATGTGTGTCATGTTCTGCATTTGCTGGGTGAGGACCCGGGCTCAGAGAGACTGACCCACTCAGGGGACACTGTCGGCCAATAGGACCTTGATCTGCCAGGTCCTCGGCCCATAGGCAGTAAGCCTACAGGGGGTGGCCTCAGAGGGCCAGTTCCTCACTGTCACCAGTCAGGACCCCAGCTCTGGGGCCCTCTCCCCCTGTGCACCCCTCTCCCCACATGGCTCTTTCTCCAGCTCCCGGGACCACCCTCAACTCTCTCTCATCTTCACCCCTTTTCCTCCTAGGATCCTTCCAATCTCCTCAATCCCCAACAAAGATCAAGAACTAAGAGGTGTGCCTCGGTCTCCCCATGGGGGCATCTCACGCTGTGATCTTCCTGGACCATAAAGTCCCACAGGGCAGCCGCTAAGCACGCTCCCCTCTATGGCCCAGGGAGGCCCCAAGAGGGATGTATGTGCTGGGCGCTCATGGCAACACGGGCGTTCATGAAGCACGTGCTACGTGTTGGGCATAAGAACTCGGTGAAGAAGTCAAGGTTATCTCTGCTGGGGACCCGCTATGTTGGTGAGCGGAGTGAAGTACAAAATGAAAATGTGGGGCCTCATGCTAAAAAATTCTGAATTTCAAGCTGATGGCAGCAGAGCCTTGAGCCAAACATGGAACCCTTCAAAGTATGCCTGCACAGGTTTTTTTAAAGTCTTTATTTATTTGAGAGAGAGAGTGAGAGAGAGAGCATGAGAGGGGAGAGGGTCAGAGGGAGAAGCAGACTCCCTGATGGGCAGGGAGCCCGATGCGGGACTCGATCCCGGAACTCCAGGATCATGAGCTGAGCTGGATGCAGTCGCTTAGCCAACTGAGGCGCCCAGGCGCCCCTGTCAGCACGGTTTAAACACCTACGGAGCTGGCCCTGTTCTTCCAAACAGGGTGGGACTCGCCTAATTAGGGGAAGACCTGAATAAAACAAAAAGCCAGGCCCATCTGCTTGCCCAAGTAGGAGGGAACTCCGCTTGCCTTCCTGCAAAGGAAGAACAGAAACATGGGCTCCTCCTGGGGCTCGAGGCTCAGGCACTTGGACTGCAGCTGTGCCCACTGGCTCTCGTGGGGCTCCAGCCTGCCCTGACTCACCCTGTAGATCTTGGGAGCTATTGGCCTCTGTAATTATGTGAGCTGATTCTTTAAAACAAGTCTCTTTTACACACACACACACACAGACACACACTGGTTTAGTTTCTCCAGAGAACCCGAATACAGTCCCATCCAATGCTATATCATACTGACTGGGGTTGACTAAATCAAATTAGCAAAAAATACAATGGCCGTGTCTACTCATAATCTGGGATTTTCTTTCTTTCTTTCTTTCTTTCTTTTAAAGATTTTATTTATTTATTTGACAGACAGAGATCACAAGTAGGCAGAGAGGCAGGCAGAGAGAGAGGGAGAAGCAGGCTCCCCGCTGAGCAGAGAGCCTGATGCGGGGCTCGATCCCAGGACCCTGAGATCATGACCCAAGCCGAAGGCAGTGGCTTAATCCACTGAGCCACCCAGGCGCCCCCATAATCTGGGATTTTCACGTTCACAGTTATCTGCCTATATTGTCTGCCTGACTCCAGGGAGACACCAGGCCTCATGCAAACTCCAGACTATGGCCATCAGACCTCTCCACCTGCAGCTCTCAAGCTCATTCCCACTGTTCCAACCATGCCAGCCTCCTCAATATTCCTCCAACAAGCCAGGCAAGCTCCTGCCTCGGGGCCTTTGCACTTGCTGTGCCCACTACCTGCTCTTCCCCCACAGGTCTGCATGGCCCCCTCCCCCTTTACACCCTTTACTCAAATGCCCCCTTGTCCCTGAGGCCCGTTCTGGCCTCTCCCTCTGGTATTGCCCCTTTTCTCTGTGTGTCTCACCCCTTCCCTCCCTTATTTTTCTCCTTAGCTCTTAGGACTCCTTGAGTTGACCTATTTTACTGCTTTTTCTTGTTATCCGTAAGCTTCCGGTAAACAAGGATCTATGTCTTTTTTGTTCATTGCTCTACTCCAGAATCTGGAACAGTGGCCAACAGGGTAAATAATAATGTGCTGAATAAGGAAGGAGTTGGAGGAAAGACCCGGGCCCAGACTGAGGCTACTGCTTCAAGCCCCGGCCTCACACCATGAAGCTGCCTGCAGCGAGGGAGTGGTGGGAACAGCTGCCCGCCGTGCCCTCCTTGGGCGCTCCCATCAGGTGGGGAAAGTGCCAGGTCCGGCCCCCCAGGGCTCCTCCAGGACCCCAGGACTGGCAAGCAAGGGTGCCTTCGGCCCCTGGGAGCCGCAGACCTCTGAGAAATCAAGAACCAGCCCTGCTCTAAGGAAGGGTCTTGGACCCCTATGCCGGGGATGCTGTAAGGTCTTTCTACCCACAAGATAACATCCCAGATATCCTCTCCTGAAGGGCCGTGAGACTTTGGGTCTGGGTCTTTACCTCCCTGGGCTGGCGCTGCCCCAGCCAGGGGCCTTGACCCCGCCTCCCTGGAAACCCTGGGCCAGTTCATTTCAGCGGACCCAGGCGGTCATTCACTCTTCTGTGCTGGGAGGTGGCTCTGCAGACCCTTTGATGCCGCAAGCCCCTGGGGAGCACGGTATTGCTATGCCTATCAGCCCCTGCCTGTCGAAGGGCATGTGGTTTGGGATTTGTTTGCAGGGCCCTGAGCCCACGATGGCTCACTTTGCTCCCAGGGTACCAGCCTCAGAGTCCGGGTTGGGTGTGTTCCTCTAGTCCACGCCCTGTGTTTCGGGCTTCCTCACTGTCCCCCTCCTGTCTTATCCTGCCTGGATCTGAGATCCCTGAAGAGGAGAGGACACTCCGAGGTACACCAGCACTGTAGGAACCACAAGACCGTCCAGTCCATGGGAAGCCAGGCCCCGAGAAGCGCAGGGACTGGCCTGAAAACATGGGGTCCCCGGATGGCGTGGGGTGGGGGGCGTGTGTGAGTCATGGCACAGCCCTAGTTTTTATGCCTTCTCCTGTCCTTGAGAGGATGGACAAGGTCAGGATTTTCCAAACGTTTTTTTTTAAGCATGAGAACATTTTTGTTCAAAGTGAAACTCACGTGAAAGCTGATCTCTAATCAGACGTGGTCAAAGTGGTCATAGAAGAGCCCACACGAACTGGGTGGGTTCCATGTGCCGGGCACTGTGCTCGGCTCTCCAGGGACCAGATTGCAGCACCCTCCTGGCAGCCCCATGGGAGGCGACTCTTCATCCTAAAAAGAAAGAGAGAGGGACAGGTGTCAAACCAGCCCAAAGGCACAGTGGCAGAGCTGGAGGCAGAAGCAGAGCCAGGGGAGTCCCTGCAAGCAGAGGGGCCACCATACCTAAAATTGCTGATGGGGGAACCGGCACCCTGGCCCCGAGAGCACCCCCCCAACAAGCCCTGAGGCACCTCCTAACACAGTTTAAAAACCCACTGGTCCAGTTGGACCTACGTCCTTTTGCAAAGGGACACACTGTCTACTTCGGGTTCAAATCTGGTGTCAGTGATGTCGTACAGCGTGCGTTCTCCTGCAAGAAGGGTTTTCAGGCAGTGCTGTGTATGGAATTGATCTGAGCTGATGCATGTACTGCTGATTCAATCATTTTTATTGTGGTGTAATATTCCATTATATGAAATTTCTACAATTTATCCATTCTCTTGAGTAAAGGTTGACATTCTAAAAGCCTGGCATTTAAAACATTCCTGGTGGCACTTTTTAACTCCTTATAGGATGTCTCTTCCTATCAGCCAGCTCTGCCATTGTCTTCTGTGTCCTGAACGCTCCCAGGGACCACCGGCGTCTCCCCGCACCACACCTGTCCAGAGCCTGACCTAATGCCTGTAGGGCTGGGGGGCTCTGTGCACCGTCTGCCCCACAGAGAGAACCAAGGAGGACTGTAGGAGCCAAGATGAGTGCATCCTCAGGGGCCTGAGGGAGGCAAGGGGCAAGAGGTCTTCCTACGGGCTGCCGGCATCTCTGGGATGCTGAAGAGCTGAGATCCCCCTGACCAGCAGCAGGTCGCTCTGTTTCCCTCTGAGATGCTGGGCGGGGTGAGCTGGGCGGGGCCTGGGGGGATTTGCAAGCATGGGGGGGGAGGGGGTTGGAGAGACAAGTTCACAAGCATGGTTTTCAATACCATGTGCATGTGCATACACACACACACACACACACACACACACACACAGAGTTCCGCAGGAGAATGGGTAAATGGTGAAAGCTTCATAGAACAGAATATTTACAGTGATTTAAAGGATTAAAACAGAACTACATGTATCCACCCATATAATTCCCACTAACAATGTTGAAAGAAAAACCGTAGCCGTGAAAGAATGTGTCGTGCACAGTATACAAATGACATAATTTATATGAACCTTAAACCGTATAAAGTAATAATAACTGTTGTTTAAGCTGAAAAATGCATGGAATTGAGCAACACCTGATTCTGGGGACAAGAGCCCCCTGGCAGGGCGACAAGACCTAGGGGGCGGGGTGGGGACACAGGTGATTTTAGGGTACCTGCAATGTTTTATTTCTCAAGCTGGGTCACGGGTTCATAATCATTCATAATCCAGGTTCATAATTTAAAGAGGGTATATAGCTTTTTTTTTTTTTAAATAAAAGCGAAAAAGGAAGGGTGAGAAAAGAGAAAAAAAGAGAAAGAGAAGAGAAACGGGGAATTGTTAGGACCAGAAGAAGAACCACCTTCTCTAACTTGAAATTGTTCAATCGGAGCACAGGAATGTTCTCTGAAATAAATAGACACGTGCCCGCGTCCACCTCTGGGACAATAGCCCATCAACTCGGGCATCTGGGCAAATCCGAAATTCCCCGGCAGCGAGTGGGGCCTGCCAGCTACACCCAGCAGACGTGGGCCTGTCCCGACGGGGCGATGGGACATAACTAGAGCTCATTCCAAAGCTGTCGGATCTGGTTGAGTTGCAGAAGCCGGACAATGAGTCCCCTGCTCCCTCTCGTGCACCGTCGTCTACACCCTCTGCCCAGGGATTCTCACGACCACTGGACGCTGACATATAGCACGAGCCCGTTTTCTCCGAGTCTGTTCGGGCCAGAAGCTGCTGTGTACCTCGTCCACAGCATTGACCCGTTGCTGGGTGAGAAAGGATTTTAATGTCGAAGACTGACACCTGAATTCTACCCGTTTTCCCGTTTTATTTCTGCGCCGACCACATCCAGTTGGCTCGTGCACGTGGTCAAGGGGGGATGCAGTCGCCTCCCAGCTTCTCCGACCTCTGCTCCCCGGTTGTCTCCAGCCTGCGAGCTCCGTGGCGAGATCTGTTTCTGGGGTGTCCTTCAGCGGGCGGCCTGAGACGCGAAATCAGTCACACCAATGACCTACCACATATAAAAAAGCCGCCCATACATCAGCAGGCCTTAAAACCAAGCAACAGTTAAAACAACTACTAGATCAGTGGCGGCGGAGACGCCAGGCAGACCCGCGGGAAAGGCGGGTCCGGGGCGCTTTGCTCCTGATTTATGCCCCCACTTCATTCTCTATTCAAGGTGTGAGACAGTCTGAACAGCGGATGCTAAACAACGGGGCCAGGTTGCCATAACGAGACGAAGGGCGCGCTGCCAGGCCATCAAGAGGGAAATATTTATGTCCCCGAAGAGATAATTCTCACGACACCTTGCTCATGTGTCTTCCACTGGGGCGTGGAGGGCGGGGGAGGGCAGGGGAAGTGGCCGCCTCGCGTCCACGGGCACATCCATGCGAGCCCATCCTGCTCTGGCCCTTTGAGTTACGCCAGGCCCCACCAGGGAGCAGGGGTCCTCCGCGTGATGACACAGAGGCAGCGAGTCAACGTAATCCCGGAGCTGGCATCTGAAGACCAGCTATGCCATTCATAAGCGCTGTGACATTGGGCAAGTCATTTGCCTCTCTGAGCCTCAGTTTCCCCATCTGTACAATGGAGTCAATGATCCCCATCTCACAATGAGACGGGGTCCTGGACAGGAACCTGCTCTGAAACCTGAGAAGGTCCCCAGGGAGCAATATGGCGACCACACAAGGACTGAGTGCTACGTCTCTTCCCCGATCAGCCCTCCTCTTTGTGCCTGTGGACCACCCAAGCACAGCTGCACGGACAGACCTCACCGCTGTGTGTTCTTGGGCAGGCTGCGTTCCCTCTCTGATCTATGGTTTCCTCACACAGACCATCTGGGGAAGAGGAAAGGAACTCCTGGGTAGAAAGGGACTGGGATACAGCAAACATGCAACATGTTTGTTCCTATGAACCTCTCAGGGGCTCCTGGGCCAAGGGCACCAAACATGGAGAAATTGGTGAAACTAACACACGAGCTGCAGAGACAGTCATTCGGTCCCGTCGCTCAGATGCAGGCTGTGTCGCCAGCATGGGTCATGGGCTCACGACCTGCATGCCCTCATCTGTGACCCCCCCCAGATAGTCATTACCCCCATTTTACAGAGAAAAGAGCTGAGGCTCGAGGGCACTTATGGAAAGCCTGGCAACAGGTGCACAGCCCGAGCAAAGGAGCTGGGGCTGCACCAGGGGCGGGTGTTTCTCCCCTTTTAACATTTGTGCCCTGCCCACAGCAAGCTGGGGGTCCCACCCGGTGAGTTAGGAATGCCGGAGGGGACCCCTGCAGCCCTCACCTCATACCTTGACCCTGCCCCTCAAGGGAGGAGGGCTTGCGAACCTGCTTGGTGGGAGTCTGCAGCGTTTGCTGGTGGGCAAGCTTCCTGGGCATCAGGGTCGACTCCCAGGCACCATCCAAACTCACGAGTTTTCTCCATGGGGGATCAGAGCCCCTTACCCCTTGGTCCCCTGCAAGAAACACACCCCTGCCTGTACATCTAGAGCTTGTCACCTTCTCCCAGGATCTTGTGAACATGCAGGTTCTGCCTTGGCTGCTCTGGGGAGGAGCCAAGGTCTATGCTTTTCCCCTGTCGCCCAGGCGAGGCAGGATGCTGGTTGGGGAACTGCATCTGAGGGGCAAGTTTTTATGTTTATTGGTTTTTTTTTTAAAGATTTTATTTATTTAACAGACATAGATCACAAGTAGGCAGAGAGGCAGGCAGAGAGAGGGGAAGGGAAGCAGGCTCCCTGCTGAGCAGAGAGCCCGATGCGGAGCTCGATCCCAGGACCCTGAGATCACGACCTGAGCCGAAGGCAGAGGCTTAACCCGCTGAGCCACCCAGGTGCCCCAGGGCAAGGTTTTAAAGCAATATTTTACAACCTCAATGCAGCATAAATATTGGATCCCCAGCACCACTCAAACAAATTAAATGATAGTCTTTTGGAGGCAGAGCCTGGGAAATGGGTATTTTTTAACATTTCCCTGGAGAGTTTAACATGCAACCCACATCGGGAACTACTCTTCTAGAAGCAGACCTGGCTCTGTCCTCCTGTGCCTAGGTGGATAGCAGACTGTTTTTTAGTTCGTGTGCTGGCATTCTGCTCTCTCTCTCTGTCTTCTCCCCCTCCTCTCCCTTGTGTGCTGGCACACTTCAGAATACGAATCCCAAAAATACGAGTTGCCCTTGAACCAAAGCTTTTCTCTCCAATGGCAGTTTTTGTGTTTTGTTTTACCAAAGCTTTGCATTGGCCATTCTGGGCATCTGACATTTTCCCAGTGACAATTAAAACAGCCCTTTCTGGGGCACCTGGGTGGCTCAGTGGGATAATCCTCTGCCTTCGGCTCTGGTCGTGATCTCAGGGTCCTGGGATCGAGCTCCGCATTGGGCTCTATGCTCAGCAGGGAGCCTGCTTCCCTTCCCCTCTCTCTGCCTGCCTCTCTGCCTACTTGTGATCTATGTCTGTCCAATAAAATAAAATCTTTTAAAAACAGCCCTTTCTTTCCCACCTGGCTATTTTGTGTGTGTGTGTGTGGGGGGGGAGGGCTTTGTCACTCAGAACCCTGCAGGACTGAGGGGTACAAACATCCCAACCCCAAAACACCAGCACCCCACATCTGCATGTTCTCTGAAGCCCCAAGTTACCCAGAATGGGAAGCTGGAGGCTTTCCTTCTGCTGAAGGCAGGGGTGAGGCATGAAATGGAAGAGGAGTGGCCCCATCAGCCCCAAATGTCCTTGGCGCTTCGTCTGCCCCCCAGCCTGGTAGTCTGCACTAGGCTCTGAACAAGAGCCTCAGCGAGGCTATCATCCCTCTTCCTGGTCCACTGAGCAGCAAGTAGGTGATTGAACAGATGCATGAAAGATAGAACAGCTGGAGTGAAAGACCCCTGGTGTTAGCCCAGGATTCCCACAGGTCTTGGCGTAGGGGCTGAGCAGGAGTTCTCATAGGTCCCAGTTTCATAAGTGTCGAGGGACGATTCCTCCCTCCTGGAGTCAGGGCTGGACCTCCAACTCACTTGTGAGAAGCAGAGTATGGGAAGAGGAAAATGGTAGCTAGTACAGGGTGGAATCAAGACATCGGATGGATTTCACTGATATATCATGTTGATTTCATGCACACTCACTATGATGCACAGGGAAAGGTAGTCACTTTGTGTACACTTCTCCCAAATCCATAACCACACTCTGTTCATGAGAAAACATCAGACACACCCAAATCGAGGCACATTCTATAAAGCACTGGACCAGTGTTCTTTAAAACTGTCAAGGTTACGAAAAACAAGGGAAGACTGAGAAAGTGTAACAGGTGGCTGTCATATCCTGAACTGGATGCTGGAAGAAAAAAAGGACATTAGTGGGAAAACCAGGGAACTCCAAATGAAGTGTGTGTTAATAGTACCAGTCCTCATTTCTTAATCGTAGTCTGTGTACTCTGGTAGAAGACCTGAATGTTGAGGGAAGCTGGAGAAGGGTGTATGGGACCTCTCTGTAGTATCTTTGCAATTGATCTGTGAATCTAAAACTATTTTTGAGTTAAAAGTTGTTTTTAAAGTATTGAAAGAAAATAAACAAGTTGAGGAATGGTCTCTCTGTCCGTCCGTCTGTCTCTTTCTCTTAAACACCGTCTGATCTACAAGGTAGAATCATGAAAGGAGAGAGCTGGACTGCTAGCTGGAGCTGAATTTACTGCCAGAAAACAGGTCTGCTTTACTCTCTTTGCTGTGATTTACAGCCCAAGACCTGGACCCCCATCGATCCTCCCTCTGAGCCCCCAGTGCAGGCGCGGGGTCCTCTGGGCAAAATCGATGCCTGGCGGCAACTCTGTGCATTTCACTGCCATCACAGGAATCCAGATTTATGTTCTGGGCAAAGATATATCCCAGGGCAATGGGAAGGGGGCTGAATGAGGAGGCCTGGGTTCCAGGCTCAGATCTGCCATTTACATCTGTGTGATTTAGAGCTATTTCCTTTCCCTCTCTGGACCTTAGTTTTGGGAAATGGTCTCTACGTCCTCTTGCAGCTCATATCACCGTGTTTCTTTGATTGCAAAGAACAGTATATGGCCATGGGTAGAAAATCTTGAGAACAAAAGAAAAAATTGGAAGCAATCCATGGAACAGCTGAGGGCTCAGAAAGGGACGCAACCAGTATTCATCAAGGCAGACTGATGGCTGAGATGAGCAACCCAACGTTCAGTGGCTTAACACTGTTCAGTGCGTCACAGCCTCATCAGGTGGTTGTTGCTGTTGGTGGTGGTAATTGTGGTAGCGGTGGTGGTAGTTAGGGCTATTTGCCCCACACAGTCATTCAGGGACCTGGGTTCCTTCCACCTTGTGGCTCCTCCCTGCTCTATGTCCTTGGCATCTTCTCCATTCAATCATTAGATGATGAAACACAGTGAGGACCATGAGTGGGAGGTTTGCCATGGGCCATGTTGGAAATGGCACACACTCCCGTTCACATCCCACTAGCTAGACCTAGATGCAAAGCACCTTGGGAATTGTAGTCTGAGTGTGTTCCCAGGAAGACATGGAGGCGGGGACCCTACAGAACACCTGTCATTTCTGTCACAGGCAATGAATACTCAAGAGATTTGCTGAGGTTTGACCAATGGGGTACATAAGTTCCCACCACTGAAAAAATTTCGATCCTTACCTATCAGTGCCCAGATTTAGAGTCCTAGAAGATCCTAGAAGATAGTGCAATTGGCCCAGCTTGGTCTCATGCCAACCTGTTGGCCTAAGAGAGGGCAGGACTCCTACCCAGATACTTCCCAGGTGGCACACAATGAGGGGAGGGGGAATTCCCTAAGAGGAAGCACACCCACCAAATCCCATGAGATCTGGATGAGAGCAAGGGAGGACACGGGAGCCTACGCACACTCTCTGGCCACAGGTAGGAACTGGAATCCCTAAGTGAGAAAGTCCTGATCCTTCAAGACCAATCAAATGATCTGTTGATCAAAGAAGATTTAGAGATGACAGGAGAAACGAGGAAGGTCCCCACAGAGACCCACTTGGTTTCCATAGAGCAGGGCTTGGCAGACTATGGCCTGCACGTGGAACTTTGTGTGAGGGAAGTTTCCTTGGGACACAGCCATGCTCATTCACTCACATACTGCCTGCGGCTGCTCGCACATTTCAACAGCAGATCTGAGTAGGCGTGACAGAGACTGCACAGCTCGCAAAGCCGAAGAGATTTACTCTCCAGCTCTTTAAGGAAAACAGCTTGTCAACCTCTCCCACAGGGGAGGCAATGGGACAGACCGAAGGTGGCCTCAGCTTCTTAGACACTTCTTGCATTGAGACGTGTGTCTTCTTGCCTCCCTTGGCCTGGGATGGTGGAAGTGATACGCTGTCAGCATCAGCCTAGACTTTCAAAGACTGCCTGTGTCAGAGCCCCGGGCCATCAGGTCTGACTACCCTGCTGGAGAGAGCACGTGAAGGGAGAGAGAGCCCCAGAGAGCCCAGATTCCCAGTTGTCCCGACCAAGACACCAGGCCTGAGAAGCCATCCTGGACCCTCCAAGATCAGACTAGCCACCAACTGTCACTTGAGTGACTCCAGTCAGTGCCACCACGAATAGAAGATGCTCCCAGCCAATCCTGCACCAAAAGTCTTGTCCATAAAACCACGAGATGTGATGAAATGGTTGTCACTTTAAGTCACTAGTACTGCTGTTCGTTTGGCAGCATTAGAGACCCAGGGCTGGCAGGGATGAGAGCAATTGTGCTGACACGTCCTTCCTTGTGTCTCTGACCAGGAAGAGGTAAAAGAGAGGTGGAGGGTGGTGGAGATCACTGAGTTACCCCGTGGGGGACCCTGGAACTTCGGAGATGAACTCTGGACCAAACCCATTTTCCAAACTTTGAAAGCAGAGGGAAGCAGGCTGCTCCTTGAGAAAACTCATGAAACACGAGGCACCGTACCTAAGGCTGCAGACCCCAGGTCCCCAGGGTTGGCCAGTCGCTCCTCCGACATGTTGGGAACAACAACAGAGTCCCAGGGGAGTACCGGAGAAAATCCTACAAAACCAACAGAAAAGAACAAGGGTGTGAAGGGGATTTAGAGAAGACGGAGATAGAGAAGACAAGCAACATCGACATCACTGAGCATAAAAGGGGACAGAACCGAGTCTATTTCACCTCTCTGAGCTGGCAGGAAAAGCTCTCCATTTTGGAGGACCCTCTCAATTACACTGGGCACACCCCCTCCCCAGAGAATCCAGAAGAATCTCTCCATCTCAGAGTCCTTAATCTAATCCACCTGCAAAGGCCCCTCTGCCATGAAAAGTAATGGAGTCGTAGGTTCTGGGCTTTGGCGTGTGGACGTCTTTGGCAGGGTCTGTACTTTGCTCAGTGATGTTTATTTCTTAGAATGAGAATTTTTCTCTTCTTTCAGATTTCAAAGATTTCATAATGACTATGTACCATTTTATAGGAAAATACAGATTATTGTTTGAAAGACAAACCAGCTTCCTTGCCTCTCCTGGGTCTGGTTACTTCCCCCAATGAAAGTCTGCATCAAAATACCCATAACCAGCAAGTTTCTGTCTAGATGTCCCAGAGCATTTGTCACGGGGTAGTGTTTTTCCATCCCCATATCTCTGGATGTGTTAGAGGGACACCTGGACAGTACAGGCCCCACACGAGCAAATCTGGACATTGAGAAGGTCCCTGGATGTCACAGCAGTAATTGGCAGCCTCTGGGAAGAGCGATGCTGGGTGAAATACTCTCCCTGCCTTGCCGTACCTGAGTCTCACTATATTTGTCATGAAGACTAGGTTCTGTCATCACCTACTTTACAGCAGCTCAGAGAGGCTGAGCATCTCCCCCGAGACCCGGGGTCACTCAGCAGCAGCCCATCTGCCCCAGGGCAGGGGGAGGAAGTGGCTGCCCTCTTCAATTTCCACAGTGCAGAACGGGACCAGTCCCCACCCAGTAGGGCTTGGGACACTGGTCACCAAATGTCTGGTGACTGATGTCTGTGTAGCTTCTCCAGGACCTCACTGATTGTCACCACCATGTTGGCCATTGTGGATAGAAGTGAGGATAAAGACAATTTTCCTGGCCATCTTTCCTCCTTTCCCTTCGGTATCAGTGGAGAGGTGGGGAGTGGTCTCCTTCAAAGGGGCTCTGGATGCCCCCCTAGCTCCTCTGGAACTTGACATTTTGACAGAAGCCCTCTCAACTTTGCCTGACCCCCCTTTCCTTCTCACCGTTGAAGACATACCAGGTCAGGCTCCTTTCACCTGACAAGCAATCCCTCCTTGGCCTGGGTCCTCAGGTAGTTCCCTTCTCTCGCTCCTCTTCTCTCAGCTCCAGATGTGGGTATCTGCCCACCCCCGAGCTGTCCACAGGCATCTCAGTCTCATGTGCAAACAGACTTGCCTCTCCAGCCTTCCCCTGGGACCCCTGATATCTGGTTCCCTTCTTGTGTTCCCACTCTTGGATGCCACCTCCAGAAGTCAAACCACCTGGAAAAACTGGGTCCCTCACCCAAGCTGTCCCAGGTCCTGGGGATTCCATGCCCTGTGAGCTTCTCACGTCCATCCATGTTCTCCTCTCCCCACGGCTACCCCCAGTTATGGCCTCTGTCATTTCCTAGTGTCCCTGTTAACTGCAGCTCTACCTTCCTGGCCCTCTAGCCCCACCTGGGCTACTCCATTCTTCTTGAACTTCATCCTCCAACAAGCTCACAGTTCTTGAAGTTTCCCATAACGACTCTGATGTCATTGGTCCTCTCTGGTCCCTCTAACAGGAGTCTCCCCCCCATCAACACACACACACACACCCATAAGTAGGTAGATGATAGAGATAGATAGATGATAGATAGATTTGATATCTCCATCTGATCTCTCCCCCACCCTCTCTCTCCCCCTGACACTTTTCAACCCTCTGCTCTTGGGCTCATTTCTCTTCTCCTCATTCTCTTGGCCCCCTTGTCTCCGTAGCTTTGGTGTCCCTCCTCTCTGCCCCCAGAGCACCTTGAACTTCTCCTGGGATACATACTGACCTGTATCTGTCCTTCCTGCACAATTGCAACCTCCTTGAGTTGGAGGATGGCGTCTTATTCACCGCGGTGCCCTCAGGACCTGGCTCCGCACAAGCATTTAGAGGTTTGCATGTTTGCGGAGTCAAGCGTGAGAGCAGACCCCGTGCTGTGCTCCCAGACCTGGTCCCTCAGCCTCTTCCTTCCCCCGCCCTGGGCTCACCTCTGAGGACAGACCAGCCCACCCATCTGCTCGTCTTCCTCTGCGCTGCGCATTGTGCACCGCACCGTGCCAGCTAGATCCCACCCAAAGCCCCTTCTGATGGAGGGAGAAACTGAGGCTCAGGGGTCTTCAGTGAATCGTGCACATCAAGAAGGCAGAGCATGCCCGTGTGTGAACACGAGTGTGAGAGCGTGTGTGCAAGACCGTGTGTGAACATGTGAGTGTAAAAGCATGCACATGTGTGATCCTATGTACATGTTCATGTGTGCACACATCCGGACCTCCTTGCACGTACGTGCCCCTTACTTTTCAGCAATCTTTTCACTTCCTGTGACGCCTGTACTGAGGAGAGGAGCCTCGTCTGTCACCGCATCCGGGACATGCAAGGCCTCCATTTAGGTCCAGAGAGTGACAGGGGTGGGCGTGCAGCTGGTGTGGGGTGGGGAGAGGGCCCTCCGGGGGCCAGGCCGGGGAGGAGCCTGTCTAGGGATACAATCCAGTGTCACCATTGGAAACGCTGCTTGTGTCTGCTCCAGGGCCTCGACCTTGTCTGACCTTAAATGGGAGTCAGAGCTGAAGGTACATCCAGTCCATCCTCACCCCCTTCCCTTGTTAGGCCCCAGCCTCCTGTCCAAGAAGTCAGCAGTCAGGGCCTCCTGGGCTTCGTGCTGCCAGCAAGACAGCCACCGGGGGGAGCCCTTGAGCCGTAAACAGCCAACACCGTACTTGGCTGAAAGGCTGAAGGGGTGTGTGGCTGAGGGGGAACGTTTGTAGCCCTGGAAGGGACTAGGTGCCTTAATGTGTTTGTGGTTCTCTTGTGTCCCACAGCAGCTGAGAATCCGTCACTACTCCTTCAAACATGCTGTGACTCCTAACAAGTCCCCCGTGTCCTTGGGCTTGGGTGTGCAAAAATCAGGAAGGATGCACTAGCTCACCTGCACCCCGGGGTGGGGGCGGAGGGGAGGACCAGGGCCGGTAGCCTAAGCAAGTGGAGGGCAGCTCTGTCTGCCGTGGATTTGCTGTGTGACTTTGAGCAAGCCCCTTGCCCTCTCTGAGCTCCAGCGTCCCGATACCACTCAAGATTCTTAGGTCGAAATGACAGAACTAAGTCTAAGTGAAGCTCCTGGGCAGCTTACACAATTTAGAGAACACAGAGAGCTGGGCAAAGCAAGAAACGAAAGTGGCCGACAGCCTAGGACCGAGCTGGGTCACCCCCGTGCTGCGTGGTTTGAGCTGCACCACCAGCCCTGCTGAACGACTCTGGCTCTGCCACTGCTGCCAGCTGTATCCACATCTGTGTGTCCTTTCCCTGGGTGGGGTCACATGGTGACGGTCCCTCTGCATGGGGATATCTGCTCCCTCCCATTTCCACAGTGCATGAAGGGACTAGCCCCCAGTAGAAAGGGTTTGGGCAGCTAAAAGTGACCGATATTTGCCACCCTTCTTGTCCACATGGCAGGTGGCCGGGTTGGCAGAGAGCTGGCCCCTGAAATAGTCACTACAACATTCTCAGACATTATACCGCATCTACTGCGGGTCCGGCATCATTCCAAGTACCTTACGCATATAAACTCATTTAATCCTCACAATTCTACGAGACAGATTCTATGATCATTCTCGTTCTGCAGAAGGGGAAACCAAGGCATGCAGAGCTTAAATAACCTGCCCGAGCTCACACAGCTAGAAAGAGGCGGAGCATGGACTCGAACCCAGGCCATCAGGTTCTCTTCACCCCGTGCCCAGCTGCCGGGCCGGACAGTCTCCTGAGGTGTCTCCAACGACTCCTGCTCCCCAGGACACGGACCGAGTGGCAAACACACACAGCAGCTTGAAGTCTCTCTGTTTTCCCAAGCCTTCCTTGTCTCTCCGGTTTCATGACAAAAGCACTTTCCTGTCGGGAAATTTTGTCTTTAGGAGAAAACATTCTTAATTTTGCTGAAAGGAAGTCAGCAAAATGTTAGAGAAACCATAGCCTGAATCGTGAGTAGGGATGAAATATATCTGTTTGTTGGACATTAAATCAGCAAGTCCAGAAGGTAAGAAAGACGCTCGCCGTGATCTGCTGGGCGCGTCGGGTGGGGAGTTGGTGTCTTTGCAGGGACTGACCGCCAGAGGGCAGACCGCGCCTCGACTCGACCCCGTTGAATTTTGACTTGAGAGATGAATCTACAAGTCGGCTTTTTCCAGAGCGGGCTATTTGCAAAACAGCCAGGAGGTGTGGCTCAAGGGACTAGAATTGTATTTTTATCTGCTGCTCGTTTTCAGCAATCTGGCAGGAGTCTCTCTGGCGCACAAAGGATGTGCCCGCCTCCTGCAGAGAGGGCTGGCATTATTTGGGAGAGGGGGTCTAGCAGGGTGGACCCAGGTTCCCAAGTACTATCTCCAACCCCACCCATCACAGAGGAATTGATCTCTGCACCCCCCCACTCCCCCGTGGGACTGGCTGGGGTCCGATGCCTCTGCCCCGCTTTACAACGTGGCCGGAGGAGCCGACTCAGGGCAGGTGGCCACTTCCCCGCTGCAGCCTGTCCGTCTGCCAGCAGACGCCTGGCTCGGCTCAACACCAGGCTCCGGGGGCCAGACGGAGCCCTGCAGCTCTCCTACCTGCAGAAACGGGAACAGACGGGCATCCCCCAGCTGGAGAGGGGCGCGGGGCTAGAGTTCCAGGCGGGAGGCTCTGGCGCCTCCAGAGGCGCTCCAGGCAGCCAGTCGTGTGCTCTGCACTCAGGGGCGCGGCGTCCCCCTCAGAGGCCACAGCTCATGTCCCTTGATGTTTCACTCCTAAGACCCAGGCCCCAGGTCCCACCAAGAGGACCAGAGAGTCACGGGGCAGAGGACGCCTTACCAAAGGTGATTCCCGCGGACCCACCTTTTGTTTTGCTTTACCTGCCACCTGCTAGGAAGAGATGCCTCCTCCAAGAAGCCCACCTCTGACTCCCTTGTTCCTTTGAGGTAAACAACCATGCCTGAGTCCTCTGGGTTCCCTCTGCCTGGCTCAAGCCCAGAATAGACCAGGAATAAGGGTGAATGACTGAACGCCACTGTGTTCACATTCGATGGTAGATAGGGGCTGCCCCCACCCACCACTGCTGCCATGCACTTGATGTGCACACACGCACGTGCACACACACGCATCTACCCATACCGTTTTCTTACACAGTAGCATTACTCCTCTGTGTCATCTGCCACCTGCTTTCTTATTGAAACCCCTGCAGCTGCTTCCTGGCCCATCCCCTGTCTTCAGCCAAGCACCCAGCCAACCAGTCTCCAAGGTCAATTCCCTTTGGTGGCTCCCCTCTTGCCCATGGCTGCATCTTGGTCTCCCTACCCCACCCCTGTAGCCCAGCCACAGTAGGTCTCTGCCCTGTTCTCCACACACCTGTGCTTTTTGGCCCCTATGGACTCTTCCCTTCATAACTCTGGGGGAATGCGAACTCACCCTCCAGAGTTCAGTTCCAAGGTCCCCTCCCCTGGGAAGCCTCCCAGGATTCCTCCAGGACCATATGTAGGCAGAAGAGTCAGGGCTATGCCTACACAAGAAGTGGCAGAGGTGCCCTGGGAGACCCAAGCCTCCTGGCTTGGATGGAGAGGCTGTTTTTGTCCTGCCCAAGCTTTGGAAAGAAGTACTAAGTTTCTGCGCCTTCTCACTCTGCTGGGATGGGACGGCAGAGCCTACCATGTTACTTAGCCAGAGAAGAGAAGAGAGAGCCTGATTCATAGGCCCAAACACCTGCAGCGTCTTCCGCATCTGGTAAGAGTGGATATTTATGAAAGACCTACTGTTGTTCACGGACGGCCCTGGAGGAATATCCGGGAACAGAACCTGCCTTTGGCAAAGGCTCCAGCCAAGTATTAACTCATTGGATCATATGAGGAGGCAGGACAGAGGGGATGAGGAGAGGGACGTTCCAGAGAGGCTGAGTGGCTGTTCAAGGCTCTACGGTTGGAAGACTTCTTACCCAGCCCTGTATCCTCACCCCTCTCTCCCGCACTCCTGAGTCCCTGTGCCGTGGGTGAGTGGGGGATGCTCTGAACAGCGCCCCGTGCAGTCATCCTGGAGTCTCATCCTGCCCCCAGCCAGCATCTAACACCTGCCAGGTGTAGACCAGACCAGTGCATCCTGGGAGCAAAGAGAACTGGGGAGGGTGGGGATCGCTTTCAACTTCTGCCATGGCTCGAACTGACAAGTGTAGGGCAGAGGGATTTTCGGAAAAATGAGGTATTTTAAATGCTCCAGTAGATCTCCCCATTCAGGAGAAGAGTGTGGTGACTTCTTCTCTAAGGACATATCTTGTCCTGATTGATCTATTTGTCAGTTTGCCTTTTTGTGCCTTGATTCGAGGAACTTTTTTCTTTCTCACGAAGTCAGCGAGCGAGGCCTCGATCCCTTCTGTCCAACTTGTGGGTTTCTCTCGAATTTGTGCAGGGCGTTTTGTACAGAAGTTTCCAACTGTTCGGTCGTGACATTTGTCAGTCTTTTCCTTTGTGATGTCTTCCAGACCCTCGAGGTTTAGGAAAAACTCACTCTTCGAAGGAAGTTATAAATATTTAATTTCGGCAACTTTTCTAGGATTCCATTTCTGCCATTCGTTCTTTTTTGAAATTGCTGAAAGGTGTGTTTGCTATGTGACTCTGGATATTGTTTCGTTTTTGTCAGATTGCGAGCCAATGGCCTCAGTTGTCTTGTGTGCCTACTTTGCCACCGGCTGCTTAACCGTGTTCTTTTCACTCCCCCTTCATTCCCGCTCCTCTCCTGCGGGCTGTGTGCACACCCTCCGACTGTCTGTGCATTTACACACACATGTGCATAAACACTCTACCTTTTCTTGTACAAGTAGAATTCTATTCTAGGCACTATGATCGCTTCTCTCCTCACTTACTCCCACTTGGAACCTTCCCATGCTGTGCACAGAACCCGCTCCATTTGTTAGTGACCACACAATCTTCCAGGGGACGGATGTGACGTATTTTTTCTAACCAACCCCCTGTTAATGAACATTTGGGTTGTTTCCAATTTCTCCCTATTGTAAACAATGAAGCAATGACTGTCTTTGTTACGTGTATCTTTGAAGGCAGGCGAAGCATTAGAATGGATTTCTAGAAGTGGAAATGTTACTTCTGGAGTTTAGCTGGATATACAGTATCAAGAGTTTTGATAGCTATATATTACCAAATTACCCTCTACAACCCAGTGTCCATTTCACTTCCATGACAACGTACAAACATGCCTCTTTCCCCACATGCATGCTTATGCTTGATATTCTCCTTCTCTTAAATTATTGATTATGTTATGGGTGAAAATAACCTCTCGTTGTTGTCTTAACAAGCATTTCATTTATTGCCATTGACTGTTACATTTGCTCCCATGTGAAATGCCTCTGTTGAATGACTAGACAGAAATGAATGGAAAATGGAGTTCTTGGCAGACATGGGGCACGGTGAGGGCGAGAAAGAAGAAGGTAAGTGGATTAGACTCATCTCGGTAGGGGAGGGATGGATGACACAAGGGTCCCTCACAGGGACCACCCCACCACTCAGAGTCCTGGTGGATAGGGCTGAGTAGAGCACAAATGCTAAGGGCGATGGACAGGTGGGACCTGCCAAGCAGCCCTCTAAGCTGTAGCCTGACCACAGGTGCCCTGTCAGTGGGGTCCAGTGGAGGCTGGACTCCAAGCAGACGTCAGCGGTGGAGCTGTGTACCCTGGCCAGGGGTTTCAATTCAGAGGAAGCTGAGACTTCTGAAATTCATCTGCCTGCAGGGGGCGCCTGTTTCTAATTCCTGCAAAAGCTCCCTGTGTATTAATGATGGCTCTGGGACACCAGCAGGTGAGTGCATCCCTCGGGCTGCCTCTGAGGCCCATTGTCCACTTGGCTCCATCTGCTGTTGGAGACCCATGTAGTTAGGGAGCAGGTAGAGACAAGGGCTGCAGGGCAAGAAAGACCTTGGAGGCTGCTTCTTACCTCTGCCAAACCTCTCCCCACCTTCAGTGGAGTACTGAGGCATCTGCATCCCAACATGCAAATTCTCCATCCAGACCCATGTCCCATTTTTTCCAATTTTGGAAGAATATAGCTCAGACTATAGAGAAATGCATGATCTGGGTGCATCTTGAACAATCTGGGGTGGGGGAATGAGGTGAACCTCCCAGCACCCTGCACCCAGACATTCTAAGAGAGACCTCTTGCTTGACCTTGAACTTCAACAGCTCCTTCTGTGTCCTGCGGCCAATTTTAGCTATCTAGATTTCCTCCATTTCTCAAAGACACTGAAAAAATATTCCATCCTTTTGCATGCTTCGGAGACGTACCAATATTTTATCTCATTAACATTTATTTATTTATTTTCGGGAATACAAAGAGCTAAAACCAGAACAACCAAGTTCCTGTGAGTGTGGGAGAACAACTTCATAAAGATGTTTGGTTAGGAAATTCAGGTTGTTAGTTGTTTGGGGCCATGTGGAAGGCTGCCATGGAAGAGATAATACTTTTGGTATGACATTTAATCAATTCCATTATTATCCAGTGGAAAAGTGAAAATAATTTGGCTCTGTTAAAACTTAGGAACAGAATGTTAAGGGCTTGTGGTTTCCCAAAATTTACGACATGGTTTTATCCGGACATTCAAGGGATGGACTGAGAGAATTTTGGGAAGTATTCAGCAGGCAGTAGGGTTGGCATAACGGGCAGGATCCCGGGCTCGGTGGTGTGGATGACGGAACGGCAGCTGGCACTGATACACTGATGGATTTGCACAAGACTCTTCCCTACTCTGGATCTCGGTTATGCTGCTCAAAAAATGATAGAGACTATACTTCTAGTCGTGGTGGAGTGACAGCACCAGAAGTTCTCTCTCCTCTTAAACAAACAGAAAACTGAACAATATATGTGATACAGCAGGCTGCAAAGGACATTGACGTAAAAGAAAGGAAATAAACAAGGTGAAAACAACAACAAAAACGGAAACAAAACAGAACAAAAATAATAGACAAAAAGCAGTGAAGCCGAAAGCTGGTCCTTCGAAAAGATCAGTAAAATCGATGAACATCTAGCTAATCTGATGAAGTCAGAGAAGTTGCCAATATGAGGAATGTGAAATCAGACATCATTTTAGATGTTACAGGCATGAAGAGGATAACAAAGGGATAGTAGGAGCACTTAACTGCAATAAATTCAGCAACTTCCATGAAATGGGCCCGTTTCTTTAAAGACACAAACTAGGGGCACCTGGGTGGGTCAGTGGGTTGAGCCTCTGCCTTTGGCTCAGGTCATGATCCCGGGGTCCTGGGATCGAGTCCCCAGTCAGGCTCTCTGCTCAGCAGGGAGCCTGCTTCCCCCTCTCTCTCTGTCTGCCTCTCTGCCTACTTGTGATCTCTGTCTGCCAAATGGATAAATAAAATCTTTAAAAAAAAATAAAGACACAAACTAATAAATCTCTCAAGGAAGAATTGCCTAATGTCCCACATCTATTTAAAATCGAATTTGAAGTTAAAAAGTCTTCCCACATAGAAAATCCAGGGTTAGATGACTTCAGTGATTAATACTACCAAACATTTAAGGAGAAAATAACACCAACTCAACAAAAACTCTTCCCCATCCAGAAAATAAATGATAAGGCAATGCTTTCCAACTAACTTTATGAGGCCATCATTATCTTGATACTAAAATCAGACAAATACATTACAAGGAAATAAAACTACAAATTAAAATTCCTCATAAACATAAACTCTAACATCCTTGACAAAATATTAGCAAATTGAATGCAGCAATATATAAAAATAGCATGCCATGACTTAATGGGGTTTATCACAGGGATGCAAAATCATGTAATTCACGATATCAATGAAAAAAAACCCCACAAATGATTAAATCAGTATATGCAAAAATGCATGCAACAAAATTTAATACCAATTCATGACACAAACTCTCAGCAGATGGAGATAGACAGGAACTTCCTCAATCTTATTTATCTTCAGCCTTAGTGGTAAAAGTCAAATGCTTTTCTCCTAACATCAGGAAGAAGGCAAGAATATCTTCTCTTACCACTTTTATTCAACATTGTATTGGAGGGCAGAGCCAGTGCATTAGCACAAGAAAATGAATTAAAAGGCAGATCAAAATGAGAAAAATAAAATTGTCTTTATTTATAGCAATGCAATTGTCTAAATGGAAGAATCGTTAAAAAAAGATTTTTTAAAAACTAGCAGTGATAGTTGGTGGGAATGCAAGTTGGTGCAACCACTTTGGAGAACAGTGTGGAGATTCCTTAAGAAATTGAAAATAGAGCTTCCCTATGACCCTGCAATTGCACTACTGGGTATTTACCCCAAAGATACAGATGTAGTGAAAAGAAGGGCCATCTATACCCCAATGTTCATAGCAGCAATGGCCACGGTCACCAAACTGTGTAAAGAACCAAGATGCCCTTCAACGGACGAATGGATAAGGAAGATGTGGTCCATATACATTATGGAGTATTATGCCTCCATCAGAAAGGAGGAATACCCAACTTTTGTAGCAACATGGACAGGACTGGAAGAGAGTATGGTGAGTAAAATAAGTTAAGCAGAGAGAGTCAATTATCATATGGTTTCACTTATTTGCGGAGCATAACAAATAACATGGAGGACATGGGGAGATGGAGAGGAGAAGGGAGTTGAGGGAAATTGGAAGGGGAGGTGAACCATGAGAGAGTATGGACACTGAAAAACAACCTGAGGGTTTTGAGGGGGCGGGGGGTGGGAGATTGGGGGAGCCAGGTGGTGGGTATTAAGGAGGGCACATATTGCATGGAGCACTGGGTGTGGTGCAAAAACAATGAGTACTGTTAAGCTGAAAAGAAATTAAAATGAATAAATAAACAAAACAAAACAAAACAAAAACCAAAAAACTAGCAGTGATAATAAGTAAATTTAGTAAGATCACAGGATACAAAATCAGTATACAAAGTTACTAGTATTTTTCAATACTAGGCACAAACAATTGGCAATTGAAATTTAAAACATCATACCCTTCACAATAGCACTAAATATTGAGAGATAAATTAAACAAAAGATGTGCAGGACATGTATACTGTAAACTGCAAAACTTTACTGAGAGAAATTAAAGATCTAAACAGAGAGATACACCATGCTCGTGGAAGAAAACTCATTATTGCTAAGATACCAATTTTCCCAAATTGGCCTGTGGGTTAAATGTAATCACAATCAAAAGCCCAACAGGTTTCTTTGTAAACATCAACAAAACAATTCTAAAATCCGTATAAAAATACAAATGATGTAGAATATCCAAACCAACTTTGAAAAAGAAGACCAAGATTGGAGAACTTACACTACCTGCTTTTCAGATGTACTAAAAAGCTTCAATCACGAAGCCAGCGTGGATTTTGGCAAAGAGGGAGAAACATAGGTCACGGAAGAGAAGAGGGAGCCTAGAAATAGACTTACTCACGCATATATGCCCAATTGATTTGTTATAGTCTCCAAGGCAACTCCACAGGTCATTGTTACTGGAACACATAGACGTCTACATAGAAAAACAGCAACAACAAACCTTAAACCTTCCCTTACATCAAGTCAAAAATTAACTCAGATAGTATCAAATTAAATCTAAGCACCAACATTATAATTTGCCTGGAAGAAAAAAAAAAAAGACCAAGATGCTCTCAGTAGGCTTCCAAACATCCTGAGGGTCCAGGCTTGCCGGATTCTCGCCTGCATCCAGCAGCCCCAGGCTTCGGTCCTCCTTGTGCCAGATGATCCTGAGACTGAGGAGGCCAGAAAGGACATCCGCAAGGTAAGCTTGGGCTCATGTGACAACCGTGGGGTAAAGAGAGAACACACAACCGACTATCGAGTCTCCTGCGTGCACTGGGAGGTGACGGGAAATCCTTCTCTTTTTGAACCATTTCAAAACCCCCTCACTGCAGAGTGAAAAACAGAAGTATGGGCTTTCTTATCCCAGAAAGTCTGGGGAAAGAATTCCTGAAACCATTCTCTCTCCTGCAGCGTGAAGACCCCGTCTCGAAGATGGCTTTTGTCTCACATGGGTCACAACGGACGGTGCTCTGTGAGCCTCATCTCAGCAGGCTTTCTGCCCAAGGAGGGGGGATCACAGGTTCCTTCTGTGCCTGGGAACGGGGGAGGGGGGGGCAGCAGGAAGACGTTGGACGTCTTGCCTGCTGCAGGCTGAAGCTTAGTGATGGGAGGCGGGGTCTAGGACCCACCGTGTCAGGAGCAGCCACCCTCTGGGCACGGACAGAAGCGCTCAGCCCCTGAGACACCAGGGCTTTGCTCTGAAAGCGACTGCTTCTGGCCTCTAGGATCATTTCTTCTCCAGCACTAGGCTGGGGCAGCTTATTTAGTTTAATTTAATTTAATTTATTTTATTTTAAGTAATCTCTACACCCAATATGGGGCTCAGACTCACAACCCCAAGATCAAGAGTCACATGTTCTACAAACTGAGTCAGGCAGGTGCCCTTGGGGTAACTTAGTTTTAACAATAGGCTGCATGGCCTGGATGGTGCAAGTTTATTACCACCTTTGTCACCACTCAGGGGCAAATTCCACTGTCCCCACCCCCCCAACCCCCACACCCCTTGGGGTGGAGATGACTTTGCAGCCAGGGCTTCCCGGGTGTAACAAGCCACTACCAACACAGCGGCTCGTTAGCTCACGTTTCTGAAGGTGAGTAGTTCAGCTGCAGTGCGGCGGGTTCCTACCAGGCCGACATCTGGGTGCTGGCTCCCGTGCTCTCATCCTCCAAGCTCCTGTGAGTGTCTGGCAGGACTCAGGTCCCCTGGACCACGACTGTATGGGAAATAGCAACCCCTTACTTGTGTAAGTCACTATTCGTCAGGCCGTCTGTCCCCCTCGCCCGAGCACGATTGCTGGCTGACTTAAGGTACAGTTAGTGTCCTCATCCGCAGGGGCAGACACTGCGACACAAGGGGTGCTGGTAGACCCTCCCCCTGGCGCTGTGTTTTGGTGACGGAACGAGGTCTTCTCGGCCGCACTTCACAACCTTAAACGGTATTATTTCATTAAGCGCTTATAGCTCTTCTTCTGATTTTTTAATTCCCTTTCTTACAGATGGAGAAACTGAGGCCCAGAAAGACGAGGTAAATTTCCCCAGGAACTTTAACCTCCTAGGGGACCTTGAAGATAGGGCTGGGCCTTTCTGATTTCTAGCTCAGAGCTGGGTTTTCACACCCCATTGCCACCCCGGCCCTGACCTCCAGCCCAACGCCCCTGTTGGCCGCCCATGGTCTAGCCTCAGCACCAGCCCTTAGCTTGGAATAGCACCCAGGACCTAGGAGAGAAGGAGGCTGGCGTGTCCTCTGGCAGAGGGCAGAGTCTGTCCTCGAACATCTCCAGTGTCAGCATTGTGTGCCCTTGCCTTGCTCTAGCGGAGGTGGCCTCACATCAGAGGGGAATGACAGGATCTGACCGGGCTTTTGCTGGCAAGGGGTGGGGGAGGGTGCAGACTCAGTTCCCACATCCCCCAGACTGGCCCTCGGCTGGGGTTCCAGAGGACCATTTTCCAAGTGCAGACAGATCCTTTGCGCCTACCAGCACTTCTCAGAGCAGCCTGTCAGAATAAATTGCATATTATGGGTTCTGGGGGGCTGGGGGGACCAGCTGTTACCAAAATGCCTGGGCTAATTTTAAATCTATTCATTACGCATGATTAATTACCAAAGCCCTGAGAGAGATAAGTGAACAAGACTCCTACAGCACGTGTCGAAGTCATGCCAGGAATATATTACCGGAGTTACCTGTCTCTTCCTTCATGGCTGCTGTTGGGGCAAAAAAGTAATCTTAGGATAGATCTAGACTGATACAAAAGTCGTGAAGATAATACAGAGTTTGCACTTACCCCAAATCTATCGCTTCTCAGCCTGTTGGCTAAGACCCCCTTATTCACATCTCACAATGTGTAAGCGGTCACTCTTCACGCACCTGTATTAGGAACTAAAGTCCATATTGTGTTCAGATTCCCTTCATCTTTGCCTAATGCCTTTTCGTGGTCCAGGATCCCACCCAGGATCTCACATCACCTTTGTTGTCGTGTCTCCTTGGGATGCTCTTGGTTCTGACAGTTTCTTCAACTTCCACTGTGTTGGATGATCTTGACGGTTTGGAGGAGTGCTGGCCAGGCATTTTGTAGAAGGCCCCTTTACTGGGTTTGTCTGATATTTTTATCATGGGTAGACTGGTGGTATGGGTTTGGGGGAGGAAGTCCCCAGAGTTGTGTCATTTTCATCACATTGTATCAGGGGTGCATTTTATCATCATGCCATCACTATCAACTGTGATCTTTGATCTTTGATATCAAAGATCTCTGATCTTTGACAGTGATCAACGGTGATCACTATCAATCTTTTAAAAAAATATCATTTACTTATTTGAGAGAGAGACAGGGAAAGCATGAGCAGGGGAGGGGGAGGTATAGGGAGAGGGACAAGTAGATTCCCTGTTGAGTGAGGAGCCTGATGCGGGGCTCGATCCCAGGACCCCAGGATCATGACCTGAGCCGAAGTCAGACCCTTAACTGACTGAGCCACCCAGGGGCCCCTATCAAGGTTAATCCGAATCACCTGCGGAAAGTAGTGTTTGTAAGATTTCTCTATTATAAAGTTACTCTTTCTTTTCTTGACCTCCTGGCCATACTTTACTCTTTGAAAGAGAGTCACCACGGGAAGCTCATTCTTCAGGGTTGGGGAGTTACGCTCCACCTCCTTGAGAAGAGAACATCTATATAAATGATTTGGAAGTTTTCTCCATAGATTTGTCTCATCTCTTATTTATTTATTTGATCATCTAGTTATACCCATATGGACTCATGGCTATATAGTCTATACTTTGGGTTGTAATCGAATACTACAATATTTACTTGGTTGCTCAACTTGGGAGCACTTGGGTAGGTTTGTATGAATTGTGTTTTCCCTCCCAGCATCCCCAGGTGTGCCTGGACCAGAGCCCTAGGTAGGGGCAAGGTGGGGTTGGCTTCAGCGAAATATCCCACTTGTGATCATCTGATATTTTGCTGACACAGCACCCACCGGTCTGTGTGGTTAGCCCTGCTACCCTGTGATGGCAGAGGACAAAGATGACAGGTTTTGGAGACAGAGCAGTCTGAATTCATCCTTTGCCCTGTACTAACCAAGTAACCATCGGCACTTACCTGAATCTTTGTTGCTCCAAGGGTGGCCGGCAGACCAGCAGAGTCAGCAGCCTCTGGGAGCTTCTGAGAAAGCTCAGACCCCACTCCAGACCTACTGAATCACTTTAGCCTTAGGTCATTTATAGGCACATTAAAGCTTTAGTGAAAAACAAAGCTGGGGAGTTTCACCGTTTGTAGGATGGAGGTCCCAGTGCTCCCTTGGGCTCCCATTCCTACCGCTAATGGGGTGACGTACCCATCACAAACTGGAGACTCTGTTTCCTAAGGCAGAATTGAAACACAATGCTAGTTCAATGCCCCTGTACGTCAGTATTTCCCTGGGCTCTAGACCGAGATGGCCTGAGAGAGAAGACCCTAGGGGATCTCCCTCTCCCGTTTTTCCCAGATAGGAAAACTGATGGGGCAGAACCTTGCTCAAGATCCCAGAATGAGCTCACAAAGCTGGGCTGTGGGAGACACCCTCCAGATTCTTCCATCCCAAGGTTCATCAGTCACCCCTGCTTCCCCAGCCTGGCTCTGTCCCTGCTGGATCCTGACCGAGGCCACTTACCTGGGGGGAAAAGGTGCCTGACCACCACTGGGCTCTGTCCGCCCTGCATTCACATGCTTGGACATCTTTCTGGAGTTATCTTCTGCTGCTGTTGTTTTTCGGCTCCTGAGCTCATTTTCAGAAGGTCATTCTCACAGAAGCTCGAGATCGATGCAACTAGATGGGAAGGTCTATGCTTCTGGTATAGAAATGTTACTTGGAGAATTTCTTTTCTCAGTGTCTGTCCTTCCTCAATGGGAAGACACCCCACCCCAACCTGTTTGTCACAATTATCCTGTTGGCAGCCTTCCAGCATCATGGGGAAGGGGCTCAGGGAAACCTAAGCTTGTCATCTTCCCACCACCCCTTTGTCTTTCCCTAGAAGGTGGTGATCTCTGCCAGAAGCACCTGTTGCACCCACTAAAATCTGCCTCTACCCCCAGGCGTGACATGTCTTCCTTAGGAGGAAACCAGCTCTATTCCACTTTTCTTTCTCATCCCATCCACAGCAGCCCTCCTATTTTACGTGAGTCACCTCCACGGTGTAGACAGGAGGCGTGTAGCTCATGGGGACCTTCCTCTGTTCCAACTGTCCCAGACACTTGCAGGCAGAGGCACGCAGGATTCCAGGATTGATGCAACGTTTCATTCACAGATAACCAACATGAGGCTCAGAGAGGCAAAGAGAACTTGCCCAAGATGCATGGCTTTGTGGTAAACAAGACTTGTCTAGACCAGCTGTTCTGTCATGACGTTCCATACCTATCTATCTGTCCAAGCATCTATCTATTCAGATCTCCTCTCAGCAAGCTTTGCTCTCTCCCAGAGCGGCAGGTGCAGGGATAAGCAGGCAAGGATGGTCGCTCAGCCCCGGGGGAATTAGGAGGGCTTATGCACCTATGGAGGATGAAGCCCCATTGGAATCCTGAAGGAGAGCTTCTCTCCCACGCCTTCTGTGTCCCCCACCCCCACCTCCGGCAGCCATCAGGACCTTCACTGGTCTCGGGTCAGATGTAAATGTGCCCCTGTCCCAGAAGCCACTGGAGACTGTGGAGAACTGCAGGTCCCCACCTTGCCCAAAGAAAGAGGACTCTCAGTTTCCTTATCTGGACAATGAGGAGGTTGCAGAAAGCGACTCTCAGGAAGACCTTTGAAAACCATTGCACTCCACCTGTTAGAAATGCAGAACATCTGCTTCTCTCTCAGTTCAGGTTCAGTGGGGTTGATATGGGATCGCCTGTTGCTTCCTACCAAGTAATCCCAAGGGTTCCAAGACCCGACACATCTGGGAATCACAGTGATGGGCCATTTTGACCTCAGGAGAATCTTCAAGGGACAATTAGCTACTGTGAAGATCAGGGCTGATAAAACCACTTGGCCCCCCCTGTCCACCTGCCACCAGCTGCCAGCTGGGGTGCACAGAGACTGCTGGCCTGGGATGCTATGCAGCCCTGGCTTCTGTCATGTGTGCTTCTCTCACATCAGAATCCAGAGAGCCAGACTCTGTTTCCAAGCAGCTCCAGCTCCCAACACTCCGCAGCCAGTGTGCTGGAGTCAAGTGCTTTGGGAATGTCCGTTGCCCAGATTCAGTTTGATGCCACAATGTTGCTAAGAGTACTAGCTACTGACAATTAACTAATGGAAGACTGTAAAGAAAAATCTTTACAGGAAAGTGAAATTGCCTGGATTCAGGGAAGCTACCTAGTTTGCATATTTTCTCCCTCCCTCCTCTCCCCTCCTCTCCCCTCCTTCCCCTCCCTCTCCCTCTCCCTCTTTCCTCTGCCCTTCTTCCTTCCTTTCCTCCTTCCTCCCTTCTTCCCGTCTCCCTCCTTCCTTCCTTCCTTATTCTTCCTTTTTTTTTCTTCCCTCCCCTCCCTCCTCTTTTACTTCTATATCCAGAAAACATTTTAATTTTGGAAAGAAATGCTCTGAAAGCCAGTTATGTGATATGTGAAAGTATGGGATGTGGGAGGGGAGATTCAGAGGGAGGCATCTCAACACCTACCAAGGCAAGGAATTCGCTTTGAAAAGCGTTCTGGAAAAACAACAAGCTAAGCCACCGTCTTCAGAGGCATCCTAGAGACGGCCCCAAAGTGTCAGAACATGGAACTGTGCAGTGACTCACTCAGATTCTAGGAAACCCAAAACTAGGCCCTCGTCCTAGGAAAGGCTGGGAACAAGAGGGAGGAGAGTGCATTCGGCCCTCCACCGAGCGATTCAATCAAGTGTCGCTGCACCCCCAACCCTCCCGCTCTTGGCTGAGACTTTTAAAACATGTGACTGATAAATCCTAATCTGAACATTTGGATTGTGCAAGAAAAGTCCTAGATCTAGAGGTGAGGGTGAAAACCAATTTCTCAAATAAGTAGGAGCTGCTTAGCTCCTGGGACTGGAATGGCAGTTGATGGGTTAATCAAAAGGCTACACTATAGGGAGTACTGGCTCGGGTGGTATCAGGTGATCTGGTTTTCTAGAGAGAAAAGGGGGGGTCGGTTGAGCTGGAAGCTAGTTATGCAGAAGTCAATTAAAATAACACCCATTCCATTTGAGAATTCACAAGTAACAGCTCTCCTTGGTGTGGCTGTGTTGTGGTCTCTAGCTTGCTCCCAACCCCCCAGCGGGCACCCTGATGGCCACTGTTTCATACACCTGTTCCCTTCCTCTTCCTGGTTGGGCTGAATGTCTCCAAGGGTCAACTGTGCTTGTTGCCAACAAACAGTGTACAAACCCACTGAAATAAGAGGGCCCAAAGTGAGTTGTTTCCACAAAAACTTAAGTTTAATTCTTTGGAAAGTCTCCTTCTATAAAGGGAAGTCACTAAAAATAACGGCAGTTGAATTAGGTGTGGGCGAGGTGACTTTAAAAGATGGGGGAGAATGGTATAAATCTAAAAATACCTGCACTTAGAAGACTTTATCTTAAGTTCTCACTTGTTTTAGAGAAACCAAAATTGGAAATTAGAGAGATGTGTTTGGGGTGGGTTTATGTAAGAAAGAAGACTGGAAACTCCAAACAAAGGACTCGTTCTCAAAGACAAGCTCTCGATAATACATGAAATCATAGGTTTTAAGTTAAATAAAATGTTTATTGTACTATTATTTTATGATTAAGGGGAATCATAAAAATCATAAAAATTAATATGGGTTGTATGTGGCTTATAATGTTTAGATTTTTCCTGCAGCAACGGGCAGCATGTGGAAGAATTCTAAACAGGTAGTGAGATGATTGGTTTGGCTTCCCCGGTAGAGAGCACTGACTGTGTATGTTGGATGAATTGGGGATGGTAGAGACGGAGAGATCAGAAGAAAGGGATCAACAAAGCAGCCAGAATCTCAGGTGAGTGGAAAGAGTTTTAAATCAAGAAGTTGGAGACGGAAAGAAGGAGACAGGATAGAGGGATATTTGAGAGGGAGAACAGACAGGAGGAGGTGACTAGATCTGGAGGTTTATGGTCTAGGTGCCTGGGTGGATGGGGATACCTGTGATTCAAGCAGCAGGGACAGAGCAAAGTAGCAGAGACAGAGCAAAAATGTAATGAAAACAAGACAGGGGTTGGCACATGCCATGTGCTGTATCTCTGAGGAACTTCGCCTTCCTATCTGCCTTCCCCCAAGCCGACATGGCCGCCCGGATCCACACGGAAGCCTCCAGTCTTTGAAGCCCTACACCCAAAAGGAGAAGATCCCCTTAAATGGAGCTGCACCCCCACTTGGCCTAGAGCCTTTACATCATAGCACTGAGCTTACCACCCTGCATCCTAGAGTTCTTTGCTCATCATTCTTTCCTACTAATTGTGAGTCTTGATGCCAGGGGCAACATCTTCTTCAACTTTGTGCCTTTAATTTATAAGCCCGTGTCAAGTGCATACTGACATCTCAAATGTGTGTGTCATGAACTGATCAACGGTGTCATCTTCCAAATGATTGTTTGAACTATATTTGTTTCTCTGGCAGCCTAGAGGTTGTCATAGCTGTCTCTGCTGATAGTAACTTTTATCAAAAATTTATTAGTTCCCCCTACCACCAACCTCCAGAAAGAATATGATGCAATGTTTATAAAACACAATTGATAATCAGGTCACTAACTTCATAGGAAGACTTCATGAGATTAAAAGAATAAGTAGATTTATCAGAACCTAAGATTTTTTGTGATTTAGCACTGAATGTGTTCCTGAGATTCCCAAGAACTCAGTGTAAATGAGGAAATTATTTAAGCCACATATGGAATTTTTCAAAACCACATTTTACAATAGAGTTCTGTGGGATGTCAATAGACCCTGGTGGTGAAGGAGGGGAAGATGAGGCCCACAGATCTTATTCCCAAATTAGTTAAAAAAGTTAAAGATGTCCCCTTCATTATAAAACATCCTGAGGCTTGGGGGGTTCTGGGTCTTGGGGGTTGGGGAGAGGTACTGAAAAAGTCTTGATACCTTCTTAAATGTCCCAGTCTGATGCCCTACAGAATCCCAGCCCAGGGAATACTACAATGTCAGGAGAGGCAATTAATTCTGGAAGTGAAATCTGCAAGGACTTTTGCAAATGTCTCCTACACAGGGGACATAGGCTATAGGTAGCATTGTAGGAGACAGAAGGATCCCAGTCTCTAAGAGCCCTGCCTCAGACAAACTGACGTTCATATATACTGGCAGGTGCAAAAACATCCCCTTCCATTCTGTGCACTAATATTTCTTCCATTTTATTTTAAGGCAAGATTTACCTGTAGTGTAAATCTACCCCTAACCTCTCACTACCTTAGTGTTCATTTCTCCCAGTTTTAACTAATGTGTGCAGTGGTATAACCATCATCACAATCAAGATATAGAACGGTTCTATCAACTCCCCCAAATTCTCTGGTATCCCTTCGAAGCTTACCCTTTCCCCCATCCCTTGCCCCTGGAAACTAATGATGTGTGTTCTGAGTTTTGCCTTCCTAGAACATCATGTAAGTGAAATCATGGTAGGAAGCCTTTTAAGTCCTGCTCCTTTCACTCAGCATAATGTTTAAGAGACTCACCCATGTGGTTGCAGGGGTCTGGGGTTCATTGCTAAGTAGTATTTCCTTAGGGAACTGTTTATCCATCCAGTAGGTGAAGGACATGTAGATTATTTTCAGTTTTAAGCTATGACTAAGAAAACAAAACTCCTATCAACATTAGTGTATAGGTTTTTGTGTGAACACAAGCTTCAGATCACTTAGGTAAACAGCTAAGAGTGGGAAAGTCTATGTTTATAATGTAAATGTGTGTTAAACTTATAAGAAATGGTCACTCTATTTCTCGGGATTTAAGGCTTTTGTTCCATAGGTGAGCAGCTTAGAGGGGGTGGTGGGGGGAGAAGGTCTGGAAGGCCTTTCTTTCCCTCCTGCGCTGTTTCTGCCTCCATGGGGACCACACTAGAGAGACTTTCCACCATCTCTGGTCCCTAATCTTTTGTGGGAGCCTCTGGTGAGTTCCCTGGAAAGACCCCACCTGGGTATGAATTCTTCTCGTGTCTGTAGTCCCAGAGCTTCTATTGTCTCTCATTTGCCCAAACTCAGCCTTTAGCAACTCCTTGAAATGGTAGCTGAATTTTCCTCAGGGTAGCCAGTTACACCAGTGCTCACAAGCCATCTGAACTTGGATATACTGGTCTTTCCTTAGAGGTCTGGTTAGTTGGTTGCCCTGCAACCTCAGCTTGATAGATTCAGGAACAAATGTGACCTTGTAGAATGCCTACCTTTGTTGTAGTGGTTGTTATAAGGGTGGGAATTCTGCCCTTTCCATCTCTCTTTATTCTCTCTAGAAGCTGGAATTTCTGTGGGAGATAATTTAAGCATATGATATGATATCATATATATGATATGATCATTTAAGCATATGAACTTGAACCCTGGTGTATTACACAGAATGGAAGATCTTTCTGCTTGACCTCAGGATATTCAGAGGAAGAACAGGTGAGGTCTACTGGAAGGTTGCTTTGTCATTCAGTCAGTCAGTTGGTCAGTCTTTGGTGAGCCGTGCTTTGAGCCAGTGCTGAGACAGATACTGGAGATGGAACAATGAATTAAGGGAGGTTCCTTGCTCTCAGTGGTGAGAGAGACCCTGGGCATTTGTCCAACAATGATCTGAAAGCCCTGGTAGGGGGGCTGAAGCCATTTCAGGGGGTGTCATCCAGTGAGGAAGGAGGTGGTTTTGTAGGGAAGCTTCCAAAGAGTGATATCTGAGACCTCTGTGAAACTGGCAGGGGTGTGGGTGGGGAGTGTGTCTATGTGGCTGGAGCATAGACATGGGGAACCAGGAGGTTGGAGAAAGTTCAGTCTGGTTTGCTAAGCAGGCAGGTTCATTTAGGGGTCAAACATATGGTTCTGGAACCAGCTGGGCTATTGGATTTGAGTCCTGGCCCTGCCACATAGCATCTGGGCGATCTCAGATGAGTTACTGAACTTCTCTGTACCTCAGTGTTCTCATGTGTGAAGGGAAGCAAAGGTGCAGCAGCAGTGCCTACGTCACACATCTGTGAGAAGTTAAACAGGTCGCCATGTAGAAGACACTTAGCACAGGGCCTATTCACAGTGACGGCCCTATCAGGTTAGATGTGGTCAAGCAGGAGCCAGACCGGAAGAGGGGTCCTGAGAGCTTCAGTATTCGTTCCAGACAAGGTCCTGAGGGAGTTGAGAAGCTACTGGGGGTTTTCAGCAGGAGAGTGATCTGATTAGATTCACTTCAGGGAGATCCATTTGACTGCAGAACAGGTAGTAGATTATGGTGGAAGGAAATCAGAGCACCTGGGGGACCAGGATTCTGGGGCCTGAGTCAAGGTGGTGGCAGAGGCTAGAGAGGAGTAGTGAATTGGAGCGATGTCGAGGAGGTAGAATGGATGCACCTGCTGGTTGACTTAAATGGAATGTGAAAGGGAGAGGGAAACCACTGATAGGTGGAGTCCAACTTTCTTGTCTGGTGAGGACGCTGCACATTTACAAGAAGGTGTAGAAATGTTCTTAATTTCATCAGCAGGGATCATGTCTTCTGAATTTTCCCATTCTCTGAGCCTTGTGTAGTATCTGGCACAGAGAAGGTGTTCAAGAAATACCTTTTGGTGGAAAGATTGGCTTCCCCACTTGAGTAAGTCACTAAAGTAAATTTAAGTGGAGACCTTTAAACGTTGAGCTGGGACCCCTCACTGGGCTTCCTTTAACTCTTTACTAAGTCCAAAAGATAAAGATACATGAAATGAAAGGATCCATGGAAGCACGAAATGGTAATAAACTCACTTCCCTGAGAAACAGCCAGCATTTGGTAACAAAAATGCAGCCACGCTTGCAGCTTGTGTCTCAGCCACGACTACAAGGCAAACTCCTACTTCTGGCCATGAAAAAGATGTTCGCTGCTGGGGAAACTGACAAGAAAATTGTATCTTTGGACGTTTGATAAAGAGGATATTGTCTTTTATTGTTCCCTTGAGCTTTGCCAGAGAGGTCGCCAAGACACAAAGAAGGCTTTTCTTCCCCCCTCCCCAACACCCATTGTTCCCAGGCCACTGTCCACTCCAGCCAAATATTTCAACTATAAAATTGCATGATTTTCTGGTCAAAAATAGATCCATTTTCCCTCCATGAAAGGCCTCACACACTCATTCAATTTATGAGATGATTATGATACTTTGTCTTTCAAAAGGTCTTTTGGCTTATAGTGGCACCAGGAAGGAAATTCCTAAACATTACTTTTTGAAATGCACTGTGTCTGAAGAGGAATAAGGTTCAGCTTTTTCTAATAAGATATTTATTCTGTATGTTTCTTGTATTCAGCCAGGAACAATCATGGGTAAACTGAGAGAGACAGACCGACAGACAGAAAGAGACAGAGAGAGATAGAGATAGGGACAGAGACAGAGACAGGCAGGTGGATAGAGAGCCCATCTCAATTAAAAAGGTGATTTTGTGCATTCTGTCCATGTTTCTCACTCCAGGTTCCAGTGCTCCTGACAGCGTGTTTTGAGGGCTCACTTTGTGCCGGGCACCTATCACGTGCTAGAGGGACACAGGAATGATGGGCTGCAGGGCTCCTTCAAAGGATCCCTAGAATACTGGGAGGGGGATAAGACATGTCCAAGTGCTGAAAACAATAAAATGTGATCTGCATGAAGGAGACTGGGGAGGAGATAGAGGCCAACTGGGAGTCAGAGAGAAGCAAAAGCAACTCCCAGTAGGAGCAGCAGGGATGTGCCGGAGATTGATAGAAGGGCATTTTGTAGAGCACTCATCTGGTTCTCAGAACATGTCTACAAACAGATGTCACCACCTAGTTTACAGCTGAAGATGAGGAGGTTCAGAGAGGTTAAGCAACATGCCCAACTTGAGAGTCAAACTCAAGTTTGTATTTTCAAAGGCTGTTGTGTGTGGTTGGCAGAATAATGGCCTCTCAAAGGTGTCCATGTCCTTATCCTACAAATATGTTAGGTTGTGTGGCAAAGAGGAATTTAGGTGTCAGATGGAATTAAGATGCTGATCGGCAGACTTTGAGATGGCAAGATTCTCTTGGATTAGCCAGTAGGCCAATGCAGTCCCAAGGGTCCTTACAAGTGAAACAAGGGGCAAAAGAGAGAGGACTAGAGAGATGGCAGCTCAAGAAGGATTTGACCTGCCATTGGTGGCTTTGAAGTTGGAGGAAAAGAATCATAAGCAAGTAATTTTGGCAGCCTCTGGAGGCTGGAAAAGCAAGAAAACATGGTATCCTCTAATGTAGCCCTGTTGACATCTTGATTCGAGCCCGGTAAGACCAATGTTGGGCTTCTGACCTCCAGAATGGTAAGAAAACACATTTATACTATTTAAGCCAGTAAATCTGTAGTAATTAATAGAAAACTAATATGCTATGCCACACTGTAAGCTGGATTTTTAAATTCAACACCATTTCAACAGACATGCCATGCCTGAGAACCACATCAACTAAAAAACAGAGCAGGTGAGTCACTGCCTGATTCAAATCCCTATTCCACCCATCACTAGTTATAGTACCTTGGGCACATCATTTAAATTTTACAAGCCTCTGTTTCCTCCTCTGTGAAACACAGATAATAAAATTAGCTGCCTCATAGTGGTGTTGTAAGGGTCAGATGAAATCATAAAAATGGATTTGCCTAATGCCTGCTGCAGATTGAATGCTCAACAAATTTCAGCTCTCACCACATCACCACCATCATCATTGTCATCATCACCATCATCATCACCACCAACACTATCATCACTATCATTAAGATCATCACCATCAACATCACCACCATCACAACTCACACCATCATCACCATCGTTATCCTCATCACCATCATCACCAGCTGCACCATCATCACCATCACCATCGTCACCATCATCACCATCACCATTGCCACCACATCACCACCATCACCACCATCATCATCACCATCGTCACCATCACCATCATCACCACATCACCACCATCACCATCATCATCATCACCATTGTCACTATCACCATCGTCACATCACCACCATCACCATCATCATCATCATGACCATCCCACCAACACTATCATCACTACCATTATCATCGCCAACATCACACTGTCCACACCACCATCACCATCATCATCATCATCACCATGCCATCGTCACCATCACCATCACCACATCACCACCATCACCACCATCACCATCATCATCATCATCACCATCATGACTACCCACACCATCATCGCTACCATCATCATCACCATCACCACCATCATCATCACATCACCACCATAATCACCACCATCACCACTATCAACATCATCACCACCATCATCAACATGATTGTTATTAAAGAGTGTCTGGATGGAGGGAAGTTGGTGGGGCAGGTGGGGGGATGATGAGAAGGGACAATTGAAAAGCAGCAATTGTCTTACCAGCCCGACCTCCTCCCCTTCCTCTTCCTTCAGTAGGCATCCTTGTGTGGAAACCTCTAGCTGCAACCAGAACTTCTTCATGGATTAAATCTGAGTCTTTTGGACCTGGAAAAGGCTTTAGGCTGAGTCTGGGGCACCGTCTGGCCTACACCTCATGATATATGCAGCTGGGTTCTGCCTATCTGTAGCTCCTCTGCCACTCCTAGCCACCATACCTTGGGACCTAGGCCTTCCTTGGCAGGAGCCCAGGGGGTCAGGCAGAGATGCTTCTTCCTATGAAAAGGGACTGCAGCTCAAATTCTTAGAAAGACTGTCTCTGGGGTTTTGCCAGATTTCCCAGAAGTCACACAACTGGACTTCAGAGCCTTGAGTTTTAGGTCCATAGCATCTCACATCCCCTCCCTATGCCCACCTAGCACTCTTTGGCTCATGGATTCCACCCAACAGGACTTCCAATGCTATTGCAGCCAATTGGAGCAGAAAAGGCACTTGATTCAGCAGGAAATTCCATTTGGAGCTCTAGGGTTGTGAGGCATGGGAACATGTTCAAGTTAAAAGAGGTAAGGTGCGGGGAGTCCTGTTAAGATTCCACAACCCCAAAGACAGAAAACCAGGGCAGCTGGGTCTCTCACATGCTGGAATCAAAAGAAATCCCCTGGGAGACAAGTCTTCTCTCCTGTCCCAGACACCAGATGCCATTTCCTCTTTGCTTATCACTGGGGATCTACCATAGATCTCATCACAACTAGGATGTCATTGCTTCCAGGCCACAGATGCTATTGAATTCATCCTCATACCTCCAATTCAAAGCCGATGCCATGGCACTCTTCCTTACCTTTCCTATCCCAAATTTGAATCTCCCTTTACCCATGCTGAGAATCCAAGTTCTTAATAATGGCACTATGTTAATTCATGTGCTCTATCCAACAACATACATAAAATAGTCTCTGACTTACTGCATTATTAATGCTACCAACAGCAGACCAGAACATCAGTTTGCTGATTTTTGGTCTGTAGAATATATTGCACTGAGCGTATGCATTCTGGGGGCTCTGCTCAAAGGCAAGTGCAGGTTTACTGCTGCCAATGTCAGGGCACCAAGAGTGTCAGAAAATGACGTACTTCCATGTCTGTCCACACCCTGGAGTCTGAATACAACCCTAGATGGGGTGTCCACAGTGCTCAGCAATAAAAACACAGGGGCCAGGCCCTCAGCAATCTGGGTTACCAGATGACTCTATTTGACTATTATCTTAGGACAAATAGAGCTTCTAAGACAGACAGGCGTCCACTCCAGTCCAGGCCCAGGTCATGCTGCTTTAGAAGCAAAACAAACACACCTACAAGAGGTGGAACATACAGTTTCTTGGGGTATCAGTGGCTATTGCTAAGCAAGTTTCTGTACATTTATAGCCCATCAATAGACATTCCCTGCACAGCTGTTGTGTGGTCAGCACAGAGCACATGGCCAACAATGGCCAGCATTTGTTGAATGCCGGTTATGTCCCTGGTGCTCTCCCTAGTGTTCTGTACACATCATGTTGTGTATTCTCACTGTGCAGCAACCCAGGGGTGAGCACTAATGGTGAAGAAAGAAAAGGTACTGGAGCCAGGGTTTAAGCATAGGCAACCTGGAGATCTCATTCTTCACTGTTAGCCTGGACGGTCTTCCACATGGTGAGAGAAAATCACAACACCACCAGAGAAGCTTCTGATACAACTATATGACTAATTAATCTTGGTTTGTCCAGGACTTTTCAGGTTTTGGTACCAAAATCCAGAAGACCCTCAGTTCTGGGCACATTTGGGTGGCTGGTCACTCGATGTCCTTGGTTCTGTCTGTTTTAGCTCTCATCTTATAGAATCTTGGGCTTGTAGGGACTCTACACATCATCTTGTCTAGGTCTTATGTCAGGCTTGACCCTCTTTCACTGTGTCTCTGTGATGGGGTATTTTCATCTCTACTATTACTTCTCCAGGGATCAGGGGCTCATTACTGTCCTAGGGTGTCCTTGCCATCTGGCAGGGCTGACTCTGAGCAAGGAAGTGGGACAGGGCAAAGAAAGGACCCTAGAGTCCAACAGACCCATATCTGATGTTGGATCTGGCATTTACCAGCTGAGTGATCTTGGCTGAGTTATTGATCACACACAAAGGCATACACATACCTCACAGACCTGTGGTTCCCTCCTTCTGAGTAAAGGTGCTGCAGGCCCTGGACCACACTGCTGAGGCACCTTGGCTGGCATCCTTTCTGAGCTCCCCAGCTTACTGGCATCCCATTTGGATCCTTGGGCCTACACAACCCTATTCCCCACAACACTGAACTTTGTCCACGCTGAGTGGACCTCCACTTCCAGATTTGGATGGAAGACAACAGCACAGGATTTGGGATAGCTTTCTGAGAGGCTGGATGACACTCTCCATAAGTCTGAGGGAGTCGAGCCCCTGTGGGGCAAGTCCTGAGTCATAGGAAGTAGGAACCAGACAGATCAGCTCCTGGTCCTTTCTCCCCACATGGAATGGGGAATGACTGTTAATGAGCACAGGGTTGCTTTTCGGGTGATGAAATGTTCTAAAATGTGATTGTATTGATGGCTGCAAACTCTAAAGATACTAAAAACTACTGAGCTGTACACTTTAAGTGGGTGAATTTTATGGCGTGTGAATTATATCTCAATAAAGCTGTTATAATCGGAGCAGTGAGAAATATGTGTTATTTTTAAAGTGCACACATCTATACTGAAAGATACATAGAAGATGTATATGTATATGAGTATATGGAGTGTAAGTAGGGGGAGAGAGAGCAAATGCAGAAAATGTTCACAATTTTGAATGTGGACGAAGAGCAACCTGTGCATATTACTATCACAGGTGTTTCTTATGCTACTCTTGTCCTGTTCTTCCAACTTTTCCATAGGTCTTTGATTTTTCAAAATAAAATGTTGGGGAAATAAACTTGCCATCCCTGGACTGGGGAGAAAACCCACCCATTTGAGACTGTATCAGTGGTTCCTGCCTTTTTAGGACTTTGCAAAGCCATTAACTCTACTTCTGCTTCGGGTCCTACCAAATCAGGACCCCCTGCGCGGCCTGGGTCCACAGCTCACAGTTAGAAACGTCAAGCTTCCAAAGCCTGGTCCTCCAGGCACACTTGCATTGCCCTCATGTGGTCAGCAGTGCCCAACTGGCAATGCTCAGGGGTCCATGAACTCACTTAGTGAGAAGACCTCTCACAGTGCGGTGACCTGGCGTGTTTGCTGACCACGCAGATCCTGGGGCTTCAGCCTGGACCCTCTGAGTGGAACCTCTGGTCCTGAAGCCCACACGTTGAACCAGCTCCCAAGAGATTCTTGCACACATTCATGTTGAGAAACTCTAGATGAATAGATTGTGTGTGCCTCAACGTGCTTTCCACCTCCATCTGGCTGTTGGTTTTGAGGATTATATAGCAAAGATTATAGGTCCGGAAAGAGAGCTACAGATGTGACTGATAGGTGCAAAATCGAGTCACCCCCCTACCTGGAAACAGACACTGTAGATGTCCACAGAGACACAGCTGATGTCACATAGCCACAGACCTGACAAGCCACCTGTCAGAAGACATTCCTCTCAACAACGTCCTCTTGGGAAGGAAGCTTTGGGGTTGTCCCTTGAGTTCCAAAAGCATCTGTGGAACAGCAAGGGCATCAAGATGGCAACATCCTTGATTTTGTTCCTGGCTTTGGCCTTGAATGGGCCTGGGAGATGCCCATGGGTCACCGCTTGAATTTGCTCTCATGTATCCCCTGACTTTGCCTAACCTCAGATGGATGACTCAGTGGCATGAGGCTGCCTGGCCCCATAGGAACAGGTCTCAGAGGGGCCCTGAGCAAGTACATCTGCAGAAGGGCTCACTTCCCTACCATCCCTGTGCTTTTGAAGGAGGTCAGCCCTATTTTTTACAGTTTTGTCAAGGTGCTTCCCTTTCATACCTACCTCCAACTGTGAGTTTTATTAGTAACCTAAAATATTATCTGTGATTATCTGTAGGTCTTTGACAAGTGTCGGGAGAAGTAACCTCATTAAATCCTCTATTTTTAAACGTTTGTAAAATGTGTTCCACTCAGAAGTATTTCAAGTTCTGCTCCATTGAATTAGAAGATTAATCTTGGCAGGTGAGAGACATTTAAGTCCATTTACAGAGTTTCGTTTATTTGCTGTTGAGCTGTATACATTTTTTAACAGCCAAGTAAAACCCCAAACCAGTTGTTACTGCCTAAGCATGCATTTGTGAAAGCGGAGAAAGAGCTTCCCACTCTGAATGAGGCCACGATCCTGGGTTGAGGAAGGTCAGGTGTGCCGCTTGAAGAATTTTACAAAGTTTATTTGAAGTGAAAGATTTGAAAGTGTAAGCAACTGCTAGTTGACGGGTCTATTAGGTGGTACCAATTCATGTGCTTGCTTGACTTCACATGACTTATCCTGCTGCCCTGCATCCTGTCAGTGGTCCAGGGACTTTCTCCCTCATTGCTCCATCATAGCAGAGGCTGATGTTAAATGCCCTGTAGACAGCTGGTCTTGGAGGATAGACTTCCAGGGCAGAGTCAGGCCTTGGGTGTATTTCAATGCCCTGTCCCAGGCTGGGGAGTGGCCTGACCAGTGATGGCTGGAGCCAGTTCCTTGAGTCCAGGCCACACCAGTGGGAGACAGGAGTCTGGAGACAGAAGAAAGCTTTCTCCCTTTCCCAGGTGGCTCCAGAGGGGTGGTGAGCATCCTGAGGAATTGGAAAGGGGCAGTTGGGATATTCAAATAAAGTCAAATTTGGGGAAAATTGGATCTAGTCATCCAAGATCTTAGCGAAACAGTGAAAGAAGTTTCCCAAACCGAATCTTTGGGGATATGCATAGAATCAACTTCACTAGCTCCCCAGAATCTTCTTAACAGAGTAACCTTATCATGGAAATCTTCAAGGTGCCCACAGCCCTTCTGAGCTTTGTTCCTGCCTCCTGCATCCTCCTTATGACCTGTTTTTGGCTTGGAGTATTTCCTTTGCCTGGAATATTCTGGAAATGCTCTCTATCAGAACTATGTGAGTTCTAAAGCCCACTTAGGTTTGACTTCTTCCAGGAAAACTGCTATTATTGCTGTATGGAGACACTGTATCTTCCTCCTTTGAATTCTCCTAATAAATCACCACTCTCTCTCCCTTCCTCCGTCTCTTCCCCTGAAATTCAAATTTACCTGGATACTTAAAATTTTTATTTTATTTTATATTTTATTTTATTTATTTTGAGAGAGAGAAGGGAGGAGGGGCAGAGGGAAAGAGAGACACAGAAAGAGAGAATCTCAAGCAGACTCCCCACTAATCGCAGAGCCTGAGGCAGGGCTTGATCTCATGACCCTGAGATCATGATCTGTGCCGAACTGCTTCCACCTCACAATGCCTTTCAGTGTGCCTTGCTCTTAGTAAACATTCAGTGACATTTTGTTAAATCAAATAGTGAATTATCAATTGATGATAAAGGTGAGAAATGATGCCCTCATATGTTCCTCACCACAGAAATTCTACAATTCGTCCTAAATTTTTTACTCTAGCTGTAAGCGCATCTGGTTTCTGACACTCAAACACAAAAGCTCTCAGTGGGACTTCCCCTCCACTTCTGCAGGAAGTGTTTGCACAGTGACCCAAGCAAATTGCTGAGAATTTGGAAAAGATCAGGAAGGAAGAAAGAGATGCATGTTGGTTGATTTACTGCTCTGTGCTGAGCATGTTTGTGCTCATTTCTTTTGCATTTGTTCGCTCACCTCAATCATGAAAACCATGTCATTATTCCCATTTTTTCATATAAAGAAACTGGGGCTTCGAAAGCCAAGTGAGTTATCCAAAGTCACCCAGAGAGGAATTGGCAGACTAGCATGTGATTACCACTGACTCCAAGCACCTTGCTCTGCCTTTGGTGTGGGGCCCTGGGTTAATGATGTGTCAGTGCTGGCCACTTGATTCACTGACCCACAGTTCAGAGTGGAGTGGCCCAGGCAGAGATTGGAACAGGACAGAGTAGCTTAAACAGGCAGCAAGTTTGGTGAAGGTCAGGGCACGGTGGAAGCAGGGCAGTGGTAACGGGGTTCAGTCAGTACCACGGACAGCTTCCTACCTAGAAAATGTAGACAAGCTGCTGTCTCCTGATGCTGGCGATGGCAACCCCTCCAGACTGAATGTGATTGAAGAGACTGGTCTAGAAACCCAGGCTTCCTGGGGAGTGAACCAATCAAGTATCATCCAAGACTGGTGATATCTGTAGTGAAGCAGTGGGGTACAGCTGGGCCATTTGGGACATGCAGGCTGGTGGAGATGTTCTCACACACAGTCCCCTGGACTCTTCCTCACTGGGTTCCAGTGCCTCCAGGGCCCAGACCACCCTTGGTCTGGGCACGGATCCCACCCGAGAGCCACTCAGCCAAGGTCTTGGCCATATAGTGTCAGGCTGTCCTGGGAAATGTTAAATTCCCAAGATGGAGTGAGTAACAAAAGAATTTTTAAATTCCCCAAACTGGGATGCCTGGGTGGCTGAATTGGTTGAGTGTCCGCCTTTGGCTCAGGTTATAATCTCAGGGTTCTAGGATTGAGCCCTGCGTCAGGCTCCCTGCTCAGCGGGGAGACGGCTTCTCCCTTTGCCTGCCACTCCCCCCTGCTTGTGCTCTCTCTTTCTGACAAATAAATAAAATCTTAAAAAAAAATTCCCCACACTGAATAGTGACATCTGGCTACAGCTCCTTAAACAGCATCCCCAAGCCTCTCCCTCAAATACCCACAAAGTTTGGAACAAGACAGCCAGTCACAATAGCATAGAGAACTAAGATGGATGATATTCAAGGAGAGGCTAAAATCTATCAACCTGTACAAGGCAGCTGGAACTCAAACAGCAGAACTCACCAGGCTTTCCGAAGGGAGAAGCAATCTCTGATGGTTGTTGCATGTCACACACACACCCCACGCAAACATCACACACACCACGCACACAAATTACATACACACTACACTACAAATACACGTGCTACACATGCCACACACCCACATCACACACACCCCACCACATATACACACCATGCACACATCACACACATGTTACACTCACAACATACGACATGTCACACACACCACATACACAAGACATACAGATTGCATGCACACTCCACATACCATACACAAAGTGAGGAGGGGGCTTTATTGATTTATTAAGATTTTATTTATTTATTTATTTGAGAGAGAGAATGAGAGAGAGGTCAGTGGGAGAAACAGACTCCCTGCAGGGCAGGGAGCCAGATGCGGGACTCGATCTCGAGACTCCAGGATCATGACCTGATCCGGAGGCAGTCGCTTAACCAACTAAGCCACCCGGGAGCCCAAGGAGGGGTGGGGCTTTAGAGACGACTTCTAGGTATCACATTCAGGACTACATTTAAGCCTCACTTAGGATGATTACAGAGCAAATTAGTCCAATTTAACATCCTTAGGCAACAAGCTGATTTACCTCTCAGGGCTTAGCCAGAACTCCAGCTGGAAGCAATGTCGTCTGCCCCATGATGTCTCTTGCTGTCTGAGCTGTACAATGACAGGTGTTTGGCGTGTGCACACGGAAGTTGGACAGAACTGGTTCCTGAGCTCCAAGCATGTTTAGACAGACCTAAATGAATGCAACCACTGGTTTGGGGGATTTTCCCACTGCATTAATTGGCTCTTTAAACTCCCTGGAGGAAAAGCTTGGGCAGGGAGATACTGACATGGACAAAAATCAAGATGCAAGATGAACCCCGGCAGGGCCTCCTGGAAAGGCCAGGACACCGGGAGCTGCCCAGCCTCGGACCCGAACTTGAGGCTGTGTGTGGGCAACTGCCACGTGGCTGGGCTCACCTCCTTCCCAGGTGGCACATCAGAAACTGGTAGAAATTCTCGTGCTTCTGGAGGGCTTCTGACATGGGAGGGCTGCCCTGTAGGAGGGAAGGAGAGCCCGTGCAGGAGAGACCGTTGTGGAGGGGAAGAGGAGGCTGGAGCCTGTGTGAGCTGTTAGAGCCGCCTTCCCCGCCCCTCGCCTTTAGCTGCGACCAAAAGGAGCACGTGGTGTTTGGGCCGTTAGGGCATTTGGGTGGTTGCCAGGGTCTTTGTGTGATATCCATCATCTTAGTAAATAGTACTTTCTGGGAAGTTTGTGGGAAAGTGCATTCTCATTATACAGATGAGGGGTGCAGAGAGGTGTGGGAGCTCTCAAACAATTGGTGGTGTGAATAAATGGAGTAAAGCTGGACAGACGCAGTTCTGCCCACCCTGAGAGAAGGCCCACTAAGGTTAGGAGAGACCCTTCCCCACCCCCTATGACATTCTCTGCCCTCTCCTTGGTTCCCAGCTCCAGCCCCTTTGAGTCATTAAACAAAACCATTGGCCAAGAGGCCTGTTAGACCGTGATTCTGGGGGTCAGAGGCTACTGTGTCAGGATGAAGACACTTGAACTTTTTCTTTCATACCCTCACCTGTCAGCCTCACCTGGAAGCACTTCCTCTCTTAAAATCGTCCCCTTCTGGGTTGCTTCTTTACTCCTGGGGCTTCATGTGGTTGGGAGCAGAGGCTCTTCTCTTCCTTGGAAAGGCAGGAAGGGACTGGCTGGTGACCCAGAGGAAAAGAGTTTAGACCAGCAGAGGGGGCACTCGCAGCTCTGGTGACCCAGCCCGGCTCACTAGAGTTGGGGACCAGAGAGGGACCCTGGCTGCAGTCAGCCTCCTCTGCACTCTAAGGGCAGCAGAGGTGCCTGACGTTTCTTATTAGGAGTATTTGTCAGCCTGGGTGCTGAGCCTTTTCCTAGGTTTACGATATAAATCCTTAGGGCCATCCTATGGGGTAGGGCCTCTAGTACCGAGGGAGGGTTGGGACCCCGGCTCTCTCCTCTCTGCTGCTCATATGCTCTCTTGCCAGGCAACAGCAGCTCATCAAAATGTCCAAGCCCCAGGACTATCAGGTTTCTATTTTAAAGATCGGGGAACTGATAGTCAAAGGAGACACATGGGTAATAGGTGGCTGAGCGAGGACTCCCCAGGGTCCGGCTGCCTCTAAAGCTCCCGTTCCTTGGTCCCCACTCCTGGTCAGTAGCCCCTGGGAGTCTCTTGCCCCATTCCATGCACAGCTTGGCATGTGAACTGAACAGTGCCCCAGTGTCCTTATCAGTAAGCACTCCAATCAATAAACACACACATTAAACATGATAATGTATGGAAAGGACTTACTCCCACATCCCATATGTAGTGGGCACGTAATGCCTTCCGCTGCTGGTACAGTGGTTCGTGAACTAGGGCTGCTGCTGTCCGCAGTCCTAGGGACCCAGCCTGCTCTGGCCCCGCGAGCCAGATGCAGACACCGGAAAGCCCATTGCTACATCTCCAAGACCTTTTTACAGGAATGGGCAGCTGGGTGGTGTGAAGAAACCACATCCCAGAAATCATAGCTTCTAGCTGACCTGTAAGCTATAAAGGTTTAAAAATGTTAAAAAGAGAGAGAGGGAGAGACAGAGGAAGGAAAATGTCTATTTTGGGGCCTCCAGGCAGACGGTCTTAGCAAAGGAACAGGTCCTCTTCAAAGTGCTCTTTGAAAATAAGTTTCCTATTTTAGCTTAATGACATTCCAGACTGAGCCAAATGATTAAATATTGAGACAGGACCGGCGATCTTGAGTTTCATCCGGCAGATCAATCTGAGAGGGAGCAGCAGGAGAACACGCAGATGTCAAATTACGGAATCCGAGGGAGAGCCGAGCCGTCCTAAAGTGTCACAGGAGGTACCCGGGGGTGTTTGTATATTATTTTGGCCCGAAAAGTAAGAGGCGGAGAGAAACAATGAGGATTCCCCCTACCCAGTTCTGCCCGGGAGGCTGGTGCGGCTGAGAAAGGTCACCCGTGTGAACATGGGTGATAGCATGCTAACCTGTGCTAACTAGCAACAAACGCTGTGTGGGATCAGAGCCACAGGGAGCGAAGCGAGAGTGACAGGAGCCGCGTCTGCCTGGGCTTCTCCTGGCTCCTGGAGCCGGTACCTGGAGGAGAGGAACCCATCCCAGGGATTTGCAGCTGACCTCTGCGGCTCGGACCCTGGACCCGATTGCTTTAGGACTTGGGGTTGACAGCCAAGGAGAGCTAGGATAGCACGGCCAGCACACCCCACAACTGACAGCACTGGGGCCATTGTTCACAGACGAAAGACTGAAAGATCCTGATTGTCTGTGGGGTCCCCTTAAAGAAATCACAGCACATCTTTTCAATGGAATCTCTTGCAAGGAGAGGGGAGAGAGGTTTTATACTTTGCCACCGGATACCCTTTTATATTGTTTGAATTTTTAAAAAACAGGTGTGCATATCACCTCAAAGAATATCAAAATAAAAAATAATTAAGATACACAAACACACCAAAACTAAAGTCGAACAGGATCAAGAATTGCTCTTCCTAAAACCCATCTTCACCCCCCCTTTCCCTGGCCAGGGTCTAACATCAAAAAAACTGCTTTACGTGAAAAATTGAATCCGAATAAGAATCATGGCTTAAGAATTGTGTTATTCAAATTGTGGAAATAACTTGCCCAAAGAGTTGTCCCAGCAGCCCCATTTAGACACAACTTTCTGTGGACCTGGATATCTTTTCCAAGTGAAGCCACATCCTTACTTAAACCCTCCCCACACTGCCCTTCCCTCAGCAGCAGTTTCAGAACCCCCTCTCCTCAGCAGACAAGCCCCTCTATGATTTGACCCTTCATAGGGTTCCTCACTCTCTCTTGCCATTTCCTGCCCCAGCCGTGCCCAGCACCAAGCTTAGCCAATGAATTTTTGTTAGATGGATGAATGAATGAATGAATGAATAGAATTCACCTGTTGTATACAGGATTTTCCTTTAGTCACCTGGACCTGACTACTCTCTATTCTGTATAGGAGCCATACTTGGCACACTTCCAAGACTTTGCACCTGCTGATTCTTCTACTTAGGATTCCTTTCCAGGCCCTTCCTTGCCCACTCAACCAAACCTGTTTCATCTTTTCAAGCCCCATTCCAATGCTGCCTACTGTGACTTTCCCTTCACTTTCCATGGAGTTCCATGCTCTGCACTGACCACAGGACTGGGACAAGAGGGACAGCAGACTGCGTGCTTGTGGCACCTCAGAGATTTGTGGGTCCAGATGGCAGGGCCACCCTCTCCCCGCCCTCCTCACCCAGTGCATTTCACCTGTTTGAACCACTGGTCAGTTAACCAAAGTGCCTCGCAGTGAGATACTGGGGTTTTCTTCTGACTTTCCCCAAGATTAAAAAAAAGAAGAAGAAGAAATATTTATATTAAAATTCGATCAAGTAACACACAGTCAGACTGCCCACAGGAGCCATGAAGTGTCATCTGCCCTGAGGGAACATCTGAAGTGAGTTCCCTGGCATAGACGGGAGGACAGCGGCCCATTTGGGCCAGCAGGGCTGTATTCTGCATAAATCCAAGTAGCTCCGCAGAGAACGAGTATCCAGAATGTGGTGACCTCATATTTTCTATCTCTTACTTCTCAGCTAGCTGTCCTCTGGGAATGAGACAAGACAAATTTGACACTGCTCAACTATGGGAGTGAAAATCTTTGACATGGAGGAGGAAAAACGAGGGACGGCGCTTCTAATTTGGCTGAAGAACGAGGGAACACAGGAGATCGTGTGTTAGTGACATATCTGGACTGGCTTAGCTCTTGGTCACTTTCTCTGGGCTCCCAAATCAGGCATTATTCTCTTTTCTTTGCCTCCTGGCAAAGTAACAGGTCAGAGCTGAAGGGCAAGTCCGGAAAGAAAGGGCATGTCATGGGTGAAAGAGGCCGAGGGGGCTGGTGGGTGAGGCAGGGTAGCCCAGTGGCATCTGAGTCAACCCAGGGGCCAGAGGCAGACGTGGAAGGGAAGGTGTCTTTCAAGAATTTTTTTCTTTTGAAATAATTGTAGATTCATGGGAAGTTGCAAAGAATGTGTAACCACGTCCCAAATTCCCTTCCATTTCTCCCCATGCTGGTGTCTTATACAAGCATGGAGCTGACTCTCGCAAAGCCCAGGGAGCATATCCGGATCCCACTCATTTTACAAGCACTCAAAGCACTCACTGTCAAGTGCATGTGTGCGTAGTTCTGTGCAATTGTATCTCACACGTGGATGTGTGTAATCACCGTCACGGTCAAGATACAGACTTCTTCACGAACAAGGGTCCCTGTAGTCACACCTTTAGAACCGTTCCCACTCTCCTCCCTAACTCCCAGCAACCACTAATCTGTTCTCCACATTCATAATTTTGCTATTTTGAGAAAGTGTTTTGAATGGAATCATACAGGATAGAGCCTTTTGAGGTTGGCTATTTTCACTCAGCATGAGCAGGAATGGAATTTTTTTTTTTTTTTTTTTTTACAAAAACCAATACTCCATACCAATTAACACAAATAGGACTCTTCAAGCCTCACTGTGTGGCTGTTTGATTTATAGAAAACTTTCAGTAGGGAGGAGAGGCGCAAACTGCAGGTCCACGTACCCTTGTTTGGGGAGGTTGGATGGGGGATGAAGATGATGAGGGTGATGAGAAAGGCAGTGGTGACAAGGACAATGATGACAGAGGTGACTGGAGCAAGCACTGAACACGGACGAGGTAATGATGGTGGGTGAGTGTCACAGCCATGACAGCTAGCCTGACAATGACCTCGATGCTGGCCACAATGCAGACGACAGTGTGAATGAACACACAGAAGGAAGAACAAGGGAGCCGCTGACAGTGGTGATGGCAGCGGGACGGATAACTGTGGTGAAGACGAAGACTTTAGAGTGTATGAGGCACCATAACTTATACGGCCGTATTTTCTCGACAACATGATAAACCAGCCACAGTAACCTCGTTGCAGTTGAGGAAATTGAGTGAAGACTGAGAGACTCTTCACTCTCTTGTAAGTGATAAAATGAAGTCTTTGCTGTTCTCTGACTCCAAATCCCGGGTTCTGTTTCCTGCATCTTTTGCATCTTGCATTTCCGCTGTCACTAATAAAGAACATGAGCCCTGATGTCATGCGGAGTATTGTACTTCTCCTGAGTTTTATTATAACGATTGGTAAGCAGGAAGGCTATCCATGGAACACTTGGGTTAACACGACAGCCAAAGGAGAGTGAATTCTTGGTCATTCCTAGGAAACCACTTTAACCTATCTAGATCTCCTCCAGTCTATGTCCTGCCTTTGAGAACCACAGGACTGCAACCAAATGTCTGCTTTGATGATAGCTATGACACACCGTACAAGGGTAGGCATGGGGGTGGCTGGGGTTCTTCTCTGCCCCGAAGGCATCACAGCTTGCCAACTTTGCACAAAACTCCAAGTCCTTGCTTCTGTGAAATCTAATCTACATGACAGCTAATCTCATGTCTACTTGGAGACCAATTGGAAAGCACTATCACCTACACCCAGCAGCTACCCTGAAGCCAAGTGGGTTCACATACACACACAAACACAAACCCTGATTGGGCTGATGACACTGGCCAGCAGAAAAAAGAAATAATCGGGCAACTCAGTAGTTTGTTTCCACAGCAAGGTGATCAAGGAAGAGGAGGAGGGGTTGGAGGCAGAGGGACCGGAAGAAGAGCTGGTTGATTGCTCCAGCCATCAGTGTAGGCCCAGATAGAAGCAGGTTGGGTGTGACTGTGAAGCCCGGCACCCCGAATGGCTTTTACTGCAGGTTCAGAGCATATCTGTAGTGTTGGTCTCATCCCTTCCATTTTCCATTTTTAGTCTTCAGTCTGGAGGCTGCCCTTCATTACTTATTAATGCAGCCAAGTAGAGTTTGGTTGTTTGAATTGTGTCTGTATCCTCAAAATCCAGTAGAGAGGAGAGAGGTGGCCAGCAATAGAAAATAAAATATGGCCAGAACAGATGGCTGGAAGTGAAATCTGTCTGCCTCTCTGCTGGCCCTCAGGGGTGGCGGCAACGGGGAGTCAAGTGGGCCGTCCAGCTCCCCGCCGTGCAGGATGACGGGGAGCTCTCAGTGACAACCTCATGGAGATAAGCAGGAAACCCATTTGAGAAGATCTTGATGCCTGTCCTTCAGCTACATCTCCTGGTTAAAGACAGGCTATCAGTTCATCTGCAAATATGTCAGCATGTGTCTCCCAAAGTTAGGAACATCCCCCCTCCACCCCAGATAACAGGTACGTTCTAATCAAGGCACATGCTAGGGCCTCATAATCTGCTCGGGGTCCTGAGCTCACCCGAGGTGGGAGGGCTACTTGTCAAAGCTGGATTTCAGGGGTCCACAGGGGTGTTTCATATCTTGGGGCATATTCAAGAACAAGAATTTACGATAGTCCCATGATCATCAAATGTCCAGTCAAAGTTTACATTTCTTTACTTGTCTCACATCTTTAAAGTGTTTACCATTCGACTTGACTGCCAAATAAGTTCTGTGCATCATAATTGGTAGGTGGCTCTGACATCTGGCTTTCCCCCTTACAAGTGCTTTATTGAAGAACTCATCCATGTAATTTGTACTAGAGAGTTTCCCTTTATCTGGGTTTTGCTAATCGAATCCCTGTGGATTCAGAAACTTGTTTTTTCTGTCAAATTGGTAGTTAGAACTCAAGCTTTTGTCAGATTCTGGTTTGATTCTCCTTGGGTTGTTTTTTGTTTTGGGGGTTTTTTTTGGCAAGACTGCTTCACCAGGAGTAAGGTATGTTTCCCTTAGAAGGTACATAATGGTGGTTTCCTCCCTTGTTGTGATATTAGCCATCACTGAGAATCATTTGTTCTGGTTTAAAAGGACAAGTTCATGAATGACATGAGAAGTAGAAGGAAAGGCACTCCAGGCAAAGATCAAAAGGAAAAGGGCATGGCCTGCCAGGGAGGGCAGGGGGCTCAGTATGGAGGGAGCAGAGAACACAAGGCAAGGGTGGGCTTAGAGGGCCTGGCCCAGTAGGTTCCAGAACCTGGGCTTTATCTGGCCAAGTTGAGGAAGGAAATGAGTGGCCATGAGTGTTATCCCAACCCCGAAAGAGACCCGTTCAGGCAGCTCTGCTGTTTAGGCAGCAGTGGGTCATCCCTGGTCCAGCTGTGCTCACTAGGACCAACCTCTGGATGGTAGGAGACAGGACCATCTTCTTCCTAGCCCAGGGCAGTTCCTTGGTAGAACCCAATCCTCTCAAAAACACTTTGCGTCTTTGAGTCTACCTTAATCCACTTGTGGTGCCATACTACAGTACCATAGGCAGCATGGCTTCAACAACAAATTTATTCTCTCAGAGGTCTAAAGGCTGGAGGCCCCAAATCCAAGCGTCAGCTGGGCCCTGCTTCTTAGGAGCTTCTAGAGGAGGACCCATTCCTGACTCTTTCAGCTTCTGGAAGCCCCAGGCATCCCTTGGCTTGTGGTAGCATCACCCCAATCTCTGCCTCTGCCTCCCCATGGCCACTGTTGACCAAGAAGAGGAGACTGTAAAGCACCCAGAAGTGACTGGGTTCCATCAGGGAACTGTCCTGGGCTAGTAAGAAGATGGTCCTATCTCCTGCCGTCCAGAGGTTGTAATCTGGGAGCCACAGACTGGACAGAAATTGAAATTGGGTTCTGAATTGCAAGTGAGGAATGCAGGATTATAAAGGCAAAACCCACAAGCTTACATAACTTGTTTTGAAGGAATTCTGACTGATGCTGGCAGAGTGCAACTGACTATGTAGCAGGCCATTGGCTCATCAGCCAGCAGATGCTCCATTATCTCGGTCGCAGTCCAAAGTAGAAGGATGTGTTCCAGGAGGTGGGCGAAGTACAAGTTGGAGGTGCAAATGAGGTCAAGCTGCAATTGAGAAAAGTCAGAAGTCCATGGTGTTCCCAAAACTGAAACTGGAGAAGTGCATAGACCTTGTGTGCTCAGTGCCTTCCCAGCCCTTGTTTTGAATGACTCTTCCCAATGCTTTCTTCACCTCTGGAACCTCCGTTCATGCAGTCTTCCCTCTGTGTGTCTCTGTGTCTTCACACAGCCTTCTCTTCTCTGCTGTCTATGCTCCGTGCCTCTCCGTGGCTCTTCTCCTCTTGTAGGGAAACTGGTCCCATCAGATTTCAATCCCCCTTCCTCCAGGATGATTTTAACATCTGGTAAGATGGGATTTGCCAGGAAGGTCACATTCACAGGCACCAGGGGGGCAGGACTTCAACATCTCTTGGTGGACACAACTGAATCTTTCACAGCATCTTATTCCCAAAGCATACTGTGAATGTCCTCAGCACTGGCGAGCACTTTTTTTTTTTCCCAAAAAGGTGATTTTGGAATGATTGATGGTCCCCAAGCTTTTCTGCCACAGGCATTATTTCCTCTTGTGACACCATCCCACTGTTCATGCAGGATTCAGGCTGCCTAATTGTGGGCCCGTCACATTCTAGCAGAGATGGTCCCATGACATGTGGCAGGTGGGTGAGCTGTCCAGTGGCATCCCCACCAAGCTGATGTTAACTTGGGCGTGCAACACATTTATAAAAGACAGAAGATCAGGCCCGTCCACTAAGGTTCCAGGAAGACAGATGTTTTCATATAATTAGATTCTTACCAAAATACACAGTGTAGAAGCTAAAGGAGCTTTGATGACTGTTGGGAGCAGGAGAGTGAGCCTGTGAATTTGCAATGGTCATGGACAGGGCCAGCAGCCTTGCTAACCAGCTAATTGCTAACCAGCAGCCTGGCTTTCAGGGAGCCCTTTGCCCCTGTGGTTTCAAGCCTCCCACAATAATGGGGGGTTAAAGTGGGCAGCTGGAAAGGCTTACCCCCAATCAAACAGAAGACCAGAGCCCCTTTTAAATTCATCATGACTACTGTGAAGGACAAAATGTGATGTCCCTAAATGTCTAGTCTGAAAGGTGGGGAGGAAAAGATGGCAGACCCTGCAGCTCCAGAGCCCCTGAGCTAACACCCAGGCTTGGCACGTGCTTCGAGGTTCCACCTGGGAGCTGCAGAGTCTGCTCTTCCTCCTGGAATTTGCACCCCACCTCCCTTGCCCCCCCCCCCACCTCATGCCTCTCCATGGGAGCCCTTCCTGCTGGGAACTCACCCCCACCACCAACTGGTGCTCTCTGAATGCACGTGACTGTGAGGGCTGCACCCCCCAGAGCTGATCTCAGGGCTCTAGCTGGTGTGGGTACTCACACACGTGGGTACGCACAAAGATAGGCAGGCCTGCCACTTGCCATTTTAAGTTCCTGGGAACTTCCATCCACCTAGGGAGAGCGGACTATTTCAAGCAGGAACAGTCCTGGTATGTGTCCACAGAGATCCTGGGATGATGCCCTAGCAAAACCCAACAGAAGCCGGATGCCTCATCTCCCTAACTTCTGTGCTTTCCTTCATGCTACCTCCTCGTCACCTCTTGCACCCATTTCCTCATTCAGTCAACACGTGCTTACTGTGTCCCTCATATATCCATGCACGCTGCTGTGCATAGAAACTCCCATTTAATCCTGTCAGTAATTTTGGTCACCACTGTAGGTAACACTTATTGATTGAGTGCTTAGTCTGTGCCTCTGTGTACTTTACTAAATGTTTTATAGAATGTTTCTTTTTTTAAATAGACTTTATTTTTTAGAGCGGTTTTAAGTTCTTAACAAAACCGAGGAAGGGTTCGGAGAGTTCCCATCTTTCCCCCGCCCCCCACCCCCCAGCCTCCTCTACTGTCTATATTATCCCACCAGAGTGGTACATTTTTTTCAGCATTCCAAGATTCACTGTTTATGCGCCACATCCTGTGCTCCAGGTGATACGTAGAGCGGGACATGTTATAATTGATAAACCCACAGCAATACATCATGGTCACCACGAATCTCCCTTAGGAGCGGGAGATGCGGTCCCATTCCGCAGATGGGAGCCCTCAGGTTCAACAAAGGCCAGAGCAGAGGCCTTGCATCTCTGGCCGGAGAGACTGGATCTTTCTCTGCTGCACTGTACTGTCCTGTGAGTCGGGTATTGTCCCCATTATGAAGAAAGGGGGACAAGGCTCCGTGTTAATTGTCATCCAGCAAGTGAGTGGCCGAGCTGGATTCTCTTTTTTTTTTTTAAGATTTTTAAAAAAATTTATTTATTTGACAGACAGATCACAAGTAAGCAGAGAGGCAGGCAGAGAGAGAGAGAGAGAGAGAGAGAGGAGGAGGAAGCAGGCTCCCTGCTGAGGAGAGAGCCCAATGCAGGGCTTGATCCCAGGACCATCGATCCCAGGATCATGACCTAAGCTGAAGGCAGAGGCTTTAACCCACTGAGCCACCCAGGCACCCCAGCTGAGCTAGATTCTAATCCTATCTGTTGGACCACAGATCCTCCTTGATACCAGCTCACTGTCCCATCTAACCTTCTGCAGGCAGCAGACAACTAAGATCCATAACCTGGAGGGCGTGATGGCAGAGCTCAAAGACGTCCTCCAGCTTGGCCTGTAATCTCTTCCTCCTGCACTGGGGTTTCTCAGCTGTGGGGCAGTTGACATTTGGGCTAGAAGCTTCCTGGCTGTAGTGGTTGCCTGTGCATTGTAAGCATATCCTTGTCCTCTGCCCACTAGACACCACCCTTCTCATCTTGTGATAACCAAAAATATCCCCTGGGGGGCAACCCCTGTTGAGAACCACTGTCCTAAACCAAGGAGTCTCCTTTGTTCTCCTCATGCCTAGCTCCCAGGAAAGAGGACACCAAGTGCATTGATTGGCCATGACCCTGGGCTCTCAAACATTCACTCAAACCTACATCACCCGAAGATTGAGCTAAAATGCAGGTTCTCACTCAGTGGTTTAGGGGTGGGGCTTGAGAGTCTGCATTTCTAACCCACTTCCAGGTGATGAGGAGTCTGCTGGCCCAGGGACCACAACTGGAATGCAAAGGCCTTAGTAATACCTAAGCAAATCACTAAAACAAGACTACCTAACGTCTCTGATTAGGACTGTGCAGATGGAGTCAAGCCAGAGGCGAGGCTGCCTGCAGGAGCTCCCAGGCATGTAGGGGGCAAGGTTGGGCACACAAGTTACTGTCAGAGATGGTGGGAATTGGGTTCTGCTCCTGACCTGCTGGGAGAGCTTGTGGGAGTCACTCGCTCACTCACTCTTTCACTCACTCTCGAGGCACGCTGACCTTGCCTGAAACCCCAAACGCACTCTGCAGATCCCTCAACAGCCTGTTCTGTCTCACTCAGGTTCATGTGCTTCTTTCCTGGGAATGCGTGCAGCATGGTGGCTACGTCTGTTTCCTCCTGGGGTTCAGAGGAGGCCCTCAGGGAATGTTTCTCGTACAAATGAAGAAAGAGGCTGTTCTGGAAAGAGGGAGCTGTCAACTTGGTGTTTGTCCACATTTCTAAACTTCAGCTGACCTGATTAACTAGCCGGCTAAATGAGACTCTAAAGCCTTGGAGAAGCTTATTTTGGAGCCTCAGCTAGAAACACGCTGAATCATAAGATTCGTGTGTCACCAGCCGCAACCGAAATCCACCCTTCACCCAGCCCTTCCGTTCCTCCTCAAGAACTTTGTTTTGCCGTTCATTTGTTTGTTTTAAGTTTTTTTTTTTTTTTTAAGATTCATTTGTTTATTTGAGAGCGAGAATGTGAGTGGGGGAGGGGCAGGGAAAGAACATCCAAGCAGACTCCCACTGAGCACGGGGCCAACACGGGGCTCCATTCCATGCACCACAAGACCAGGACCTGAGCTGAAACCAAGAGTCAGATGTTCAGCTGACCGAGACACCCAGGAGCCCCTCACTTGTTTGCTTTAATGTAACAGAAAAAGAAAAGAAACAAAGCACAGTGACTGCACCCAAGGAACCAGTTTCAGGGCAGGGAAATGGTCAGGAGACCCACTGTCCCCAGAACTTCCAGGGACACCGAACACCCCTTAGTTCCCTTCACTTCTTCATCAGCATGGCCACAAAACCCCCGAGGACAGGGGGCCCAGCAGGGAGGCTCTAAGCTGAAATGGCCGGGAGCTTGCTCGGGATGCTGGGGACCCACGGATCAGGTCTGGGCATGTGACTGCAGCCCTGGGGCCCCAGAGGCAGGTGGGGACATGGCCATCTAGAGTCTCCAGGGCAGAAGGGACGATGACCAGCAGAAGCATCTCCTTTTCCTTTTCCTTTTGTTTCTTTTACAGAAGTAGACAAATACTTTCTAAACAGATTTTTGGTGTAAAAAGAGCAAATATGTAAGAAATATAATATAAGCAATATATATAACAAATATAAGAATGTCTCCATTGACCATTTTCCAAATGTCCTCTCCTCCAAGACAATTTTCCTTCTTTGGGGTTCCCCTGTTGCTTTCTTCTCTCACTCTAATTTTATTTCGGATTTTAGGGGGGCAGAATGGTCTATTTACAGGAGTGGTTGAAGGAGTTGGGACGGGTGGTTTCTCCAGTTCTGTATACTCTTTCCCTCCTTCTCCCCACTGCTCCCCACCTCTCCCACTCCGTCTCCCCTTCTCTGTCTCTGTCCCGTTAAATTTCCCCCAAGGAAAACCATGGTACAGTGGTTGTTATCTACGTACATCGGATAAACGCACAGAAGGGGTTTGGAGGACGTTTGTGACAGTTTAATAATAGGTGTCTCTGGATACGTTTGGGGGGGTCTTGCTTTCTTCCTGATTGTGTAGTTGAATTTCCTCCCCTAAGGAAGATGGATTGTTTATATAATTAAGGTGTTTTTGAAATACTTTAGAAAGATTAAAATCTGCCCCTCTTTTATGACTTAGCATCCTTTGTCCTCTAAGATAAAACCCTCCAAAAGCCAGCACTGGGGCAAAGCGTCAACCCATCACTCGGTGCCTGGGTGACATAGGTGTCATGTGCCAGTCACGGGATCAGAAGGGGCTGAGAGCACAAAGCAGTTTCCTCTATCCTCCAGGTGGGGTGACAGGAGAAGGGAGGCACACTGGCTCGCTCTGCTGCATGAGGCTGGCTCACAGTCAGGTCAGCACACACTGCCGGTCCACAGGGGGAGGTGGAGACTGGTTGGAAGAGCGGCAGCCCTCCGCACCTGAAGCCTTGAGCTCTGCCTTAGCCCTGGGCCAGCACTAAGGCCTTTGCAGTTTTCTTGCCTGTAAAATGGGTGCGTATATACAGTGAGACCCACATCTCACGCAGCTATTGTAAGAACACAATGAGTACACAGTTCAAGAGGAATTGGAAAAATTACAATTTCCTCCACAGCTGTAAGGCATTATTATTATTGTATTATTATTTTTATATGACAGATATGTAAGCAGGCAGTGATAGCATATGGACTAAATTTGTAGGCTTTTGAGAGACAAATTTTTAGTTTTTAGTTCCAGGTCAGCACTTCTTAGCTCTGTGACCTTGTGCATTTAAACAACCCCTTGGTACCTCTGTTTCTCACTGGTAAAACTGAATTTCCATTATTAGCATGAGATTTGTATTGCATATTTTGAAATCGATTTTACTGACATAATAACTTATGTAGAACAAATGCATCCACTCTGAGTAAAAAGATCAATGATTTTTGACAAATGTATATATCCGTGCAACCACCACCAGGATCAGTGTCTATCTGGGACTTTTCCAATCAATTTCATTCAAACCCTAGTCCCAGCCAACCACTGATGACCTTTCTATTGCCACAGATTTGACTTCTTTTTTCTTTACCATTTCAGATAAAGAGAATCCTACAGGTGTGCTCTTTGGTTTCTTTCCTTTGGCATCATGTTTTTGAGATTCATCTGTGTTTCTGTACATCAGTAGTTAATGCCCTTTTCATCCCTTAGTAATATTCCATCAGATAAAAATACCACAGTGGGCTTATCCAGCCACCTGTTGATGGACGTTTGCAATGTTTCTGGTTTGAGGCTATTATGAATAAAACTGCCAAGAGCATAGTGTGGGATCTTCTGTTGGACCTATGCTATCATTTCTTTTAGCTAAATACCTAGCGGTAGAATGGCTGGATCCTATGATAAGTGTGTTTTTCACTTTTTTAAGAAACTGCCAAATTGAGTCCCCAAGTGGATGTAACATCTTCCATCTCCACCAGCAGGGTATGAGAGCCGAAGTTGTCCCACACCCTTGGCAGCACTTGATAGACAGTCTTTCCTTTCTTCTTTATTTGAAATGTAAAGTGGCATTGCAGTGTGGTTTAATTTGGGTCTCCCTACCAAAGGCTTTGGACTTGTTTCATGGTTGATTAGCCATTCATATATTTTTTTTCTTGTGAAGTATCTCTTTAATCTTATGCCCATTTAAAAAATTTAGGCTTTTTTTTTTTTAAAGATTTTATTTATTTATTTGACAGACAGAGATCACAAGCAGGCAGAGAGGCAGGCAGAGAGAGAGAGAGGAGGAAGCAGGCTCCCTGCTGAGCAGCAGAGAGCCCGATGTGGGGCTCGATCCCAGGACTCCGGGATCATGACCCGAGCCGAAGGCAGAGGCTTTAGCCCACTGAGCCACCCAGGCGCCCCCTTGGGCTTGTGTTTTATTACCAAGGTATAAGTATTGTGGATACAAGAATTTTGTCAGAAACATAATCGTAAAAAATTTTCTATCAGTATGTGGCTGGCTTTATTTTCTTAAAGATATCTCTAGAAAGAGTTTTTAATTTTGATAGAGTCCACTCCATGCATTTGTTAATGGTTTGTGGTCTTTGTGTGTGTTTTGTTTAAGAAACGTTTGCCTACTCCAAGGTGATATATATATATATATATATATATATATATATATATATATATTTGGTAGAAGATGTATTGTGATTGTTATTAAATCTAGGTCAAATGATCTATTTCAAGTTTAATCTTTGTGCATGGCATAAGGTAAAAGTCAAAGTTCGTTTTTTCCACATAATATATTGAAAGATGATCCTTTCCTCATTGAAAAACCCCGCAAACCTTATCAGACTTCAATTGATCATAGATAGATGGATAGATAGATAAATAGATAGATGGATAGATAGATAGATATATTTCTGGAATCTCTGTTCTATTTATGCTTATGTCAATATCATAGTATCTTGATTATGTGATTACTGAAGCTTTATAGTGAGTCTAGAAATCAAGTAGTTCTCTGATTTTATTCTCTTTTCTAAATATACTTTGGCTATTCTAGGTTCTTCACCTTTCCAATAAATTAGAACTCCTTCAGTGTTTTAAAACATCATCAGTAAAGACAGCTGGACCTAGAGTTCCCTCTGTGGAGAGATTTTTAATTATAAATCCAATTTCTTGGACAGTTATTAATTTGTGTTGCTGATATCTACACAAATGTTGCTCAGATTTTGGTTAAGATTAACATCTAAAGATTAATTTTTGGAGAACTAATGACTTAACAACATGGAGTAATCTGATCCACAACCATGATATATTTCTCCATTTATTTAGGTTGTTTATTTAGGTTTTTTTAGGTTATTTGCCGCATTGATATTTTATAGATTTTAAAATACAGTTCATGCACATATTGTTATAAATTTATCCCAAAGTGTTTTATATTTTTTGAGGCTAATACCATGTAAGTGGTATTTAAATTTTGAAATTTCCAGCTGTTTGTTGCTAGTATAGAGAACGATACTTTTTTTGCTAGTATAAAAAATATAATTAATTTTCAAAATATAGACATATTTTGTAGATATTCTAAACTCAGTTGTGAGTTATAGTAACTTTTTCTATAGATAAGATTTATAACCTTTATATAGATAAGAATTTTATATAAACATGATCATATCATTGATTAATGAAAGCAGTTTTACTTCTTCATTTCCAAGCTAATTTAAGGCATTTTTCCCCTGCCCTATTGCACTAGCTAGGGCCACTAATGCAATGTTGAATGAACAGTATGAGAACATCTATTCTTGCTTTGATCCCAATCTTAGAAAGCATTTAGTCCTTCACCATTAAATGTGATGTTAACTAGGTTTTTTAAAAAAGAAGTTATCAGGCTAAGGAAATCCCCTTCTATTCCTAGTTTTCTGAGAGTTGTTTTTTTTTTTTTATCACAAATAGATATTATGCTTTCACAAATGGTTTTCTGAGCATCTATTGTGATAATCATATTGTTTTTCTTTTTTAGTTAATATGGTGAATTACATTTGTTTCCAAATGTTCACCTGACCCTGCTTCCTTGGATAAACTCCACTTAGTCATCACGTACTATCTTTCATTTTATATTGCTGGATTTGACTTGCTAATATTCATCAAAGACTTTAGTGCCTTAGGGACTGAGGAGAGATAGTGGCCTACCATATCCATGTGATATCTTTGTTCCTGCTTTGATCAGACCTCTATGTGTCAAGTTGGGATGAGATACCTCTGCTCTATATTCGGAAAAATTTGTGTGGAGTTGTCATTATTTCTTTCTGAACTGCTCAAAAAAATCATTAGTGAAGACATCTGTGATTGGAATTTTCTTTGTGAAAAGATTTTAAATTATGGATTGAATTTATTTAATAGGTATTGACTTTTTCAGATTTTCTAATTCTTCTTGAATCTATTTTGGCAATTTTGGTCTTTCAATGAATGTATCAATTTCATTTATGTTGTCAATATATTGCCATAAAGTTGTTTAAAAATTCCCTTAGCAGCTGATAGAGTCTGTAGCATCTGTAGTGATGTCAACTTTCCACCTTCTGATTCTGGAAATCTGATCTTCTCTCTTTTCTTTCTGATCAGTCTAATTTGAGGTTTATCAGTCCTCAACTTTTTTTAAAAAAGACTATCTTGGGTTTCATTGATTTTTGCTATGGCTCTTTGTTTTCTATTTTATTGAGTTCTCTTAATGTTATTGTTTCATTCCTCTAACTTACTTTGGACTTACTTTGTTGTTGTTTCAGAACCTTAGATTATTAATTTGAAACTTTTTTCTTTTCTATTATATATATTTAATGCTATAAGTGTCCCCATAAACACTGCTTTTGTTAAATCCCTCATTTTTTTATATTTTTAATCTTCATCATCTTCAAAATATTTACTGATTTCTCTTTCCATATATTCTTTAATCCATAGGTTATTTAAAAATGTGTTAAGTTCCAAATATTTAGCAAATTTCTATGAGGAAATGTTATAAAATAATACAAAGGTAATACTAAATAAAGTAATTAATGATTAAAAACAGAGCATGAGAGACATGTTCTAACATACATGTGATTAGAATCCCAGAAGATGGAGAGGAAATGAGGTAGAATCCCAGAAGATGGAGAGGAAATGAGGAAATGAGGTTGAAGAGAGAATGTCTGACACTAACACCAAATTGATGGAAGACATTAATCTACAGTCCTAAGAAGATTGCCAAACCCCAACCAGAATAAAGACAAAGAAAGACTCCCTTAAGCACATCATGGTGTAACTGCTGAGAAATTAAAACAAAGAGAAAATATAAAAATCAGTTAGAGGAAAAAGACCCATTACTTTCAAAGAGGAAAAAGAAAAATAACAGTAATGACTGACTCCCCAGCAGTAAACAGGAAGCCAGAAGGCAGTGAAAATGATACCCTGAATGTGTTGGAAAGGACAAAATATAAACTAGCTATTGAAAATTTTATACCCAGTGAAAAATCTTTCAAACATAAATGGGAAATAGGATGTTTCCACACAAAGCAGAAGCTGAGACAATCCAAAAATTGCTAATGGGAATTCTTCAAGGTCTAACAAAATGACCTCAGGTGGACGCACGATATTGTAGGAAGGAACTGGAGGTAGCAGAGCTGGAGACTAATTATAGATTATTTCCATATGAGCTGCATCAGGGCAATTTTGAATGGATTGCAGGTGCTTTTACTATAGCTCAGTGCCTCATTTAATCCATAATGGAGCAATATTTGCTAGCAAAACAATTTCTACAGAAAAAGTCATCATGATTATTTTGTAATAATACTGAAGAACATCATTGCCATTTTCAGAGGACTGTGATACCTGATCTGCTTATATGGTTCAGGTATGTTTCATGACAATAATCACTCTTTGTGGGGATTTATTTAAGCATTGTTGTAGGCATGAGGAATATCTAAGTAATATTAAATGCTTCTGTGTAAGCATGCGATGTTTACCTCATGTTTTCCCATTTGTATGAAGAGCTTTGGGAGTGGTATGTTTTAAATAAGAATGGACAAAATTAAAGCAGATGAAAGTCGAAAATGTATCTATAGGACAATGTCTACCACTCTACACATATGCCGCAGTGTTGTTTGGTTCATTTTGTTTTTGCTTTTACTTTTTAAAGAAATGCTTAGGAGAGCAAATATGTCTGCTACTTTTACATTTTAAACCTCAAATTCCTAGAAGTTACTCTCAAAATCAGAATATTTAGCTTTAAATATTCATTTCCTCCATAAAAAATCCATGATATTTTGTACGGTGTCATTTTAACTTCTACTGTGATTTTCTACTCTCTTTTCCTACAAAATCTTAGATTTGTATGTTTTTAAAACTGTTGTGCATTGGTTAAATTTGAACTTTATTTTGTGGCTGGTATGAATGTAATATTTACCTTCAGAGTTTTTTTGTCTTTTACCAAAAAAGGAGGTGAGTCAATATCCTGAACTGAATTTTTAAAAACAAAACATCATTTCCCTAAAAATGTCTGAGGAAAAGGTAAATTACTTACATCTTCAAAATTTTGAGACATTTGAATTTATTCAAATTCTGTTTTCATAATTCAAAGCATCTTCATTGTAATAGATGTAATTGTAATAGATGTAATAGATTATAATAGATGTAATAGATGTTCACATAATCAGAATTGCTGTTTTGCCTTTAATAAATATAAATCTGAAATGTGTAGAAATGCTTGATTTTGATTTTTTAATCTCCTCAAAATTAGTTAGCAAAGTAGAAAAGATGCTCTTGTTATAAGCACTTACGTAGTTTCATAATTTTTTATTTGAATGTTCTATAATGCTCCATAATGAGGAATTTTTTGTGTTCATAGTAATTAAAACTTAATTGTTCCCATATTCCTATCTCTTACCGGTGCTTTTCTTAGAATCACCACCATTTTAAAGAGATGAACTTTTTAAAATAAAGTTGTTTCTCCCGGTTAAAGAAAAATTACCCTAGAAAAGCAGTGTGTAGTTAAAGTGCTGACATAAGCTAAATGGAAAAAGAATATATAAGGTTTTCCCTCTATATCATCCAAGTGTTGTGACTGAGTGGAATGATTTAATGAAATTTCTAAGTTTTTTTTTTTTTAACTATTAGGGATTATTTAGTGGGAAATAAAACGTAGGTTACCAAAATGAGGTGAAAATAATAGGATAAGAATATATATATATAGGGTGCCTGGGTGGCACCTGGGTTAAAGCCTCTGCCTCCGGCTCATGTCATGGTCCTGGGGTCCTGGGATCCAGCCCCACATCAGACTCTCTGCTCAGCAGGGAGCCTGCTTCCTCCTCTCTCTCTGCCTGCTTCTCTGCCTACTTGTGATCTCTGTCTGTCAAATAAATAAATAAAATCTTTAAAATATATATATATATGTATATATATAATAGGCAAATAATCATAAAAAGAGAGCTGGAGTAGCTATATTAGTTTAAAAAAATTTATCTTTAAGACAAAAAGCAAAGGTATTAAGGATAGAGAAGAGAAGGTCAATGTATAATGGCGAAAGAAAAAGTTCCCTGAGAAGAAATAACAATTCTGAATTGGTATGTATCCAGTCCCATAGTCTCAAAATAGATCATAGAACAAAAACCAAAAGAATAAAAATCCATCCATCAGGCTGGCAAAAGTGTTCATTTTTTTCTATATGTGGAACCTAGCTAAAGGAAGCAGAGGTTGCAGTAACTTTGGAAAACATCTGCGCGTGGGCAAGGACAAAGATGTTCACCTACTGAAACCTTGCTCCAAATGAGGAAAAAATGGAAGGTGCCTCAGTGCACCTTGATGGGATAATGGATAAGCTGGAATAGTCACATGACTCGGTAACATACTGCAGCTAAAATGAGTGGGCAGAGCTGTATGCCGCGAGGCGGATGAATCTCGAGAACATGTGCTGAACCACCACGAAAGCCATGATGGTTTGTTGTGTTGCTTTCCTGGATGAGATTTCTCCCAACTGATGGCGCCGGGATTCCTGGCTCCCTGGACATGGTGACTCAGGGATCGGGCATGGTCCTGGCTCCCTGGGCATGGCGACTCAGGAAATGGGCATGGGGTGCATGTCATATGTCGCCAATGTGTCCTCTGGAGATGTGGCACTGCCAAATAGTACACCCAGTCTGGAGTCCATTGAATGCAACCACTTGGGAATAGGTGCTTCTGTTGGAGAAGTCTAAAGTAGGTTCATGGAGAAATTCCCCTTAGGAGACTCACAGAGAGCCCCCGGAAGAGACCTTTTAAATCATCTGGTGCTCCCACCTTATTCTACAGGTAGACAAAGAAGGCTTGGAGAGGATCCCTGAAGCCAACAAGTGTGGCCAGTTTTGTGTGTGGTCAGGTCTGTGAGCAGCACATGTGGATTCTCATCATCAGGGAGACTGGCCAAGTTTTGGGACATAGTCTGTATCTTGCACAGTAGAGGAGCTCCTTTTGTCCTTTCTCCTAGTAGAAGAGTGCTACTGTAAACAGGGAAGAACCAGCAACATGTCAGGTGTCTCTCAGGGTAAGGAGAGAGGTGAGTTCTCCCCCCACCTAAGGGCTGGGATGTTCAACAAAGAATTCAAAAGATAGGCCATCCTCCAGCTTACATGTTTATCAGGGGTGGAAGGTGGGGGAGGGCGGGGGTGGGAGCAGCATTACAGGTAGAGAGAATACTGTATGAACATGAACCTATCAGCACGGGGACATAGGCCATGAATAGGATAGAAGGAGCATAGCACGGAAGTCAGAGGGATCATGATCTCAGTATTCACTCTCTGCCTCCTCACCTGTCAACAGGTGATAGAGAGATTCCTGGGGCGGGGGAGCAGGGGGTCAGGCAAACAGGCCTTTGAAAACAAAGCCCAGGACCAAGTCTCTGTGCCACCAGTGTCTCACTCAAGAGAGGGGTTTCAAACAGAAAGTGGCATGCTCAGAGCCAGTGGGACCTGCAAGATTTCCTAGGAGATCTTAGGAAGACACTGGCTTGGCAGGAGTTTCTAAAGAAATATTAGTTTCACTTCAGATAGTAGCATCCGGAAAAACAAGACTGAGGAAAATCCCAGAGGAAGCAAAAGCTGTTCTACACCAACTCAGAAATGCCCACAGTTTCTCTGGAATCTAGGGGTTCTTTGGGCAATTGACCAGTAGGGCTGGTCATAGTTGCCCCAGCTCAGTCATGACATTCGGCCAAACACCACTCTCTAAAATCCACCCGCCTTTTTACACTGGGTGTGAGTGTAGACTCAGTGAATTGACTGCTCTTCCACCAAAAAAGCCATCTTGGTTGGTTTCCACACTACGGACATTTAACTGCTATTTCAGTGACTAGATGGTTCTGACCAGACAAATGACCAGTACCTGAGTATAAATGTATAACTGGTAGGGGCTTGTCTCTGGGTTCTTCAGAGCCTGAAGCAAGGTCGGATATATCAGGTGACTCCTGGCATTTCCCAGACATAAAGGCATTTGATCATTTCCTCAATCTGTGGGTCTCAAGCTTGCAGTCTACCACTGACCCACCAGTTCTCCTAGCAGCATGGATACCAGTGGAGTAGACCACGCAATAGTCCCTCTCAACAGGGAAAAGATGGAGGGTTGGGGTTGGGGAGAAGAGTGGAAAGAGAGGAGGTGTGCATCCCAGTGGATAACCAGTGCCCCAAAGGTCCCCTTCTTACAACCCTACTTTTGAAAGGAAAGATGTGGCGAAATGCAAACTCACTGCCCTTGAAATATCTGCATATCTTTTGGGGATGAGACAGATATCTCCATTTCACAGATGAATACACTGAAGTCCAGAGAGCTGGTACAACTTGGCCAAAGTTACACAGCAAGAGAAGAGTAGAGCTGCTCTCACATTCTCGTGAATTATGATCCAAAGCTACCACATTGGCAGGGCCCACAGCATGTACTGGTGGACATTACATAAATTCAGCGACAAATCCAAAGACCTGTAAGATCCTGTCTATCCTTGGGGAGTTTTCAGCACAGCGGAAAAGAAATGAGGGGTTAGAGTGATTGAATGTTACTGTCCAATGTTATGTCCTCATATAAGTTCCATGAAATATCAAATGAATGAAAGATATAGCACCTGCTTCAGTATTTAGGGAGGGACAGATGGTATTTAGGGTAGACTTTTGTAACTCTTTCACGTGTCATAATTAGCTAGACCTCCCTCCAGGTGAAGAGCCAGGTCCCGTGTCTATCTGTGTTCTTGGTACCTATCACAGTGGCACTGAACAGGCGCCCAGTGTACATCAGATGAAGTAAGAAACACACAAGCGACTTGGGGAGGGAAGCTCCACATTTGACTCACTTAGAAGGCTTTTGTTGTAGTTGTTCATGGCTTCTTTGCAAAGTGGGAATAGTAATACCACCACCGCCCTGATTTTTGTGAGGCTAAAATGAGACCAAAAAAGACAGAGAAAGTATATGGTCATTGCTAAGGCTTTCCAAGGTAAAGACTCATCCAACACACCGGCTGGTCCCAGGTGGCCTTCACAGCTCCCCAAAGAAGGATTGGACTTGGCTTTAACACCTACCAGGGGAATGAGCCAGGCTGAGTTTTGCGGTTTTCCTAGACTGCTTTAACTTCAAAAGAGATACAGGACAGAAACTAGCCCTGGTCAAGATCATCACGCTTTAAATGTTTATGTCTTGTCTTCTTAACTAGACTCCTTGACAGTAGAGGCTGTGTCTAATTTCCTTTACTGACTTCTGGGGGACCAAACAGTAACTGTTGTCAATGTTGGTAATAAGGAGCACTCACTGACGTCTCTCTGGTAGTTCCATGAACACACATTGAACCCATATTCATGCATTTGTTTATTTATTCATGGATTCAATCAATGGATACCAATCTCTAACTCTGCCAGGCACTGAGGACATAAGAATGAACAAGACATGACTTGCCAAAGGTGCAGAGATGTGCGCAGACATCAGCGGTGTAAGGATGGATGCATCCAGAATGTAATGCTCAGTGTGGTGCAGCCCAGAGAAGGAGCCCAGGGAAGGAGAACCAGGGCTGAGGGGCTGAGGGGCTGACAAAGACTTTAAAACAAAAGTGACATTTGAGTTGGGTCTTGAACGATGGCCAGGGCAGAGAAGTACAAGACTTGTGGAATTACAGAGATGTATGTGAGATTATTAGTTAGTGAACAAGTAATTTCATGTGAATGTAACACAGGACCAGTGTCTGGATTGGAAGGAGGGGAGGCTGGATGGGGAGATGAAGCTGGGCCTTGGGGATCTTGGGTTGGAGCCTCAAACACCATGCTGGGGAGTTCAGACTCCATTGTATGGACTGTGAGACAAGGGGAAGTACAGATTTAAGCTGCTAGAGGAGGAGGGAAACAATCTACTGATGCTGTGGGCACAGGTCAGGAATAGAAGGGGCAAGGGTAGAGGTGGGAAACCAGGAGACTGTTGTATATATTTAGGCTTGAGATGATAAAGTTCTGAACCAGAGCAGTGACTCTAGGCTGGAAAAGGGGAAGATGCTCTGGTCGACTGTGTCCATCAAGAAACCACACTGAAGGATTACTCATGTCTCCAATACCCTTGGGCTCTTCAACTACAAACTTAGGCTGGGTCAGCTGGACCTCAGACTTTACAAACTTAAAAGATCAAAATTGCAATCATTTACTTGGATAGATAGCTTTGGAAATGCATAAGCTTGAACTGGGTTTTGACTTTGCATCAGGTTGGACCCATCGTGGGTGACTCATTGAGTAAGTTACTCACTGCTGGAAGCGTTTGAGCAAAGATGATGACCAGCAATTTGAGGAAACACTTGAGAGGTTCCCACGGCCGACTGGGAGATGCTACACTAGAGGGACCCTTCAGCTCCTAGATCTAATAGTCTGTGATTCTAATGTCCAGACAGATGGTCAGAGAAAAGCCCTGCCCTTGATGGGATCATGTTCTGAAGACTTTAACTTGCAGCTATGGGGAAGTGTTGAGTCAAATTTTATGTGTTGATGTGACTGCACATGACAAGCTTCCCAGTGAAAACCAGTACTACTGGCGATTAGTCTTGTTGAAATGTCTTTCTGAGCCTCTGGAACTGAAGAATGAGGTATGCAGTTCGCCCCCAGAAGAAAAAACTAAGCAGGAATGAGAGTGTCAGCTTCAGTTTTCTCTGTGCCACTTTTGACATCTTCTTGCCTTTGTCAGGATCCCTTGGGTGTCACCCTTTTCTAAGATGAGGAAGGATGTCCCAGTAAGGCCTGAGGTGTCTGTAATGCCATCAGCTTGGTGTGGGGTGAGATTGTTCCCCTGGATGACTAGGGTCATTTGAATAGAAGACTACTTGGAAGACAAGTGGGGACGTATCAAGAGTCCTTCCCTGCTGAAGCCAAGGTTGGGTTTCCTGGGGTTCCACATTTCCTGGCCCCCATAATGTGGCTCAAGATAAAGCAGAGTGCTCACAATTTGCTCAAACAATTCTCAAAGCTCTTGTGTGGGCTTATGGGTCCACATCCAGGCAGCTAGTGAGAGGGCAACTATCCCCCGACTCCTGGGAACACTGAGAACAGTTTGACGTTTCTCTCCATTCTTAGCTGCTATTCACAGGCTAGTGATCCTCACGATGGAAGCAGAGTCAGTGGGGACTGCCCCATCACCCCAGTGCACCTGCCACACATGGCCCCAGCCATGATCTCTAACCTGCCTTGTCTTCCTCTTGTTACCCATGTCTAGGGTCACTGTTGTTCCCCTCAAGCCCATAGTACCCCAGATTTGCCTCCCTTGGCTTGTCAGTTTCCTCTGAACACACCCAGACCTTCTTACTTTTGTCTCTCTTCATACTGAACCCTCAGCCTTGGCCCCACTTCATACTGTTGAATTCTTGTCAATTGGAAAGTCACCTCTTTCATGAAGGCTTTTCCTAATCCTTGGTTGAAAGGAGACTTTCTCTGGGGCTCCTATGTGTTCTATCTGCACTGATGCAATGAAACCTCTCCACCCACATTGCAGTGACCCAGATACACGTCCTGTATCATTTCTGCAAGCTCCCTGAGATCATAAAGAGCATCTTATCCAAATGAGTATCTCCAGCTCCGAGCGTGAAGCCTAGTGTATCATGGGTACTTCATTACGGATTGTGGCAAAACATGTCACGATGCCTAAAATCTCCACCACACAGGCATGCCTCAGGTCTCTGAAGACCGAAACATTCTATGAAGAGCATTTATCATCTGCGAAAGGTCCCTCCGAAGCTACAGTGGGTTTACCAACAAGGTCATGAACAGACGGCATTAATTATATACAGGCACAGACTTCCACATTTCTTTAAAATACTATCAAAATGAGTGTCCCTTCAGTTTATGAAAAATTCATTTTTCCATTCATATTATGAAAAATCCATTTAAAGATGATACCCATTCAAGGGAAATAAATATAGCAGGAAGGTCTCCTTAAACACCTCTAGGCTGGAATGAGCCCTGCGTACACGTCATCCCACGTGCTCTGGGACTTTTGCCTCTGATGACAAAAACAAACAGTCTAATGAAAATGGAAACAGTCTGTCAATTGTCTGCACACTGAGAACTTGCCCAAGTGCCGGAAGTAAAATGAGCTTAATTTTTAAGGTCCAACCAGTGTTTTCTGTTCGAAGAAGCTATGGCAAAATTGGGCACAAATCAAACACAAACTATTTGAGGAGTCCAAACAGTGCACAAAGTTGGTATTTTCCCCCGGCATTTAAAATGGAAAATAATTGAAAGCCAGGAAGGAAAAAGAAGCATTTGCCTGTGTTGGGCAAAGAATAGAATCAAACAGTGCAGTCCGCCCCAGGAAAACAGACTATGAAGGTTATTTCCAACAGCTTCCTTATGGGCTTTGCCTGCAAATTTGATCTTCTGAAGGTTTATTCTGTTTCTTCTCAGACCGGAAGCCTGGGTGCATCCCCAGGAGGTGTGAGGATACGTACAACAGCATCTCCTCCGCGGCTGCTGGTCAGGTGCTCTGCATGGGGCTGGGACGGGTGAGGCTGGACCGGCTGGATTCAGAGAACTGTGGCCCCAGGTTTACTCTTGCTGTCCGACGGGACCCGAGGTGGGATACAGTGACCAGTCAGGGAGGAGGCCAGTGTCCTCCCACAGGGCTTCATTGCCATGATTTGAGCCTTCTGTGGCTTTGCCTGTCAGTTGAGAGAGAGAGAGAGTGACATGGGCAGAATCCAAGGCTAAGCCTCCCTCCTTGCTCCTGGCAGTCTCCTCTCAGAAGGGAATGCTGAGTTCCCATTCTTTTAGAAGAATTGGGCTCACGAAAAACTCAGGGATCCATTGGGCAGGTTTTTACCCCTAATGAGGGAAGTTTCAGCTACTTTAACAGCCAGTTTGTACAAACTTAATTTGGTTGGCCATGCAGTCCCTCCAATTCATACCCTCTGACTGCTGAGCATGCTGGATGGGCCAGCATTAGACATTAGGAGGCTTTGTCTGGATTTCCCTGATCTCTAGTCTGATATGAGGCTCTGCCACTGACTTTAAATGGCACTGCTGGGTCAGATGACTTCCAGCCCCGGGGAAAACCCTTTTGGGTAGAGCATAGTGGTAGCTGAGTGGGCTCCATGTGGCAGTGCAAAGTTTTCTGAAGCAAAGGATGAAATGATGGCCTTGTGGTTTGCCAGCAAGGCTCCAACATGAAGAGAGAAATGAGATCCACCTGCAGACAGCTCTCAATGTGGGCTGCCTCCCTGCTCAAGCAATTGGACACTTGCCACGGAATTGGTGACGCTGGAAAGACCCCAGGCTCTCGGCAGTTACTGGCAAGCCAGTTCTCCTCTGAAAGGAGCAGGCAACGGAGACTTCCGGCTACAAACCCTGCTGAGGTCAAGGCCGACAGGACTCTGTGATGGATTCCAGGCTCAAACTCACTCAACGTAAACTTGCAAATAGCTCAAATGAGTGGACAGACCCCATCGCCCTCTGGGGACAGCAGGAGAAAGAAGCAAGAATGGGGTTGTTGAGACTGTCTGACATGGAACCCCTCACCAGCATGAGTGACCTTGTGTGGGGGGTGGATTTCGCCTCTCCTGGCCTCAGTCTCCCTATTGGCAAAATAAGATGCTAATAACTCCCTTATAGCTACTCTTCCTGGCATACCCTGGGTCAGAACTGGGACCAGCTCTGTGGAGGTTGGAATATGGTGTCCTCGCCCCAGTGCTGGGGTAGAAGGACCGGCCAAACTGATATCCATCCGGGACTGCTGACAGGCACCGGACAGAGGAGAGCAGCTCCAGAAGCCTCGGGGTCATGCCCTGAAATTAGGGGCCATCATCGGTTCACTCCTTTATTATTTGGTGAGTGTTCTGTCTGTGCCAATGACAATGGTAGGTAGCTCAGGGGATACACTGGTGAGCCAGGCAGGTGCAGCCTCATGGAATTTACAGGCTAAGGGAGCGTTTGAAGAATAAAGAGCTGACTCCTAATTTTTTTTTTATTTGTATATTTGACATACAACGTTACATTAGTTTCAGTGTACAGCATAGTGATTCAACTTCTCTATACATTGTGCCGTGTTCACCGTGTTCACCACAAGCACAAGCGTAGCTCCCATCTCTCACCACACAAGCCTGCTGCCGGGTCACCAACGGCATTCCTGGGGCTGTGCCTTTCATGCCTGCGACTCATTCATTCCGTAACTGGAAGCCTGGACCTCTCATTGCCCTTCCCCCATTCTGCTCAGCCTCCCACCCCTCCCCTCTGGCAACCACCAGTCTGTTCTCTGTATTTATAGGTCCGATTCTGCTTTTCTTTTGTATGTTCATTCCTTTGTTTTTCAGATTCCACATATGAGTGAAATCCCATGGAATCTCTCTCTCTCAGCCTGACTTAATTCACTTAGCGTAATACGAAAGAGCTGATATTTAAAAGGAAGTGTTCATTTAAGTAATTCTTCTTCCTTTTTTTTTTTTTTTGAGACAGAGAGAGAGAGAGTTGGAGGGAGAGGCAGAGGGAGAGAGAGAACTTTAAGCAATTAGCCTTAAGCACCTGAAGCACTCGGGGCTCGATCTCACGACTCTGAGATCATGACCTGAACCAAAATCAATAGCCGGATGGTTAACCAACAGTCAACCAAGTGCCCCAATAATTCTTATGTAATTCCCTTGTTCTAATGTTATCAAAATGTATTAAAATATAAAACTACATATTAATTCTGTAGGTAACTTCTACACAACTAGGGAAATAAAACAGATTAACAACTAAAATAGAAATAAAACTGTAAAACCAATCACCCTTAAATTATCACAGTTTGATGTGACAGATGAGGCTGTTTTCCTGAAACGAAATGTCCAATTTGGAATTTAAAAGTAAAAAGATGCCACCTCATGTCTATATTCAATGAAACTTCAATTTATGTACTCACAGAATGGAAGGAATTATTTTCAGATCATATATCTGATGAGGTACAGATCTGATAAGGTTTCAGATCATATATGTGATAAGGTACAGTATCCTTGTACAGAAGAGATAAGGAACTCTTACAACTCAATAATAAAAAGGCAAATAACCAATTTGAAAAGCAGGCTAATGTTGGAATAGACCTTGCTCCAAAGGAGGTCTGCAAATGGCCAACAGGTACGTGAGGAGACGGTCCACACCCTCAGCTGTCAGAGACGTGCACATCGAAACCATAGTGAGAAGCTGCTAGGATGACCGTAATCAAGCAGTTGGGTGTTAGTCATGCTGACAAAGAGGTGGAGGCCTGGCAGCGCTCGCTCACTGCTGGTGGGAATGTTACGTGGCGGGACTTCTTTGGAAAACGGTTTGACAGTTCCTAAAAAGGCTAAGCACGGAGTAGCCAGAGGAGCCAGCAGTTCCACTCCTAGTATATAACCAGAAGAACTGGACGGCGTATGTTGACATAAAAATGTGCAGGTGAGGGGCCCCTGGGTGGCTCAGTGGGTTAAGCCTCTGCCTTCGGCTCAGGTCATGATCTCAGGGTCCTGGGATCGAGTCCCGCATCGGGCTCTCTGCTCCGCGGGGAGCCTGCTTCCCCCCTCTCTCTCTGCCTGCCTCTCTGCCTACTTGTGATCTCTCTCTCTGTGTCAAATAAATAAATAAAATATTTTAAAAATTAAAAAAAATGTGCAGGCGAGTGCTCATAGCAGCAGTTCATAATGGCCCACAAGTGGAAATTTCCAAATGTTCTTTGAGTGTTCGGTGGATACACAAAACGTGTTTATCCACACACTGGATAGATTGTACGCACACAGTGCCTGTCCGTACAATGGGATATTACTGAGCCATAAAAAGGAAGGTAGACCCGACACCTGCTTCTACACATGAATGAACGTAAAAACATGTCAAGTGAAAGAAGTTAGTCATAGGAGAACCTTTTATTGTCTGATTCTATTTGTATGAAATGTCTGTAGAGCTTAGGCAAATCCATAGAGACAGAAAAGAAGTTAGCGATAGTCTAGGCTGGGGTGGGGTGGGGGCCACGGGTGGGACTCACTGGTCGTGGGTATGGTGAGAGTAGCGTTTTCTGTATAGGGTGGGCACGGACCAAAAGCCTCTAAAACTAGATGTTAAACAGCCCTGGATATACCAAAAAATGTAATCATAGATTTAAGTGGATGAATTATACAGTATGTTCATTGTAGCTCAATAAAACAGTTTAAAAAGGAAAGACAACACATGCCCAGAATGCCTAAGAAACAAAGGTGTGGTATCTAGTGGCGCTGTTTTCTAGTGCTGGGTATGGAGCCTCTGCATAAAACTGGAACTTTCCACAAACAATCCATAAGTGCCCATTTTAATGCGGTGCCCCTTGATAACTCAAAAGCTACATCGTGGCATTGAAGATAGCTAATGTTGGGGAACTATTCAAGTCGGGAAATTAAATGGATGCCTAGTCTGATGACAGCTGGAATGGCGAACAAAACATATTTACTCTTGTCGTTGAAAGTTGGTGCCCATGGAGCTGAATCATCAGACTGGGCATGGTTTCCTGGCAAGACCCCCTCACACCAGGGCTGGCAAGAGTCCAGTTCTTATCAAACATGGTCATGACCAGGTGCCAGGTGCTGCCCCCCCCTTTCTGTCCATGAAACCACCCACACAGGGTTTGAGGTTCTCTGGCGCTCACCTGGCCCAGATGGGATTACAAACACATGGGGTGACATTCACATTCTAGGGGATAAATAGGTCTTTTGATGGCCTCCCTAGAAACTGTGTTCACATGCATGTGCACAGTGACTAGAGAAATCTCAGATCCGATTAAAGAAACACAGATTAGGAGTTTAGGGGGCCAGGAGTTTGGAAGGGATGAAAATATGCAAAACTATGTTGGAGAGAGCAGTCCCATGGTCTCATGGGGATGCTAGGTGGGGGGCTTCACTGGGCAGGAAAATAGGCATCTGGGGCATAATGGGTCAGAATGGGTCACTGCAGGTGGTGCGGGGGTGGAGGGAGGCTTTAAAAACCACAAGGATTTGAAGAGGAGAGTTTGAAATGCTCAAATGTCACTTGTTCCTCCTGCCCCACCAGCTCTCCCTTAACAGACCTGGGAGGCAGCCCCTGGACCTTTTTGCTCTTTCATCCAGAGATTTCCAGTTATTTTCAGGTAAAAAGAAGAAAACCACAGACACAAAGAGCCTTTGGAAGGCGCAGCCCACGACCCAGCAGCAGAATTCTTCCAAAGAGCTGTCAGAGGGGCTGGCCCTCAGCCAAGGCCGCAGGCCTGCTGCTTTTCCACACCTTCTTTGGTTCCTGGCGGTGGAAGGGGGAGAGACCAACTCCATGAACGGAACATCAGGCCACTAATTAACATTCTGGATAAATCAGGATGGAGAAATCACTCCCTCCCCTAAGCTACCTAAATGGTGGCTTGGGGCTGGCATGTTTTCCACTTGGGGAGCCAGAGTCCAATCCGTAGATCTCCCGGGCCTGAGGCATTCCAGTGCATTTCCATCTGCTTTGCTCAGTGCCAGTCCCCCCAGATTAGGACCCCAGGGAGCCAGAATGCTCTTCTGTATTTAGCACACAGGACAGCATACATTGTGCTTTTGAAAGGCAGGTGCTGTCCGCAGCTGCTGTGTGGTGGGAAGCTCAGGGGTGAGTCTGATTGCGTTTTAGCAAGTGGGGCCAGAGGGCGGTGGGGAGTTTTCTGTGGGACAGTTCTCTATCCTGGGGAGTCGGTGTTCTGTCTCCCAGCCCTCAGGTCAGGATTCGGGAAGCAGTGCGCGTGGGCTGGTGTGCCCAAGTGAAAGGAGACCCCTTCTGCTGAATACCCATTTCATAGGCCCCTGGCACGGGTGACTCCCTGGGATCCCGGCATCTAGACACTGTCACCCAGCACTCTGCAAACAGGTGTTGGACACTTGCTTTGGAGGCAAAGAGAGGAGGGGTCCAGCATGCCCACTTAGGTCACATTCTGCCATTTGTTAACCACCTGACTTAGGAAATTCATGGAACCTTGTTTTCATCCATTAGATGAAGATAGCAATGCCTCATGATGAGATCGTGATGATAAATGCTGACGCTCCCTCCCTTCCCTCACCTCTACTCCCACCCCCAGATATGCATGCTCCTCACCTCCCTCTGATCCTGTCGTGGTCATCTTCCTACCTATTTATATCTGCTTATGATTTGCATATACATGATCTATCATCCCCCAGACTGGGGTTCTGGCTTAGTGTTGCTGTGTAACTGATGAGGGAGCTGAGCGGTAGGAAGGGGAGGTCACCTGGCACCGTCCTGGAGCTGAGTCCCATCACCCAAGCTCCCTGAGTGCACGTGTGTGTCTGTACCCTCTGCTGCCCCCTGGTGGAAGTGGGGACAGAGGGCCCCATCGCGCACTGTACCCCACCCACCCCTCCACCCTGTAGCCCTGACTTCACTGCTGAGAACAACCACCCCCCTCCCGAAGTTATGCTTCCCAGTGTCACGGATTTGGTGTTTTTACAGAGGTAACATTAATGAACCTTCTTACAAGAGAAGCAAAGAATAGGGGCACCTGGGTGGCTCAGTGGATTAAAGCCTCTGCCTTCGGCTCAGGTCATGATCTCAGGGTCCTGGGATGGAGCCCCGTGTCGGGCTCTCTGCTCATCAGGGAGCCTGCTTCCCTTCCTCTCTCTCTCTGCCTGCCTCTCTGCCTACTTGTGATCTCTCTCTGATAAATTAAAAAAAAAAAAAAGAGAGAGAGAGAGAGAAGCAAAGAATATATGAGTGTGTAGTAACTGTCAAGGAGGGCCTTCCTCAACCCCCAACCTAATGCCTCCCCAACCCAGATTGCCTCCACAAAGTTTCTGGAGCATCCTAGCAGCCCTTTTGCTAGGATTTTACATGCATATTCATGGGCATATATATTTTAATATGCACAGTGTCATACAACATATATTATTCTGAGACTTGATCTCAACAATATGTCTTGGGGAGCCTTCTCAATCAACGGCTTCATTGTAAAGACCTAGAGTGCTCCCTTGTATGGTCGATCTCTGTCTTACCGGTTCTCCAGTGACGGGCATGTAGACGGCTTCTATTTTTTTTGTATTTCGAATGTTGTTGTGATGACCACTCCTAGACATTGGTCTTCATGCAAGTGTACAAAAATTTCTGCTTTACCCCCATTTTACAGGTGAGCGCAGTGAGGCAGGATGAGCTGAGGGATTTTCGGGGACCGAGACACGGGTAATCGTGATCTTCCCTCAATGTTGGTGTCATTCAGAACTCAAGGAATTCTTCAGAATTCCCCTCTCTAGAGGGCGCACTCCCCACGGCCGCATGGAATTCTGCGCACAGGTCCTTCCTCCCCTCGTCCCCCACACAACACAGCTCTGACCACCCATTGCCTGCCTGCACCTGCTCACCACCCCACTGCCTTCAGCTACACTTGGAAGCCTGTGCCACCTGCTGCCCCTCACCCCTCCAGTGTGTCCCCGGTGCCTCATCCCCCTGGGAGTAGCTGTGGGGTCCTCTTCCGTGCTCTCCAGCTCTCCTCCCACACCCCTCCATGGCCCTTGTTTTTGAACTTCCTTGTCCACGCTCCTGCTCACCAGGTGAACTGCCCTTCACCCTCAGATCACCTTGACCTGCCATGCCCCCACCCCCTGGCCCCAAGACACTCCTGGTGTCCTTTGCAGAATTTTCCAGCCTCGACTGTGCTCCACCTGCCTGTCTCACATCAGACCAGGAGCCGCAGGGGGCAAGGGCAGCTTCTGCTCATAAGTCCCCAGGAATGGTGTTGGCCTAGCGAGGACCATGGATCTGTGGGACGAGGGAATGTGTACCCAAATGCATGGCACAGTCACACTTTGCTGCCCCTTGGTGCCCCTGAGAAGCTGGGGACATGGGACACTCTGAAAGCACTGACACTTCGACACGAGGCCACTCCCAGTGTCCCGGGCCTGGTACTGTCCAGAACTGGCCTCTTCCCTTGATTCTATTTCTGATGCTGCAGCAGCCCCAGGAGCAGAGTCTCTCTCAGAGGGAGGGAAGAGGGAAAGGACGGGGGCCAAGAAGGAGGGAAGGGGGTGCCCAGAGGGCCACAGTTGAAGATGTCTTCGGACACTGGCGCCTCGTTAGTGATGGCAGGGAGGGAAGAAGCAGCCCAAGAAATTGCGACAACGTCGTGGTCACCAGAGGAGACCGTCCCTGTAACCTGAGTACCGAAAGGCCCGGCCCCATGGAGCGTGCACCCAGCACAGCCAGGCAGAACGGGCCGAATGGGCAGCAGTGCACTCCCGAAATGTAGTTCTTATTCTCCCCATGGTGCAGGCGAACATTGGAAACTGGAACTTGGAGGGATGAGCACCGTGTGCCCAGGCTCGGGAGGTCTCAGCCTGGCCTCTGTGTCTCCGGGCATCGCTGCTGGTGCTGCAGGTGCACGGACGAACTAGACAGAGCAGGACGCGCCATCTGTATTTCTCTTTCCCTCCCTCTCGCCTGGCTTCCGCTCTCCCTCTCCGCCACCTTCTACGCCAAGCTTCTCTGGAACAGACCCCGTGAGTAATTGCTCCCCGGAGCACACGGATCCCAGGAAGGCCCGCGGCCCTCGTGAAAGGGTCTGTGCAGCTACAGCAGATTGAATGCTCGAGGACTGGGATATTTTTGATTTTGAGGCAGGTGGCTGAGGCAAGATAATCCCTAAAATTAGAGAAATGTGTAAAATGTATGCTTTTGACTCTCTCTGGAGGAAGACTCCCTGCCCGAGACTGGGGCATCCCAGCATCCCTGAGTCTGCAGCCAGCTTGGCATCCCACCAGGGCATTGTAATGAGTTTCAGGAAGGCTAATGCTCTTCCTTCGTAAGTGGCTCAAATGCCAGGATAATGCAAAGGTCCCTCCAGATTCCAGAAGGGGCTGGATGACAGCGTCCAACCTGCCTAGGAAGGGACCAGAAGACACAGAGAAAGGCTGTCACAATCGAGGGGGGAGGGATGAAATCGGAGAAGAAAATGACTGTGTTTTTAAGAAAGATAAGCAAAATTAAAGGGGAAAAACTGGTTCCAGGGAAGGTGGGGGCGGGAATAAGTTAAGGACACCCTAAGAAAGCAGCTGGTGGTTTTGTGGGGAGGGGGCCTGACCTGGTGTCCTCCACAAGTCTGTCACTTTATGGGGACTTTGCTGAGGTAGCAGGGGCCTGGGGACACAGCAATATTCTCTGAGAGGTCCCGCATGGAATGCTGCTTTGGAACAGGCAGCTCTAGGGAATGGGGTTGGGTCAGTCAGGGAAATTAGAATATGGTCTGGGGACTAGATGATGTAAAAATGTCTAAAACCAATGGCAAAGGACAGATTATTTACTGAAAACAATCGGATTATAAAACATTATGTGCAGAATGATCTCATTTGAGTGAAGTAAAAAAGGAAGGATATGCACTGAGGTGTGAGTGGTGGAAAGCTCCAAGTGGTAGGAATGTGAGAACTTTTCATTTTCACTTTTGCTCAACTACATTTCCCCTGTTCCATAATGCACATTCAGGGGCCGCTGGCCTCGTCTCTTCAGCAAGTCTGACATTTGCCAAGTAGCAGGGACCTACGGACAAAACAATATGCTCTGGGTGTTCCTGTAGAGCTTCTGGAACAATAAAAGATTCATTTAAAAGCCAAACAATTGAGGCAACATCTCCTCCCTTTCCTTCCTTCCTTCCCCCCTTTTCCTTCTCCCTCCTCCTCCTCCTCCTCCTCCTCCTCCTCCTCCTCCTCCTCCTCTTCTTCCTCCCTCTTCTTCTTCTTCCTCTTCTATTTGAGAGAGAGAAAGAGAGAGAGAGAGCATAAGTGCCAGCAGGGGCGGGCAGGAACAGAGGGAAAGAGAGAATCCCAAGCAGACTCCACACTGAGCAGAGAGCTCGACATGGGGCTCAATCTCATGACCCTGAGATCTTGACCTGAGCCGAAATCAAGAGTCCTAGGCTCATCCAAACTGCACCACCCAGGTCCATGGGCAATATTTCTAAGTAAGCATGGCAGACAAAGGGTTAATAACCCAAGGGAAGCATTCCCCTGGACTGGTGAGAACACACAAGGGAAGAATGGAGAACTGGGGCCAGGACACAAATAGAAAAATCCATGAACGAGGAAATGTAAATGACTAGTACATTTGAAAATGTTCCCCTCAGCAATCAAGGAAACGCAAACTGGAACCAGGGACCAACTCTCTCCCCATCAAACTACTAAGCACTGGAAAGGGAAAGGATAGCCCACTGAGTGAGAAGAGGAGCTGGTGGTCATACCCGCTCACTACCTCCATGGTGGGAGTACTCTGACCGCAGACCTCAGGACCCTTGAAGATGTCTGCACTCATGAATTCCACTGCCAGGAAGCTTTCTTTAAAAAAGAGTCATCAAGCCAAAACTGGGTGCTTGTTGCAACACTGTTTCTAATTCTGAAAAATTACAACTCCTCTGGCTTGTGTAGGATACTCAGGTATAGACAGTGGCAATTCCAGTGGTCACCTTTGGAAGTTGAGATGTGGGACAGATTTGTTATAACATTAAGTAAAAAGGGCAATTGACAATATCATCCCCATCAAGGAAAGCAAATGAGCAAAAAGAAGCCTAGAAAAGGATGAGAAAGAAACGCCCAGAAATGTTTCCACCTCTCCCTGGAGGAGGGAGGTGTGGTCAGCTCTTTCCTTATTTCCAAATGTTGACGCACGCCTCTTACTTTCATCATGAGGAGCTAGAAAAAAATAGCAAAAAGCTGATCCTGAGGGTTTTTTTTTTTTGGATTTTGGGCAAGTTGAGAAAGCTGGAGTGTAGGAAAACCAACCCAGCCAGCAGCATGAACGGCAGGCCTCGATGTGCTGGTCAGTTCTTCCGATGCCTGGGAGCTCCAGGAGCCTCCACGTCCAGGAAGGGCTTCTGTGCAGCAAAGGGAGAGGAGGCGGGTGGAGGGCAGCCCAGGCTGCGGGCGGACTTGCCACCGAGGCGTGGGAGCAGCCTCAGGGAGGGGCGGGACGACTGTAGTCAGCCCCATGCCGGAAGGAAAGCCATGGGGCCAGAGTGGGGGCCGAGGAGACTGTGCCACCTGGTGGACAGGATGCCCTGGCTTCCAGAGCAGGGGCCGGGGGGGCCCAGAACTCAGGAGGGACTTGCACCGCTGTGTCCCCCGATGGCCAGTTCCGGGCCCCGAGTCCCTCCCCCAGCCTCCCTCACACCCTCCTGCCTCTGTCACTCTCCAGTGGGGGGCTTCGGACCAGGCTAACCCCTCCATGGCGTGGTCTAGTCTTCTGTCCAGTGGGGCCTTCATCTAACAAAGTGCCAGAGGCCAGGCGTCTGCATTCAAGGTGCTGGCTGAGTGGGCTCCCTCCAGACGCTCTGACTGAGGAGGGCCCCTCCTTGCCCCATCCAGCCTCCGATCGTCGCCGGCCTTCCTCAGTGTCCTTGGCTTGTGTCAGAGTCCCCAAAATCCCTGCTTCAGTTTCCCCATGCCTGTCTTTCCTCCACGTCTGTGTGTCTGTGCTCAAATTTCCTTCTCCTTATGGGAACACCAGACGCTGGATTTGGGACTCACTCTAGTCCAGTAGGACCTTCTCTTAACTATTTACCTCTGCCAAGGCCTTGTTTCCAGAGAATGTCACATTCCGAGGTTCAGTGTGGACATGAATTTTGGAGGGGGGGGGCCTCTAGTCAACTCTGGACTCATGGAGATACTAACCACACTTGCCCTAGGCAGCTCTTTGAGCTGTAAATGATTTAGTATAGATAAAGCACTGAGAACAAGCCTGGCATACAGAAAGCACCATCGAAGCCATGATTTTTTTCTTCAGCTGAAGTCTGAAGCTACCTTCTGGAACTTTCTCTACTCACAGGCAGACATTCAAAGATGTAGAAAAACCATCCAGCCATAAACACGCCCTCCATTTTCCTGGCCTCAGATGTTCTCCCAGGGCTGCCGTGGTTTTTAATTCCTTTTTGGGTTGCTCTTCATCCTTTGTGATAGCCTGAGTCCCCCACCAGTGGGAAGTGGAAAATGGGGGACAGGGAGCAGGATGGGTGCAAGGTGGCTACCAGGGAGCCTCCTTGGCTCTCGGGCCTGCATTGGACCCCCATCACCTCTATGGGGGCTGGGTGTGGCCCAGCATCTTGGGCCACCCTTCTTGCTTCTTAAATTGTTGTCCCTTCTTGTTGGCAGCCACCCCCTTCCAGCACAGGTGTCTTAAGTTCCCAAGGAGCTCAGCTGCAACAAGTGTCCACCAAAAAAAACCCCAAAAACAAAAAACAAAACAAAGCAGAAAAATCGAAAAACCCAAGCCTAACCAAGGTCACACTGTTACACCTCCTTCCCCTCCTTGGAAGCTAAACTTAGCGCCCTCTTCACCCCTGCCATTGTCATGGCCCCAGGGGCTGTGGCTAATCCCATTATAAAATGACCTTTGATAGATCTGCTTTTAGCTAAAGTGGGGGCAAATGTACTTTATACTCTGGAATTCCTTCTCAGCCCTGGAAGAATGCTCATTTGTTATTTTGTTCACCATACAGGCACAAAGCACAGAGACCACAATGCATCGGCACAGCTTTCCTACTTAAAGTAATTCTTCTTCTCTGATAGCATTCTTGCCTGAATGCGGCAGGGCCCACAGCTCAGGTGTGAGCATGTGACCCAGCTCAGCCACTCAGAGCTCTTCCCTGGGATTTGTTCATGTCCAACTAACAGAAGGGACTGGGGACCCTTTGAAGGTAAACTGATAACATGCGAGATTTATAGGTCTTCAGTCATCACATTGTCTACCAGACAAATGAAACCAGCACAGAGAAGAAAGCTGATATGGAGAGGGGCATGGTGACAAGTGGGGACAGAAGGTGAAGGACAGCAGGCACAGTGTTCCTGGGGCTGCTTGCAGGTGTCTGTGAGGCACAGACAGTCCCTGAGTCAAGGTTAGGGGCACCCCAGTTTCTTTCCAAGAGTTCTCTTCTTTTGCTAAACAAGTTCAAATTCAGTTTCTGTCCCAATTACAAACACAACACTCTTCCTAAAAGAACCGACTATATGCCTGTCCTCTTGGGACAGATTTTTTTTTTTTTTTTTTTGGATAGAAAAGGAGAAAATTGAACAAGTAATTCCAACTGTGACCAGAATTATGAAAAAGAGAAACATCAGGGATGATAAGGTCTGATGCCACCGCCCTGAGTTGTTATGTATGCTCTCTTGTTGCTACGGGAAAGAAAGCAAAGACAGAAGCGTGTGTGTGTGTGTGTGTGTGTGTGTGTGTGTGTGTGTGTAATGAAACACAAACAAAGCAAACAAAGACAGCATCCTGTTGGCCCCAGCTGAATATTCAGAAATAGCCACACAATCTTCAAAAACAACAATGTGCTAAGTTGTCTTGGGTTTCGTTTCTCAGGTGTTGATGGTGACAGGTGTTCTCTAATTCAGTTCCTGTCAGCTCTTCAGGACGTGTGCAACCACATTCCACACGAAAGAAGACCAGTGCAGTATGAGGAAGGAACGTGGAGCCTCCCCCAGGCCGGCTAGGGTTAGGGGGAGGGGAGGGTGTCACCTTCTGATCCGAGGGAGCTTACAGTTCCAGGGCACTGCCTCGTGACAAAATGCCAACACCACTGAACCTTGTCCCAACAGGTGGTCTCCATTCTAACGGGAGGGGAGTGTCTGCTTGTGCCCTTTGTTTGTGGTTTGTGGCACTTGTACCTTAATCTGAGACAAGGCTAAAGGAAAACTAGTGTGGTCCTTCCACATGAGGTACCAGAGAAACCCCGCAGGTGTCCAGTGTTCTCGCAGTTGGTGTGCATAAACCCCTCCTTTTACCAAAGATGCTCTTCCTCCTTGTTCAAGTTCAGGACTTAGCTCAGACTTTACCTGTTCCTCGGTTAGCCAGCACGTCCTTAGCAAGCACCTACTACTTGTAGGTACTAGCCTTGAGGACCAGGACTGGAGCACACTTGCCCTGTGCCTTCAGTGAGGTCCAGAGACCCTCTGTACTGTGTTGAAGGGAAGAAGGAGTGAGCCGATGCCACATGGGAAAGTGAACGTGATTGTTTTATGCTGACTTCTTAGAATTAGCTTATGAACACAGAGCTGATGTCCTAAATAATCAATGAGAACCAACTGTGAACTTCTCAAGGGAAAAACCAACTCTCATACACGGTAAGCCTTTCACAGATTCTCCTCCATTCTCCAAGGTTCCTCTTAAAGCCCCCGTCTTGAGGAACCTCACCCCAGCCTCCCTGTATGAGCTCAGTCCTTCCCACAAGAGCCTCGATTTCCCCATAGATTTGTATAGTGAGCCTTACCAAAAAGCACAGCCCATCCCAGGGGAACCAAAGCCCTGGGTCTTGGCTCAAGCATTGTGAGATTCAATGATTGGGCTTTGGCCCATTTGCGTTCTTGTAGCTGGAAGCTGTGGGAAAGAGATGGGGGACAGCTCAGGGCGGTTTTGCAGGATTTTGGCAACATCAGACGGGTCTGTTATTTTCTTGTGGGCACCATACTCACAATGGAGAAGATGGAGTGTCTGAAATCACCTTCAAGTCCACCTGGACACAACTGACCGGAGCCCGGACAGAGTGAGTCGAAAGCTCCCAGAAGCGGTGGGAGGAAGCGACCAGCGGCAGTGAGCCTGCTCTCCTGAGTTCACATGCTCACTGTTCCTGTTCCTTCTTTTTATTGATAGAAGAGGTGGCCCAGCCTAGAGGGCACTTGGCAAAGGATATGGGCTTTGAATATATTTTTTAAAGCTTTTATTTATTTGTTTGTTTAAAGAATGCAAGTGGGGGGAGGGGCAAAGGGAGAGGGACAGAGAATCTCCAGTGCACACTCCCCACTGAACACAGAGCTGGCAGCGCGGCTCGATCTCACAATCCTGAGATCATGACCTGAGCTGAAACCAAGAGTCAGACACTCAACCAACTGAGCCCCCAGGTGCCCCAAGAATGTGGGTTTTGGAGTGAAATAGACCGTGCTCCTAATGCTGGACCTGCCAGTTCTTATTGGAAAACTTGGACCAGTTCTCCCAAACTCTGTCTGTGAAATGGGGATAATGATGCACTATGGAGTGGAAGGACAAAATAACATGGAATGACCCAGTGCAGGAGCTGGGGAGTCTGAATGCTGGATGCAGAGCAGGTAGGAAGGAGAGAGAGTCTGGCAAGGGATACAGGAGGTTGGGTATACACAAGAAGACAGCAATTTGTCTCAAGGCCAATTTTCCTGGGCTGCGGCAAGGTGAGTTGTTCTCAGGGCCTGGGACCATCTCAGCCAGGACAACATCACTTCCTGGTTATCTCCAGGGTCCCATTGAGGGGACTGGCCCTTCTGGCCTGTGTCTGCAGACACTTTGTCCATTCCTGAAAGAGTCCTTTGCTGCTGCTAACGTAGCCCGAGGTGAGCCACCCAGGAGGACAGGGACTCGGAAGGAAGAGAAGGCTCACCTGGACCCAGGCGCTTCCCGGCTAAGGCTCTCCCTCTTCATCCATCACTGTTAATCTTTAAGAGTCCCTGTGTTGGACTTCTGATTGACAGCCATTCTGATGCACATCTCACTGTCTCAGCACTCCTGAGAGTGTCCTTTGGAGGGCAAGTAGGTTGTACTACCTACATGGGAAATAGGGCTCTTACTCCAAATCTCCCGGGGGTTGTGGGGCTAGGATGGGGTTTGGGGAATCAGTTCACCTTGTGTTCTGTCTTTACTTTTATAAAATGGAAATAAGGAGAGATACATTTTTGGCTGGGGGGTAGGGTTGGGGAGTCTGGGTTCTAGGTCCAAGTGCTATGTAACCTTCTCCAGGTTCTCAATTCCATCTGTAAAATTTTGGGGGGGTGCCATAGACTATTCACAGGGTCCTGTAAGCACCCAATGACCATGACTCTGATGAAACAGGCTTGCCTCATGAAGGACTTGAGTGTGAGTAGTATGAAGGGGATGGGGCTGGAGATGTCTCAGGAACATTGGGTCATTCAAAATCCAGGCTCATCTCCCCAGCACTTTGGACATGAAACTACGGGACCATGCACTCAAGGAAAGACAGTGAGTTGCCAACACTAACCAGAAGGTTCTTGCTACATAAAACCCCAACAAAAGTGTTCTGTTAAAAAACAAACAAAAAGAGGTTTTATTGACAAAATAGAAATCTTCAATTGGCACTCTGGGCTGGCTTGGCCGGAAGACTCAATGTTGGCAAAGGCACACAAGTCTTCTCTAAGAGCATGAACAGGCTTTGCCAAGAACCCTGCTCTCTCCTGAGGCCCACTTCCCGGGCTGGTCCCACCCCAAAACCTGGCTGATACACCTGCATCCCCCCAGATCAGTTGTTGCCGGAGGCACTTTAGACCAAACTCTCTCAGGTGGTGATGACGGCAGGGTGGGAAGAGCAGATGGATGTTCAAATCCCAGAGCATCTACGAAATGGGTATAACGATGCCAAACTGACTTTTGCTGGGCAATGGAGGTGAAAGCAATACTTGGTATGGTCTTAGTAATATTTAATCTTATTAGAGAATGCAATGACTAGGTCACTATTTGGAAAATCTTCTGAGTGTGACCTAGGAGCCAATGCCAGCCTGTGCGGCCCACCTGCCTCCTTACTGAGCAGGAAGCCTCAGCCCTGAGCCTTTCTTCTGGGGTCCAGGAGCTGCTTAGCAATATGAAGTCCAAGTTACCTCAGCCTGGCATGAAGAATGCCTGTCCCCACCTGCTGTGTTTGGCCCCCAAGTTCTCCTCTTTCACTCTCAATTTTTGCTATTGTGGTGGTCCTGTCTGGTCAGTGCAGCCCGGCTTCCCCACACTCTAGCCCCCGAAGTGGGGACAGACACTTTCTGCATCTAGTTTTCATAGAGGGTTTAACTTACCAATGTAGTGTATGTGCTGAGCCACATAAGCGTCTCCCATCCACAAGTTCTAGAAAGACTAATCCTGCTGCTTTCGACCCTGCCCCCTCTGCCCTCCTAGGCTGCCTCTCCCCCACCCCTTCATGGAGCACTGGGAGAGGTTCATGAGATGACATGTGCAAAATACTCGAGTCATCCTCTTTCTATTAAATACATTGAATCCTTACTTTAAAACCTTCCAACAAGGAAAACCATATGCCCAGAGAGTTTCATTGGTGAATTCTCCCATGTAAGAAATAAATAGTATTCATTCTATACATGACCTTTCAGAAGTTAAAAGAGAAGGAACACCTCCCAACTGATATTCTGAAGCTAGTATTACCCTGATACCAAAACTGGGCAAAGATATTACAGAGAAAAAAAATGTAGGCCAGTACCCTTCATGAATATAGATACAAAAATCCCCAACAAAGCATGAGCAAAAGGAATTCAACAATATATAAAAGGGAGAGCACATCAAAACAGAGTGTTGTGTTTTTTTTTTCCCTAGGAAAGCAAAGCCGGTTCAACATTTGAAAATCAATATAATTCACTATATTGAGATTAAAGGAAAAAAACCTACATGATCATTTCCATAGATGTAGCAATAAGATGTGACAAAATTCAACATGCATTCATGATCCATACCACTGGTAGACTAGAAATAAAAAGGAACCCCTCTAGCTTGAGATACGGCATCTACAAACTATACACAGCTAAACACAATGGATGGCAAAAGACTAAATAAGTATTTCCACCTCAGACTGGGAATAGGGCGAGGGTACTCACTTCTGCTACTCCTAACCTAGTGTAAGTCCAAACCAATGAGACAAGACAGCCGAAAATAAACAAAAGGCTTGCGTGCTATGGACAGCATGATTGCTTGCATAGGAAATACCATGGAATCTGCAGAACATCTCCTGGAAACACTAAAGGAATTAAGCAAGTTCTCAAAGTCAAGATACAAAACAAATTCTCTCTCTCTCTCTCTCTCTCTCTCTCCATATCTATCTATCTAAAATCAGTGAACAGGGACGTCTGGGTGGCTCAGTTGGTTGAGCAGCTGCCTTCGGCTCAGGTCATGATCCCAGTGTCCTGGGATCGAGTCCCACATCGGGCTCCTTGCTTGGCGGGGAGCCTGCTTCTCCCTCTGCCTCTGCCTGTGCTCGCTCTCTCTCTCCCCCCTCTCTCTCTCTGACAAATAAATAAATAAAATCTTAAAAAAATAAAATAAAATCAGTGAACAATGTGAAATTAAAATAGAAATCTGGCACAATTTACACTGCATCAAAATATGAACTTAGGTATAAATGAATTTAGGAAAAATATAACAAAATATTTTTAATTTAATTTTACTTTTTCAGTGTTCCAAGATTCATTGTTTATGCGCCACACCCAGTGCTCCATACAATATGTGCCCTCCTTAATAGCCACCACCAGGCTCACCCCACGCCCACCCAAAACCATCAATTTGTTTCTCAGAGGCAAAATATTTTCAGTACCTGTATCTGAAAGCTCAATAGCACTAATGAAGGAAATCAGAGAAGATCTAAATAGAGAGACGTATCTTGTTTATGAATTAGAAAACTCAGTATTGCTAGGATACTTATTCTCCCTGAATGTTCTGTAGATTCAACACATTCCCAAACAAAACCTGAATAGGATTGTTTTGTAGATATTGACAAGCCAATACCCAAATCTGTATGGGAAGGAAAGGCAAACAAATTAGTCTGAACAATTCTAAGAAGCAAGAACAACAAAGGAGAGTCACCGCAGTTTATTTCAAGACTCATAATAAAGCGACAGGAATTGACATGTGGTGATACTGGTGAAAGGACAGATACAGAGATCAGTGAAAGAGAATGGGGTCCAAAATAGGACCCACAAATAAATGAAAATACACTGAATTGCAAAGGCAATTCAATGAAGAGAGGACAGTCTTTTGAACACGTGGGTGCTGGAGCAGTAGGGTATCCATATCCAAAAGAATGAATCTTGACCAACCCCTCACATCTCATAAAAAAATTAGCTAAAATGAATTATGTACCTAACATAAAACATAAACCTTTACAACATATGAGGAAAGGCTCTGACTTCAGGTGAGACAAAGACTTCTTAGAACAATAAATGCACTATCCATAAGAGAAAAAAAATGAGAATTCATACTTTATCAAAGTTAAATATATTTTCTCTATGGAACACATTGACTAAGAGATGAGCCACAGATTAGGGAAAAATACTTGTAAACCACATACTTAACAGAGGACTTATACCTGAAATTTATAAAAGAGTCTCAAAACGCAACAATCAGAAACAAAACATCCAATTTAAAAAGAGCAAAATCTGAACAAACACTTTGCCAAAGGTAAATAAGGAATGAAAAGATGGTCAGTATGATTACTGAATGTGGACGTGTGAATTAAAACCACAGTGAGATACCTCCACGCACTATTAAAACGGATTCTTTTTGAAACCGGCAGTTCCAAGAGCTAGGAGGCATGCAGAGAAACTCAAGCTCTCATGTATTTCAGGTAACAATGTAAAAATTTCATAGCCATTTTGCAAAACAGTATGACAGCTTTTTATAAAGGGAACATTTCACAGGTCTTCCCGCAAGGAAGCATAACCCTGATATCAAAACCAGAAAAAGCCAGCAGAGGAAAATAAAACCATAGGTAGATTATTCCTCAAAAACACAGATGCAAAAACCCTTGAAATCTTAGGAAAAAGAAGGGTCAACTGGGAATGCGGAGTTGGTTTATATTAGAAAATTAATGTATTTCACTAGATTAACATTATAAAGGAGAAAATACAAAGGATGACATTTTCCCCCAAACTATCTAGGGACTCACTGCCATCCCAGAGAAAATAATAAGTTGGCAAGCCAATTCTAAAATGTATGTGTCATCAAGGACACCATTAAGAAAAGAGGTAGACAAGTGGCAGATTAGGAGAGTCACTGCAACAGATAGAGCTAATAAATGACTTATATCCAAAATAGATTTTAAAACTCCTACGACTCAATAGGAAAGAGACAAACAGCCTATTTTAATGTTGGTTGCATTGCAAAATTGTACAGACACTTTGGCAAACTGTTTGGCACTTTCTCATAAAAGCTAAATATAAATGTAGGTATTTACTAAAGAGAACTAAAACATATGTATACTAAGAAAAAATGAGTGCAAGAATGTCCATAGTAGTTTTATTCAGAATATCCACCAACAGTATATAAAACAAATGTCCATTAATAGGAGAATAACTAAACAAACTGTTGTACATTCATAGAATCCATTTCTACCCAACAACACAAAGGAATGAACTACTTATATACATGACAGCAGGGATAAACCTACAAAATATTACACTGAGAGAAATAAGACGAAATATAAGACAATAAAGTTGACATAAAAGAGCACATATGTATATTTTCATTCATATGAAGTTCTAGCTCTTTGCAAAATTAATCTATTATGATAGAAAACAGGACAGTAGTTAGCTGGGCTCAGGCTGAGTTGACTGGAAAGGGGCATGAAGGAACCTTCTAGGGTGGTAGAAATATTCTGAATCATAACGAGTGTGTAAATTTCATGGATGGTGCAGAACTCATCCGTGGCATGACTTGTATCTTTCACTATGTAGATCAAACCTCAGTAAGGAAAAAAAAAAAAAAGAATCTGCACAGGAAAAAAGAAGCTTCCAATATCAGAGTTAGAGCACAAAGACCAGAATGACTCCCACAATCAGACTGGCGTCTGAGCTGCCTCCCTGGTGGGGGAGTCAAAGAAGGGGTGAAGCCTTCCATTCCCATCTGGTTGAGCCAGGCTAGTATAACACCTTTTGGTAGCATCCCTAAGCATCAAAGCAACAACATCTGGTTGGGACAGTGACTTCTGATGTTAACAAGTGGTAACTGAGAATGCATGATCAGCCTTGGGTCCAAGAGAGGCACACTCCTTTCTGTAACGCCCCCTTATCTCTCTGCCTTAAACAAATAGTTAGGCTTTCCAAAAAGTGCCCTTTAATATCCATGCAAAATAAATGACTTTTTTCCTGCTTTCTAAACCTTGCTAAAGACCCCCAAAAGTTGAGTCATTTAGTAGGAGATTTATGTCTGCCTCAGTTTCTTTTGTTCCCAAACTATGAGAAAAGATCATCTTCATGTCACTAATAAGTCTGCTGCATTCCCTCTCCCTCTCCTACTTTCTTTCTTTCCCTTCTTTCTCTTGTTCTCTCTCTCTCTCTCTCTCTCTCTCTCTCTCACACACACACACACACACACACACACACCCTGTGTCCCCAGCAGAGCCACGGGCAGGTTCTCTTCCTCAATCATATACAGAATAGGGCCTGATAGGCACACACAATCCCCTTAGGTGTGGTGAGGGCAGAAAGATGAGACCCATGATTGTTCTGACCAGCGCACAGTCGGAGGGGAATGAATCCTCCCACACACACATGCCCCCATACAGACCTCTGAAGCTAAGGTCGTGCGTGGACTTTCACTGCCACTGTATTGGAAGGGGTTGAATTCCAGACAGATGGGGAAGGAAGGCCCCACAATGCCTGTCTCTGCCCCCCCCTTTCATGCTCCTTCTCCCTGTATCAAATCCCTGCTGTGGCATCTTTACACAGCCTAAATTTGCAAGTGAGATCGCCTCATCCACCCACTTCATTTCACAGATGGGGAGTCTGAGCTACGAGAAGGAAAGAACTGCCCAAAGGCATATGGTCAGTTAGGACAGTGACTAGACCTACCTAGTGTCCAGTGACTAGACACTGGAAGCCTAGACCTGTCTTCCAGTGCAGGGTACTATCTGCAGCATGACACTGTCAACCCAAGGTCTCTTTCCCATCAGAGAAGTGGGCTTATTCCCACTGGAAACTACTGGAAAGTGGTACTTAGACCAGGGGCTCCTGCCATGGTTTGCTGAGGGTATCATGTGACTATGACCTCAGTCCTGGAGTGGGGACAAGACTGGGAGAACTCCAGAATCACCAGTAAAGTATACCTCCCTTTCAGACCCCTGGGAACATAGACCAAAGAGGTACAGATCATGGGATAGTCCTCAGGAAACTTAATGGAGTCAGGTCAAATCAGGCCACCCATAGGACAGGGAGCAGCCTGGCATGTGTTCAGTGTTGTAAATGTTACAGGAGCTGCTGATGGACAAAGTAAGTGGAAGACATTGTTTCCTAACGGTCCACCTACCAAAATGATAGAGCAGTATAGTTCAGTGTTTAAAAGCATGAGCTTTGGAATCCAACAGACCTGAATGTTGCCCCTCACTAGATGTGTGGCCGTGAGCCTCAGTTTCTGAGTATACTGAAAGGAATAAAACAGTCTAGAATCTGCTCAATAAATGGTAGTTGAGCCTGGCTTGTTTTAAAGACCTGATTTAGGAACTCAAAAGACACAGAACCAGGCAGCCAGCTCTGGGCTTCCACAGCCAGTATTTCTTTTTTTTTTTTAATTTTTTTTAATTTTTTTTATTTTAATAAACATATAATGTATTTTTATCCCCAGGGGTACAGGTCTGTGAATCACAGCCAGTATTTCTTAAAAGTGATCAGAGAGCAGAAGTGACTGGGAGGGGAGGAGCTGTCCACTGCCTCAGTGCTGATCAGTCCAGAACTCAATCCTGGGCTGGAGCCCAGAGCCTTCCCACTGCTCAGGATCCCTGTTAAACCCCAGGCAGCAATGGTGGGGCAGTAGGGACAGAAGTGGGACAAGAAACTGGGAGAAATAACCATTGCTGAAGATTCTAGTTCTGGGGATATAAGACAAGTTCTGCTGCTCCACTGGAGCTCAGAGAGAGGAAATGAACAGAAGCCAGACATCCTTAGAAGTCAGTCCAAACTCAGAAAAGCCATTGTTCATGGACCGGTTCAGTGCCTCACAGTCTAACACTTAGGAAGATCAATCACACACTTCTGCCCTCCTGGAGCCAGTACGGGTTGCAAATAAAGGAGCTGCTGCTTCCGTGAGCAGGTTTAATGGGTTTTCAAGACCAAGTGCTAACCTCATTGGCTAAGTTCCAGTGCAGAGGGATGGCTCTATATTTTGGCCAGGCAGACTCTAGCTGGACAGTAGCTCCTTCTGTCTGCCCAGCTGTGGGGACGACTCTGGTGTAGGTGGCAGAGCTCTGGGCGGGGGGGGGGCAAGGAAGGGATCAGTATTGCAACCTCAGACTTACCATGGCTATTTGTGAGACCTTGGGCAAGCTGCGTAGCTGCAAGACCCTATCATCTCACCCACAAGTGGGATGGTAATTCCTATCCTATGAGCTCTAAGCTGGGAAACGAATGTAAAGGACTCAGCAGAAGGCCTGACCAACAAGGAGCTTTCAAGCTTACAGGTGTCACACACTGACTTCTTAGGCTACCTAGCTGATGTTCACCCCAAAGATCCAGCTTGGGAAGGAAGGCAGAGGCTGGCAGGATGGGAATGATGGTTGATGAACATCACCAGAAGAGACCAAATCTGGGCAGCATAGCAGAGTCTCAATGATGATATGAACAGGGTCCACATCCCTTTCCTCCTTAACTGACACCTTGGGTACATTGATAAGCTTTTAAGCCTTAGTTTCCTCATCTGTATAATGGTGGTAACTACAGCTTCTCTCAGATAGGGTTGCTGTGAAGATCAAATGAGATTAGGTAGGCAGAATGTCTGGATCATCACCAACTTTGATAAATGTTCTTAGCATCATGAGTCCCATCAGACAGAGGTAGCCTATCTCTCCCAGGAGATCGCCAGCTAAGACTGCCAGGCAGTAGGCTCCCTCTTCTTTCTGCTGAGCCCACTTCCTTTTATGTCTGGTCTGTGGGGCCTGGGACAGCCATGGAGACTCAGGAGCGGCAAAGACCCTGTCCAAACAGCCAGTTCCCCTCCCGCCGGCTAACAGGCAAGTAAGCCAGAGCCCTGATGGTCCTGTTGGAAAAACTGTCCAATTCTTTCTGCTTACCCAGCTTGAAGGCCTGGGCCAAGGAGTATGCATAAGCAGCCTTCCTGGAAAGGTATCACCACAGAGGTACCACTCTGGGACTGGGCAGAAGCCAGCAGCTGAGAGGGCTCTAGATAGTCAATCAGGATCTGGGGTTCCAAGCCCTGGTCTGCCACTTACCAGCCACATGTTCCCAGGCAAGGAATGTCACCTCTAGGATTTATTTCCTTATCTGTTCCTTATCTCTTAGAATCCCCAAGGTTCTATAGGGTCACGTGAATTAGCAGGTATGTAACTGGTTTGAAGATGGAGACCTGCTGGCGGGCTCAGGTGGAAAGCTGGCAGGGAAGTATCCCCCGGATGGTTGGATGCTCCAGGTCCTGGAAGTCATTATCTGAAAGGGACTGACCTTTCTGTCCTCAGGCTGGCATTGGCCTGACATCCAGGGTTTGCCACCACCTTTCTTTCCATCCATTCTATAGGCTCATCTTCTCTTCAGAACCACAAATATGCACCAGACTTTGGCCGCTAGGCGTTTGCTCAAGTAACATCCTCCTCTCAGCTTCTGGACCCTCCTCCACTTGTAAAAATCCAGAATCTTCTGATTCCCTAAAGGGAAGGGTTCTCTGTGGCCATGGACTTCAGTGAGACCTCTCTCCAAGCACTGGTGACATTCCAGTTTCTGTTCAGCTTATATAAATCTTTCACCTCTTTTTAAAGATAACCATGGAAAGGACCACCTCTGATTATGAATATATATGGGGTGTGTGTGTGTGTGTGTGTTTGTGTGTGTGTTCCAGCACACATGCAACATATTTAAAAATTTTTTTCACATGGGACAAATTGTGTGTGATAAATAAAGTATCACAGTTGGAAAGAACATGGGTTTTAATGTCCAGTAGATAAGGATTCTAATCCTGGCTCTGCCACCCTAATTGATTCTGCCCTACCTATTGATGCTTACATGGAGTGACCTCGAACATATTGTGGGTCTTTCTTGGTCTTAGCTCCTTCATTTGTCAAGACAGACTCATGATATTTACACTGGAGGGGTGTGGCCATGATTCCTATTGGTGGGCACATGTGCCTGCCTCTATGTGGAACTGTATTCAATGATCTGAAGGGATGAGACTCAGTTCTGTTTTTGAGCATGCCAATGGGGCCTAGTTACACTAATTAATGACTCATGTTAACACTGTCATGAACATCTCATCACTTATGTCCAGCTCAGACAAGTATGCAGACATACAGATCTGGTCACAGTACATCCCCCTGAGGACAGGCTCCAAGCGCTGACCACTCATGTCTCCCAATCAGATGTGCCAGCTGCTTGAGTTCACTCACAAGAGGCAATGGGGACCCAGCATCCAGGCCTGGGCAGAAACAGGTATCTCCCTTCTTTGGTGACTATGACCTTACCGTTGATGTCTGGGGCTCTGCTGGGACCTGCATGCAGGGAGGCCCAGCTTGGCTGAAGCCACAAAGGCTGGGGACCTGGTCACCAGGGAGATCAGTCCTCCTCTGGTCCCACTAGGAGAAGGAAATATTGTTTACAACCAGAAGAAAATGAACTTTGTTCTTTAGGAAACCGAGTTAAAGTGTTCCAAGTGTCTTTCTGGCATTCTAACCTTGCAATGTTGCCTTTACAAATTCAGAAGGCAAATGATCTTCAAAATGATGTGTGTACGTGTGTGTGTGTGCATGCGTGTGCACATGTGTGCACGTTCATTGGCTTTTTGCTCTTAGACCTGGTTACATGGTCACTGACATCATTTTAATGTTGCTAAGTTGAGATACTTTCAAGTTCCCGACCAACAACTCCTGCTTGAGAAGGTGACGGAAGCCTTTTGGAGTGTGCAGAAAGGGCCAATCTAAGGAGCTACTGACACTTGCTTACTCCCTTACCAACTCGCCCATGCATGCTCTTTGAGCTTCAGTGTCCTCTTCTCGTCATTGTTGCAGGGATTAAATACAGTGTGATAATGTGTGGATGTGTTTTGTAAATGCCGAAGTGCTATGAGGGTTTAGTTAGCCCTTGACCTTGTGCTCCCTACACCCACTGGTGATCCTTCAGCATGTGCCTCCAGGCCAGAACGTCAAGCCGTTGTTGGAGGCTGTGTTCAGGGTGCTGAGCGGACCTCCAGCCGGCCCTCTAGCCCACTTCTCACTGAGCGTGCTCCTCGGGCATCCTCCCAGATCACCCTCATTGGAGTTACCTAAGAAGCCCGCGGACCATGCAGAACCCCAGACCTGCTGATTTGGAAACCCCAAGTACAACCCAGGAATCTCAATTTTTAACCAGTACCCTAAGTTTATCAGGTGAGTCTAAGAAACACCAACGTGTGAGAATCATGGACCCAATGGTGCCCCCCAGAAATGTATTCCTTGACACATTTACTCTCCAGCAGTGCACACAAACACCTCATGCCAGGGGCTGTGTGTGGGGACAGTCTTTGGGAGCAGGGGAGATGCACAGGTGAACATCTCATTCTGATGTCCCACACTAAGAATCTAATGAGGTCACGTATCCAACCCTGAATTCTGTGGGCCCTGAGAGGGGGCCAAGCGATGTGGAGACTGCTGCCACTCGGTGGGTTTCTTCCCCAGGGAGGCAAGACTCTGCACACACACCATGGTAGTTAATGCTCACCAGAGCCCTGAAAGGTAAAGAAGGAAACCGAGGCTTGACAAAGTTCAGTGACTTGCACAGGGCCCTGGGATGGCAGTGGTGCGCTGGTTAGTTAGCCTCTCAGGGTGGGGGCGGGGAGCTCGGATCCACACACCTTCCCAGCAGCGCCTTGGTAAAAGGACAGAAGGGCCACCGTCCTGAGGGTAGGCTTACACCGTGCATATCCAGAGTCCCGGAGGCTGCCACCAAGCCAGGCCACCCATCGCCCTCCCCCTTCTCTGAAGAGCTTCAGCACATTATGCCATCCAGGTCCTTCATGAACTGGAACTTGCTGTCTCACCAGACCCAAGGCAGATGGTGTGTGTGGCTGACAGATGGCAGCAGCTGGAATTCAGGCCGGAGATGCTAAGCCACACCACAGCTCTACGTGGCTGCCTGTGGACAGACAAGCTGGCCCACTGAGAGGGCTCAGGGTCAGATAAAGGCCTCTCCTGGCTGAAGGGGGATGCCCAGAGGTTGTCACAGTGAGTTGCAGCATCCCCTCAGCAGACGTGAGAAGCTCTGGCTGAAAGGCGATGGGGAGGGGACCTGGCAAACTGAGCACCCCCAGGAGCACGGCAGGGGCATTGGTCACGCAGGACGGAGAAATGTGGGTTGCTCTGGCTCTCAGCCAAAGGAGCCTCCCTGAGTTCCCTCAGCTCAGCCCGCAGAGGGAGGAGCACACCGGCGCCCGGGCAGCATCTCAGGCACTGGTGGGTAGGACCTCCGTGTCCAGGTCTGACGGGGCCGGTGCTCAGGCTGGGGCAGGTGGCACTGAGGCGTGGAGGTGCCCAGGCATCCGTCCCTTCTCTCAGACAGACTTCCTGGACTCAGCCTGTCTGGGGCGCACATAGGGGAGGGCAGGAGGGGCGGGGGAGCTGCAAGGAGCCAATCACCCCGCACCGGAGCCTTCAGGCCGCTTCTCTCGGCGGGCGTGCGAGAGAGTGTGCGCGCCCCGGCGGGGATTTCTGCGATAGAAGCAGCCGGATTCCAGAGAGGGAGAGAAGAGGAGGGGGAAGAAGCGGAGGGAGGAGAAAATTGGGGGTGGGAGAGACAGACGGAGAGAACAGCAGTGGGAGAGAGGGAAGAGAAGCGCAGCCAGGAGGGTGGGGGGGAGAGGGAGCGGGAGCGGGCGGGAGCGAGCGAGAAAGTGGAGGGGAGAGCACGAAGGGAGAGCGCGCGGGGAGCGGGCAGGACGAGAGAGCGAGAGAGCGAGAGCGAGCCGGGGAGCCGGCGGGCGCGGCGGCGGCGGAGGCAGACCGCGGCTGGAGGGATGGGGTGAGGGCCGCGGGGAGCGGAGGCCGAGCCGGCCGCGGGCGGGCGCCGGGCAGCCAGCTCCGGGGCGCGGGCGCGGGGGGCCCATGGCGGCGGGGGCCGGGGGGGCGCGGGGCGGCGGCGGCGGCGGCGGCGGGGGCGCCATGGCGGCGCCGGGTGGCGGGCCCTGAGCGCCGCGGCGGGCGCGCACCATGAACTCGTGGGACGCGGGCCTGGCGGGGCTGCTGGTGGGCACGATGGGCGTCTCGCTGCTGTCCAACGCGCTGGTGCTGCTGTGCCTGCTGCACAGCGCCGACATCCGCCGCCAGGCGCCGGCGCTCTTCACCCTCAACCTCACGTGCGGCAACCTGCTGTGCACCGTGCTCAACATGCCGCTCACGCTGGCCGGCGTCGTGGCGCAGCGGCAGCCCGCCGGGGACCGCCTGTGCCGCCTGGCCGCCTTCCTCGACACCTTCCTGGCCACCAACTCCATGCTCAGCATGGCCGCGCTCAGCATCGACCGCTGGGTGGCCGTGGTCTTCCCGCTGAGCTACCGCGCCAAGATGCGCCTCCGCGACGCCGCGCTCATGGTGGCCTACACGTGGCTGCACGCGCTCGCCTTCCCCGCCGCCGCGCTCGCCCTGTCCTGGCTCGGCTTCCACCAGCTGTACGCGTCGTGCACGCTGTGCAGCCGGCGGCCGGACGAGCGCCTGCGCTTCGCCGTCTTCACGGGCGCCTTCCACGCGCTCAGCTTCCTGCTGTCCTTCGTCGTGCTCTGCTGCACGTACCTCAAGGTGCTCAAGGTGGCTCGCTTCCACTGCAAGCGCATCGACGTGATCACCATGCAGACGCTCGTGCTGCTCGTGGACATCCACCCCAGGTGAGGGGGCGCAGGGGGAGGGCCGCGGCGGGGAGGGGGGGACTGAGTTCGGGGAGGGCTCTCGGTGGGAGGAAGGGGGTCCTTGTGTCCTCTCTCCACCCCCACGACCCCCAGCGTGCGGCCTCGGGCAGGCCCTTTTGCCCCGGAGCCTCTATTCTTTTCTTTGGAAAACTCAGGTTGGGGGGAGGGATCAGGGCTGCCTGTCTTGGTCTTGATGCAAGTGCTTAGAGAACCACAAAGCAGGGCCACCAAAAACGTGGGTGACACAGTATGTACGTGTTTTGAAGTCTCCGGGTACAAAGAGTCAGAACTTTGTTGGACTGATGCTTCTCCGAGGTGTTTGCGGATTTCACTTTTAACAGCCGGGCGGGGAGGCAGGGATCTGTGTTCACTGCTTGAGTTTGTTAAGAGGTTCTAATCAGGCCCTGAGACTGTGGCTTAGATGCTGGGGGGCCCCTTGAGAGCTCTTCAGATGGGAATGTGCAACTCTTCTGGGTCTTTCCTTCCTCTGGTGTCTGGGGCTGCCTCCGTCTCCAGATTCTGTGTGTGTGTGTGTGTGTGTGCGCGCGCGTGTGAGTCCTCGGGCTGCGCTTTCCTGTGTGGATCCTTAAAGGAGCATCTGAAGGGCTCCGAGGGAACTGGAGGGGGGTTCCTCCTGCTCTTGCAAACAGCACTGCCCTGTGTCTCCCAGACTTGGAGACCGGAGACCCCTGCAGAGGGAGAGTGTCACCCACAAGGCTCCTGGGAAAAACCTGCCCACACCACCTTCACCCTCAACTGGCCACTGTCTCAGAAAGGCAGGTCGGGCGAGGGGGGCAGTTCAGGGGCAGCTACCCGTTAGGAAGTCCTGCCATCCCCTGGAGCATTTCAGGGAAGGAAGGAGGAAACTCTTAGCTGAGGTGTCCTGAGCTCACTTGGCTTCCCTTATGAGACTAGGACCCCAAGGAAGGAAACGGCTGGTGGTGTTTCTGAGGACTTTGCTGTTTTATATCTCTTCATCCCCAGGGAAGGGCAGGCTTCCCTTCTGTCGCCCAGGACCCTAAATCAGGGGGCTTTGGCTTCTGGATGGCACAGAAAGTGAGGTAGACAGAGCGCTCCTAAGGAGGGCAGCTGGGGGCAGGGAGGGAGCTGGGTCTTTGGGGTATGAACCCCCTGCCACCGAAGGAGATGCAAGCTCGTGGCGGAGGGGGGCAGGCCGTGGCGTCCGTCGGAGCAAGGGCTCCTTCCATGTGAGCTGTTTCTGCCCACGAGCAGTAGAAAGAAGAGCCTTAAACCCGCTGTGTCTGCACAGGCGACAGCGCGCATGTACGTGGGCATTGTTGCGCCTCAGAATGGCCCTTCCTCCTTCCGGGCTGGGCTGAAGCTTCCAGTCACAGAGTCTTCCCAACGGGATCATGTGCAGTATTCACACCCGAATGACCGGGAGCACAAAGACCTCAGGGCCTGCGAATCCGTGCCTGTGGATGTGTGAGCTACACGCACACATCGCATATGCTTGTGCGTAGACCGCATGTCTAACAGACCGGTGGCCGCAGGTGCGCCTGTCACCGGTGACATGCGAGCACACTGACCACAGTGACCCAGGCTGACTCACGGCACGAGTCCGGGTTCAGTGTCGCTCAGGGAAATCTCCCACAGCCGCAATTGCAGAGCTCGTCCCCTTGCCCTCTCCCGGGGCGGGAGGACCTCACTCCAGAAGGTGCATCCCTAGGACCTGACTGGGGCTGTTTCAGAAGCTGAGGGAGTGTTGTTGAACAACCGACACTAGAACGATTCCTGTCCCGGGCCCTCCCACCGTGAGTCTGAGCAGAGAAGGCGTTGAGCCAGGAAAGGAATCCGTTCATACTCAAACCAGTACAAATCCCATCCCTGCTGCCCTTCCAAGTTCCAGAACAGGAGGAGCCGTGGCTCCTTTTTAGCCCGTTTGGGACACGGACCCGTCTCCACTCTTGCGGATCTGTCACTGACTCCAGGCCGGCACGCTCCTTCTATTGCCCTCTGGGGGAGCCTTGACCTCTTCGAAGGCCTGGGATGCTTTCTGGAGCCCCGACTCCCAGGGCCACGGGGTTCTGCCGGGTCAAGGGATAGCACTAGTCTGCGCTGGGAAGAGGAAGGGCTTCTGGGGCAAGGATGGCCCTCGGCCAGTTCAGACAGGCCCCGCTGGCCAGGGGCCGGCCTGAGGTTACGGCGGAGCAGGCAGAGGGGACAGCACTGTGCCTTCAGTGAACCCCACACGCCGTCACTGTAGAGACGGGTCCCCAGAGCGAGCGGTGGGGGACGGGCCGCGCAGGAGGGCTCCTGCTTCTTCGCGGCTGATCCGCAGCTTCTTTCCTGGCTGCTCCCAACTCTTCCTCTGCACGGAGGAGAAACCACAGAGCCAGCTCTGTCTCACGGAGAAGGGCTGCCCCTCGAACATTCAAGCTCTAGGCACGAAGGTTCCGGAAAGATCAGCCAAGCCTCCTGGGCGGGTCTGGTGCTGACAGCCGGGGGCCCCTGGGGGTGAGCAGACGCCAGGCTTCCTTATGTGGACGGCCAGGGCAGCGGGGGGAGCCTTGGCTCGCTGGAAGTTTTCGTTGACAGCCACCACACTATAGCCTCCTGGGACTTAATTAGGAGGGACCCGTTTTGAGTTCCCTGAGGCCCAGGGTGACGTTTGTCAGAAAGCTCCCTGCTGGGGCCTGCTCTTCCCACAGAGTGTTTAACGCTGTGAGTGGCAGGCTGGACTGCATTGTTGCGACACCGCCAAAAGACCCTGTGTTTTCAATTTAATCTGTCCCGAGAGACGTCCCCCACTCCTGCCTTCCTGTGGTGGTTTTTCAAGTTGTGACATTCGTAAAGCAATTATGAATTCCTAATATTTATTACCCACCTGGCCCTCTGATCGCCCAATTTGCTTGGTTCTATTTTCCCAAACCACAGCTCGGGACGAGTGATGGCAGGTCCTCTCCCCGCTGTTGCCAGAGACGTGGGCTTTCACCTGAAGTGGGACCTAAGTGGGGTGCCGGGGCTCCGACGTGGCATCCCTGCTCCCCCAGTCCAGCTGAGGGTCGCTACTCGCCCGGGTTGGGTCAGGGGCTTCCCCACGGGACGGTGAAGCACACATCCCTGTGATCGCCGTCTACAGAGTGCTGGCTTAAAGGGCCGACCCTGGAGGGCGTCCAAGCTTTGGTGTAGGCGTTGGAAGGACCCACAAGATACACTCAGTGTGCCCTTGATTCTACAGGTGAGGAAATTGGGAGACCCAGGGAAGGAGGCCAAGGTCATTTGCCTAATTTAACAGATCCGGGATGTGGCTTGAGCCAAAACTTGTGCCCAGTTCTGCCCCTGAGATTTCTAGATGGGACAAAAGTGCAAATAGAGGCTCACAAACCATTTATATAAATATTTAGAAGTTCTAAATTAAGCTTACAAACTGTTAAATGAAATATGTTCTATCCTCCTACCTTGACAAGCATACATTTATAACACTCTGCAAGGCTGGGTTCAAATTTAGAATTCTCGGGCTCCTTGGAGTTCAGCTTCGTCCGTGGTAGGGAGAGCTGAGCCGGCTCCAAGCACACAGCCCCTGCCTCTGCTCTCCACCCCGGCTCTCCCCAGCGCCCCGAGGAGCCTCCACCCCTCAGGCTCCAAGCCGAGCACACCTGTGGCACTGTCACCCCCCAGGAGGATGGGCCCGGGGAGGACGCCTGCTCACGTCCTGGAAGCAGGATCATGGCATCTGGGCAGGGAATTCAGTGTTCCGGATACTTGGAGTTTGATCTAGAATGGATGGTGTGGGCTCTGGGTGGGCACATGAAGTCTTCATTTCGTGGAGAGGGACGTAGTCCCCTCACTGTTCAGGACCCAGGAGAGGGCCCCCTCTTGTGAGAGCTGAGGACACGACTTTTCACACTAGCATCCTGACTCCAGACTCAAGGTCTGCTCTCTGGCCAGTCAGCCTGTTCCCTTGTCTTTTGTTTTGTTATTTTAAAAGCCAGAAAACAATCTGGATTACCCTGGGAGTACTTGGAGCATGCGCTCAAGGCCGATTGTGGTCATCTGGGGACCATTCAGGGTCCAGACCATGGTGCTGGGCATGGTAGTGTCTGGGACTGGAAGATTTGGGCTGTGATTGCCTCATTTATTCACTTCAGATATTTCTGGCCTTCTCTGTTCATTCTGCCATTTATTGGCGTCTACTGGGGAACATCTCTTTGGCCCCACATGTCATGGTGCCGGAAAGCCCATCTCTTTGTCACAAGGAAGCTGTGTCCTGTGGCAGTTCTCGGGAAGCCCCATGCCGATGCATCAGCTTGTCCTCTGGGAGGACGTTGCTGGCCAGGGAAATTGGGGGACCCTCACCCCTGCACTACAGAGTCAGCCTGTAAGCCTGAGGACTGCAGCTGCTACCCCTTTGCAATATCTGGAGAAAGCATCCGTGCGGCTGGACGCAGCTTGCTTATTTCTCTGTGGTCCTGGTGAGGGCATTGGGATTTGGGGGAAACACCCCAGATCCTGGAGCCAGGAGTCCTGGTTCTGTCCTAGGCTCACTGTGGGACCCTGGGCATGGCACAAACCCAGCTGGCCCCCTGTGTCCTCATCTGCAAATAAATAAAACAGCAGCTCCCAGGGTTACAAGACTTTAAGGAGCTCCGTTTTGCAGAGCTATGGTGGGGGAAAAATGAGAGCAAGTGGAGGGTGGTTTTTTTCCGTTGTTCTGGGTACAGGCAAGCTGCTCTCATACTGTGCTTCACAATAATGATAAGCAAGAGGGTTGCACGGCTGCGTTGGCCTCCTTCTCCTGCCATCCCCCTGGCCTTACCTGGAAATCCGGGGAGCTCTGGGCAGGGAAGATGGATCCCTCCTCTTGCGGGAGTTCAGGGAAGCATCCATGTGCTTCCTGACCAGGAGCGCCAGACCGGGACTCAGTAACTGGGGGCTAGCTCTGCCAGCATCTCACTCTCTGGGGGAGAGCGGTGAGTTCCTCTCTTCTCGGAGCCTCATTTTCTCCATCTGTGAGCTGGGTCGGGTGGATGAGGGGGTTTCCCGTACTGTGCATGACTATGTGAGGTCTAGGCAGTGTGTCTCAGAGAAGAGGCGTGACTAGACCCATGTGGATGTGACCCAGACACGGCATCCACCTTGGACACCTGTGGCAGGCCAGGGGCCATTAAGACAGTTTCCACTGGGTTGCTGGAGGCCAGAGAGTGTCACGGGGTTAGTATTGGAGTCAGGAGTCAGCTGGGACCTCCTCTGGCTCGGCCTCTGGTTGCAGCTCTTTCTGTCTCTCTGTCTGTCTGTCTCTCCTACATTCACAGGGCAGAAAGAAAACTTTTGTGGTGGGTGGGAGTCCTGTGGTTTTGGAGTTTCAGAGGATACTGGAACAGCTGAATAGATAATAATTATGGTTACTGAGGGTTTACGGAGTCACACACTGTCCTAGGTACTTTTTGGATGTTAATCTCAGTAAGACCCTAGGAGGTAGGTACTCTGAGATGAGGAGGCTGATGAACAGAGAGGTTGTGTAACTTGCCTAAAGCCACACAGCAATTAAATGGTGAAGCCTGGATTTGAACCCAGACACCGGGCTCTGGGGCCACATGCTTACTACCACACTATTCACAAGAAAGGACTCCAGGTTAGTGGAAGCTTTCACAGCCCTTCTTTGTCCGGTAGGCTCAAGATTTCTAAGGCTCACTCAAAAAAAAAAAAAAAATCTGTTTCAGAACAGGCTGCTCCCATCATCTCTTTTTGAGGAGGTCACTTAAAAAAATGATTGAGACTTAATTTTCTAAGATTTTTTTTAAGGGTTCATCACTTCACACCACATAGAGTGATCAGGTGTTTTCTGGATGTCAGATGCTGAGGTTTGAACCGCGGGCACCCACAGAAATAACATATCTGCGGAGAGCTTGCGATGTGATGTTTTCTGCTGGACAAAGCTTTGCAAGAACAGAGAGAATTATTCCCCATTGATTTTGACAGTGTACAGTAGTGATGTTGGTCATTCTAGCCTGTACAGTGTCCATTTTCTTCCTTTAAGGTCACCGCAATATGTTTGTTTACCTTTCCAAAGACGTCCAAAGCTTTTACCAATATCTGTTTTTAAGTGTTCCTCGTGTCATTAAGGAAGGACTATTGGGTGCACCAGGGAGAGGGGAGACAACTGGGTCCTCAGCCCCTCAGCAGTGAGTATAGCCCCTCCTGGGGGTGCCGGAGGGAGCGTCTCACTCCTCAAGAGCTTGCTAGCTGTTGAGTCATTTCTGTGCCTGCTAAATGGTAGCTCTAGTTACAGCTATCATGAAATTCCCCTTGGATAAATGAGGAACCAGATTCAGAGAGGTTTAGTGACTTCCCTGAGGCCACATAGCAATGAGGGCAGAGCTGGGGCTAGGACATCTCTCTCAGAGCTTGTTCATTCACTGAGGTTATTCTGAAGCATCTGAGAAATGGACAACATCGTGAAGGTCACCAATGGGAGGAGGGGCCAGCCCCAGTGCCGACATCAGCTGTGGTGCTCAGACCTCCTCTTTAGGGGATGCCTAGCACGCTGTATGCCTTCATGGGGTGAGTGCACGCGATGGCTCAGGACACCCAGCTCGTGTCCCAAATCTCCAGCGATTCTCGAGTCAATTGCATGAATGTTTGGGGGAAATATTTCAATATTAAGACAAAAGTGCTTGTGTTATGGGGAAGATACCAAACCCACTGCGCCCTAGGGTGACCATTGTCCTGGCTTGCCAAGTACTGACGGGGCTCTCCGAGGACGCAGGACTTCGGGTTTTAAAACCAGGACAGTCTCAGCAGACCAAGATGAATCGGTTTCCTCACGGCACCCAGACCTCCTGGGTGAGGCCCTGTGCCTTTTCTCCACAGCCACCCATATTGTGCACATGTTAGAAGAGCCAGAGGACATTGGTAGAAGACTCTGCAGAGACCCAAGTATAATGGGGAACCATGAGATTAAGATTGAGTCTTGCTGGATGACCTCAGCTGAAGTCCCCCAGTCCTCCTGCCCCAGCGGCTGTATTCTTCAGGTTTTCTGGATAAAATGATGCCCTGGTGCCTCCCATGGGGTTGGTGTAGACGTCCACCAGTTGGAAGATGACGCTCAAGCCTCCAGAGTCAGATGGCCTGGGTTCAGATCCTGCCATCACGTGGGGAGACCGACTGTCCTCGTTTGCTCTGGGTGGAGGGGGTTTTCCATTTTGAAACTGGGCCAGTCCCATGCAAAGCATCCAGGATGTAAGACTTTCCACGCTAAAACCAGGACAGTCCTGGTTCCCCAGGGCAAGTTGGTCATCCTATCACCACTACTCACCAGCTGTGTGATCTTGAGCAAGTTACTTAACCCCTCTGTGCCTCATCTGCTTATCTGAAAAAAAGAAAAAAAAGATAATAGTTGTATCAGTCCTCAATATATAGAGACATTGTGAGCATCAGATAACCAATGCACGTGAACCTCCATTAAGGCGTCTAAAATGGGACGGGTTACTCAAGAAATGTGGACTGTTATTAATATTAGTTATTAGAAATTAATTAGTAACGTGATTTAATAGTAATACTTCTTCAGCCATTGTGAAGCCTATTTATACCAAACCAAACTCCAGTTCCCAACTCTACATTCCAAGGCAGGGGGGTAAAGTCCTACAAGAATTTCAGGGGCTTTCCGTCCAGTCTAACGTGGAATTGTCCATCTGCGATTGGAAATAAGGTGATGGAGAGTTTCAATTCAGTGTTAAAATGATGGTCCTTGTGGAAGGAAGGGGAGGTCGCGCTGGCATTCATGCTACTTGTGGTCCAGGCTTAAGCACTTCCCTCTGCTCCTTGCTTTCCCTGCACAGACTGGCTTCATGCTGGAGCCAGGGCTCTACAGCCAGGGCCTGATTCAGCCAGATTACCTCCACTTCCTGGGCAGCTCTGTCTGCAGTCTTCCTCCTTGTTCGTTTTTGGAGTGATGTGATTTATTTAAAAAATCAACAGTAGTCTCTGGACTCCGGGAGACAAACTGAGAGTTTCAAAGGGGAGGGGTGGGGGGATGGGTGGGCCCAGTGATGGGTGTTGAGGAGGGCACGGGTTGCGCGGAGCCCTGGGTGTTATACGCAGACAGTGAATCATGGAACACAGCATCAAAAACAAATGACGTGCTGTGGGGTGACTAACCTAACATAATAAAAAACGTTTTTTTCAAGGGGGGGACATTAAAAATTTTAAATTAAATTAAATAAATACAAATGCAGATAAACAGTAGATAAGGTGTCTGGGTGGCCTCGTCGGTTAAGAGTCCGCCTTCAGACTTCTCCCTGTGACCCCCTAAGGCAGCGTCCCTAGGTCCAGGCAGGTCATGATCTCAGAGTCCTGGGATTGAGTCCCGCATCAGGCTCCCTGCTCGGGGCAGCCTGCTTCTCCCTCTCCCTCTGCTGTTCCCCTTGCTTATGCTCTCTCACTCTCTCTGTCAAATAAATAAATAAAATCCCTTAAAAAAATGAAAACAAAATAAAGAGTAGAAACGCCTGCTCACACGGAACCCCATGGAATAGAGCAAGTGCGGCCTGACGGCTGGACTGGCCCTCGGGCTCTCTGATGGCGGTAACGGACAGCTCGCTGGTGCTCATGAACTACTCTGTGGCTACAGGAAACGGGTCGCACAGACCACTTCTCTCAGTTGGCATGAGATGTCTGTTCTCGGACGTCCCTGGAGCCGGTGGAGTCAGGACCAGGGTGTGGTTAGAAGCTTAGGCAGCAAAGCTCCTGATTCCATGCTCAGAGCTGTGTCCCTGACTTCCCAGAGTCTTAGTCTCTTAGCTTCACTGAGCTTGGTCCCTGAAGGAAACAAGTGACTTCTCCCTGTGACCCCCTAAGGTAGTGTCTATAGCTCCAGGCAGGGCTGAGGCTTTGAGGACTGAAAGCGTGGAGGAAAGGAAGGGTCCAGGTCAGCCCAGGTAGAAAGGACCAGCTTTGAGAAACCCAGACAAGGGTTCCAGTCCTGTCTCCATTTATCAGCTGAGCAAACCTGAGCTCATAATCTTCGCTGCAAAACAGGGCCAGTAAAACCCACGAGGCAGGTCGAACACACCCGAATATCAGTAAATATCAGTAAAGACAAGAATGAGAGAAACTACTCAGAGAACGTAGACTCTGGCGCTGGCTTACGGCAGGTGATCAGTGAATTCACGAGTAGTCATCATGAGAATTTATATTTACTTGCACTTGGGCATCGTGTTAATTGCTTTATGTGTTTTATGCATTGAACGCATTTTGTGTGTCTGTGTGCTTTTTGCATTTAATTCTCCAAAGAGCCCTTGATTACATTTTATTATATTACAATGCACATTTCACAGATGATGAGCCTGAGGCTTAGCGATGTCACGCATGTGTCCAAGGTCATGACGTGTCCAAGGTCACACACCTATGGCTGGGACTTGACCTCAGGTCTCTCTGGCCCCTCCCTGAGCCCTTGCACTCAAGGCCCTGCCTGTGTCCATTAATAACAGGTCATCTTCCCCTCTCTCATGCGCAGTGTGCGGGAGCGCTGTCTGGAAGAGCAGAAAAGGAGGCGGCAGCGCGCCACCAAGAAGATCAGCACCTTCATAGGGACCTTCCTCGTATGCTTTGCACCCTACGTGATCACCAGGTGAGCCTGACCGGCGGGACTGGAGCTTTGGGGGACAAAGCAGGGCCCATGTGACCCAGAGCAGTCAACTGGCCTCTCTCTCGGACACACGTTTCCGGAGGGTGATGTGTTGGAGGTGACAGTGAGTGTGACAGGTTTGGTGAGAAGGAGGGCACATGCTTTTTCTTTTCAGCCTTCAGAACCAGAAGGGATGGGAAAGACTCTCCCCTTGATTCCCAGATCACATCATCTAACTCTGTAGCCCCAAGAACCCCCGAAAGGAAAGGAAAGGGGAGAGTGGACAGAGGAAAACTTCTTGCCTTGGTTGGATTCCTACCTTCCCCTGAGCACAGTGTGGTCCCGCCCCCTGCGCGTCCTCCACCCGGACACCCCGGTCAACAACAGGCAGCGCATGTCATCGGCACAGGGGCCGGGGAGCACGGTCCGAACGCAGCCGGCGGGGGTGCTTTTTATCCAGGCGCTCTGGGGACCTCCCACAGTGCAGGCGCTGTGAGCTGGCCCCCTTCTCTCCCATCGGCCACCTCCCTCCCCAGCCCCGTGCTCTGAGGCGCAGCTTGCTGGCCACGGGGCCCTGCATTCCAAAAGCCAGCCCGCTCTAGGTGCAGGATTTCTCTCTTGTGCTTTAACCAGACAAAAAAGTATCATCCCATCAGTCTTACACACTGGAGGGGAAGAAAAACCACAACCCTGTTTCCAGAATGGCTTCACTATTTGGGAAATTGACAATAAAAAGGGACTTTGATGTTTGATTAGGAAGGGGATAGGATATGTGTAGGGTGTGCAAGTGTGCGGTGTGTGTGTGCGTGAGAGAGAGAGAGAGAGAGAAAGATTGAAAGCGGACACAGCCCAGCATCCCAGCATCCCAGCATCCCAGCATCCCGCAGCATCTGCAGCTGGCAGGGGGAAGGGACTCCCTGCCTCCCTGTCCCCTCGGGTGAGCTTGCGTGCCCTGGGAGGAGGAGCCCATTGTAGCCAGAGCTTCCTGTTCCTCCCATTCATCCTTATCCTGAGCTGACATCTAGTTCCTGTAGTTCCACCCACTTTCTTTGGCCCAGGAGAACATCTGTCCCCTCCCCCTAGGGGCCCTGCTCCCCCACGGCACCCCCATCTTTGCTCCTCTTGGAGTGTCTTCTACTGTCTCTTCACAGCTGCTTCTTCTAGGGGAAATCTCACTTTGCACGTAGGACCTGGGACAGTCTGCTGGTCTCTGGGTAGGTCTGAGGTGGGCATAACAGAGCCGTTTGCTCCTCCTTCTCGAACTGTTGACCAGATCTCCCCACTACCAACGTTTTGTATGGGATCCTCTTTGTGATGGGGCTTCTCTGTGCGTTGGAGCCTGTTAGCAGCCCTGTTTCTTCTACCTATGACTCACCACTACTTCCCTCCTGCACCCCAGTGTTCACAGCTAGAAATGTCTTCAGACACTGCCCTGGGGATCATCATCACCCCTGGGGAGAACCCTTGGTCTAGATGTGCCACATCCAGCCAGGACGCTGAAGCTCGCAGAGATCAGGTTTTCCAGGGGACACGAAGCCTAGGCAGAGGCAAGTGGGTTCCTGTTGCTGTCCAAGGGCAGGGCTGCAGGGTGGTGACCAGCATGGGCTCTGGAACGTGCCCATGTGGGTTCAAACCACAGCAACACTTCTTCCTGCTGTGTGACCCTGGGCCAGTGATACCACCTCTCTGAGCCTCCAGTCTCCCATCAAAGTGAGCAGTACCTGCCACTTAGGCTTGTTTTGAGGACTGAAAGGCTTTGAGCATGGAGATCATGGGCAGCACAGGCCTGGCATGGATGACGTCTGTGGTTGGCCCTCCCTCCCTCGTACGTGGACAGGCTGGTGTGTGCAGTGAGGGGAATAAATCTAGCAAGGAAAGAGACAATGGGTGGGGAGGGCAGGCAGACGGCTCTCCTCTTAGATCCCACCGGAAAGGGGACCTGTGGGCTGATGATGGGAACTTGAACCCTCAGAGGAGAATAGGTAATGGGGCTCCAGATTTAAACTATTGGATTTTTCTCTGGCTTAATCTCATTTCCCAACAAAATTTTCCTTTTTTTCTGATTATAGCTTGGTTCCTCTAATGGTGCCCAGAAAATAATGTTTCAGTAAAATTGATGGTAGATTCACAATGCAATATGTTCCCTCCAAATGGATTTGATGCATTTGGGGTTTTTAAAAATACTCACTGAACTGTTCCTCTGTTATGGAGATGAATGGCAACTTACTAGGGAGAAAAAGCTATGCCCAACAAACCTCATACACATAAAATACGGCTCTGGTGAAGCCCCACTGCCACTGCCAACCCAGCTCCTGTCTTGACTTTCTTTTTGGGGGGAGCGGTGGTGGTGGTAAATTTTAATTTTATTTTTTAAATTAAAGTATAATTAACATACAGCGTGCTATTAGTTTCAGGTGTATAATGTAGTGATTGAACAATTCTATGCATTACCCAGGGCTCATGGGGACAAGTGTACTCTCGATCCCCTTTATTTCACCCATCCCCCACCCACTGCTCCCGACTCTCGACCACCACTTTGTTCTCTGTGTTTAAGAGTCTGGTTTTTGTTGTTGTTGTGTTTCTTTCTTTGTGTCTTCTTTTGTTTTGTTTCTTCAATTCCACATACGAGTGAAGTCATATGGTATTTGTCTTCCTCTCACTGACTTGTTTCACTTAGCATTACACCCTCTGGCTCCAGCCATGTTGTTGCCAATGACGAGATTCCATTCTGCTCAGTAATATTCCACTGTGTGTGTGTATAGAGAGAGACCACATCTGTATCCATTCATCATCCGTCAGTGGACCCTTGGGCTGCTTCCACATCTCGGCATTATAAATAATGCTGCTATAAACAGAAGTGTTCATATAGCTTTCCAAATTAGTGTTTTCATTTTCTTTGGGATATATCCCCAGTAGTGCAATTACTGGATCGCACGGTAATTCTATTTTTAATTTTTTGAGGAACCTCCACACTGTTTTCCATACCGGCTGTGCCAATTTGCATTCCCACCGATGGGGCACGAGGGGTCCCGTTACTCCACATCCTCGCCGGCACTTGTTACTTCTGTGGTTTTAATTCTGGCCGTTCTGACTGGTGTGAGGCGGTATCTCATTGGGGTTTTGATTTGTACTTCCCTGGTGATGAGTGATGTCGAGCATCTTCTGGGTTGTCTGTGGCCCATCTGTCCGTCTTCTTTGGAGAAATGCCTATTCAGGTCCTCTGCCCATCTTTCAATTGGACTATTTGTTCTTTTTGTGTTGAGTTGCATAAGTTCTTTACATATTTTGAAGATGAACCCCTTTTCGGATATGTCATTTACGAATATCTTCTCCCGTTCCGTAGGTTGCCTTGTCACTTTGTTGATGGTTTCCTTCGCTGTGCAGAAGCTTTTTATTTTGGTGTAGTTCCAATAGTTTAATTTTGCTTTTGTTTCCCTTGCCTGAGGAGACAGATCTAGAAAAGTGTTTTTCGGCTGATGTCAGAGGAATTACTGCCTGTGTTTTCTTATAGAAGTTTCATGGCTTCAGGTCTGACATTTAGGTCCGTAATCCATTTTGAGTTTATTTTCGTGGGCGGTGTAAGAAAGTGGTCCAGTTTCATTCTTTTGCATATGACCATCCAGTTTTCCCAGCACCATTTATTGAAGAGACTTTCCTTCTCCGACTGCCATCAGCCATCAGGCTCCTGTCTTGGGTTTCTTGTGTGAACAAAGGAACCATCCTAAGCAAACCTCACAAAATATGCAAACATACCCTCGTTTCATTTCAGCACACATTTCTCCATTACCATCTCTGTGCAAAGCATGAAAAAGACCCTGCAGAGGAGGCCTGGGTTGGTGCGGTCCTGCAGGAGACCCACTCTGCGGTGACACTGACCTCATAGATATGGTCCTCGCACCCAGGCAGAACACTGTGTCATGTCATCCGACAGGGACAGGGTCCAATGGTTCTGAGGCAGGAGCGAGCTCTCCTGCCTGAAGCTTTCTGGACCAGCCTTGTGAAGTGGGTTTGACTATGCCAGAGGGACGATCCAAGCAGAAGGGACAGCATGAGCCAGATTTAGAGCCCTGCATGGGGTTCACCAATCACGGGTTCCTTTAGAGCCCTTGAACGTGGCCTGTCTGATTTGCGACGCACTGTAGGTATAAAATGCATATTGGGTTTCTGTGGCTTAGCATGACTATATGTGTGTGTGTGTACACACACACACACACACACACACACTTTTTATATTGATTCCATAGGGAATGGTGATATCTTGGATTAAATAAACTATACGATTAAAATTAATTTCACCTGCGTCTTGCTACACCTGTGGCTTCCCTGTTCTTCCTTTGAACAGTGCTGGTCTGCAGTCAGAGAGGTCTGGGGTATGAGGTGTGCTGATGCCCTTCCTCCCAGCACCCTCTTGCCCTTGTCCTCTAGCTGCTCATATCACCTGTCCTTCACTCCCCGGGGACCCCTGTTCCTGCTGAGTTACAAGAGTGATGAGGACTCTCCGCCTCACTTCCTTCCCTGTCTGGCGTCCCGCTCGACGTCAGAGTTTACCGGGGAGTGCACATGGAGTGGCCAGCTCACTGTCTCCCTCCACCACGTCAGGTGCACCAGGCAGGGGCTCTTGGACAGCCTGAATGGGGGAACAGAGGCCCCAACAAGGGTGGCAAGGAGGGAAGTTTGTAGCTGACACCTAGTTAGTGAAATTACACTGAAATTAGACCCCTTTTGGAACCACCTGTTCCATCCACACCCCTCCTACGACTGGGGGAGAAGAGATGCTGAGGAGGTGCACCGTGCTTATGGTGATGGGTGGCCTCAGGCCCACCCCAGGGAGACGGGAGTTCTGTGGGCTCTGGCCGTGTGCTGGGCGTAGCCCGGGTCCCAGCAGGACCACACTTCCACGGCCGGGGCGTCCGCACCGCCAGACGGGGTGGGGTTGGGAAGGATTTGCTCTGACACTCACCCCCAGAGAACCTGGTGCCACCTCTCCCATCCTGCTTAGAGTCCCAGCCGGGCACCTCCCACCGAGTGCGGCAGCCCATCGGGTAAGCCAGGCACGGCACTCGGCTCCGGCCATTGCCACCAACCCTGGAAGACAGGTCGCGTCTGGGGTGACTGATTCTCCTGGTCTTCTAGACTTGACTTCCACGTGCACCCTTGTCCCCCCACCTCAGAAAAAGCTGAGGACAGGCCCCGCTCCAGAAGCATAGCTGAGGATTTGACCTCTTGCGGGAAGTGACCGTTACGGAGAACCTGGAGCCCAGGGATGGAAGCGGAAGGCCCCTTCGTGGACGTCTCAACCAGGGAGCACGGGCTCGTTAGGTCTCGTGGCCCAAGCCGAAGCCACAGCCAGGATCCGGCTGAGCACCTTTTGGGAGGCACTGAGCAGCCAGGCCGGGAGCAGGGGTGAAGGGCGGTGGGCGAGGGCTCCCTTGCCTGAGGGGAGGAGGCACAGGCTGTGTGGTTTTCACGAGCCGATCGGCTGCCGTTGGTGGCCATCTTGGCTTTGGATTAGCTCCGCTTGGAGAGCTCAAATCCCCAAACCCTACCCAGACCCCACCCGGGACCAGTTAAATTAGCAGCCCCAGGCAGGACACCTGGCATTGGTGGTTTTAAAATCTCCCAGGGGATTCAAATCCTGAGTGGTCTCGAGAACTACAGACACCCACAATCACACCCACCCACACACACACACACACACACACACACACACACATTTCACTGATGAAGAAACAAGTCAGGCTTGTAGGGGTCATTGAGTTGCCTAGAGTCTCACACTGAGTCCATGGGAGCTGAGCTTCCCACCTCGGCAGGCTGTCTACCAGCTTTTCAGACTCTCAGAACACTCCAGGGGGCTTTGCAGAGGCCGCCCCTTCCCTGCTTTCTCACTCACGTCTGTGGCTGTGGCGTTCAAGTGTCTGGCATGCAGAGGTGGCTCCCTGACTCCCTTCCCCGGGACTCTCTCGCCCACGGGGGTAGATCACCTCGTCAAGTGACCAAGAAACAGACAAGCGGGACCGACACATAGGTCGATGGATTGAGAGATGGTAGAGAGAGCATGAGAAGTCCCCCAGTCCGTCCTCTGGAAGCTGGAAACTCCGGAAAGCCGGTGTGGGGCTCAGCTTGAATCCAAAGGCCCAGCCACCTGGGAGAGCAGAAGGTATAAGTCGTGGCCCAAGGGCCGGAGAAGCTGAGACGAAATGTCCCATCAGGGAGGCAAGAAGGAAAGGGGCGAATCCTCTTTCCTCTGACTCTGGTGCTATTAGAGGCCTCAGCTGATTGGGTGAGGCCCACCCAGCTGGGGAGGGCAGTCTGCTTTACTGAGTCACTGATGCAAAGGCTGAGCACATTTGGAAACACCCCCACAGATTCACCTGGAATGTTTAATCTCGGCTCCTGTGGCCAGTGAAGCTGCATGTGATCTTAACCATCACACAGGTGCTCCTGGGCTCAGTCCAGCCAGCTGCCCCTCAGCAGGCCTTGTGGAGAGCCACCCTGCCCTGGGACAGGCAGAAACCCTGGGAACAGGGCAGGGGTAGGCCCTGGAGAGTTTCAGAGCTCACAATGAAGGATGTCACCTTCTTGGTCACACAACACAAGTTCTCCTGGGGGCAGTAGGCATCTGTGTCTCTCCAACCTGCTTGGTTGATGATGGTTAAGTGAATTGAGCTCAATGACTGTCTGGGCCCTAAAGAAGCAACCAGAATATGGGACAGGTGTGGCCCACGGCAGGGGTGAGGTTCCTGAGGCTTGGAGGGCTCCCGGCTTCACCATGGTGACCAACCATCAGGAGGCAGCATGACGGGCAGAGATTGGCCCTTGGGAGCTAGGAGTTATGTTCTGGCACCGGGTTGCCTGGACCTGACATGGCTGTGCCTTCTGGGCACTTTTGTGTTATCCTCCCGGACCCTGCAGTGCTCCCAAGGGGTGGGCGGGGCAAGCCGTGGGTGCTGCACTCTGCAGACGGGGGAACTGAGGCACAGAGAGGGAAGGAACTGCAAAGGTCATTTGGCTCACAAGGCACAGGGAGCGGGGCACCTGAGCCCAGCTTCGGACAGCCACGGAGCGGCCCCAGGGACTCTCCGGATGCAGCACCAGCTCCTTGTTCCCTGCCTCGCTGCGGTGCACGGCAGTGACGGTCAAGACCACCTCGGCAGCAGCAGCCGACACTGCGGAATTCGGAGAGGAAAAGCTAAGCAGCAGCTCCGGCTCTGAAACGATCCTGTTGAGCCCCGCCTCTGCGCCCGGACCGTGCCGCCCTCCATGCCTACGTGACATCCTCGTTTCGAGATGTGGACACCGAGGCTCAGACAGGCTCTAGCCTCATCCCATCCAGTCGCTGACCCAGCCGGGGCTCCAGCTCAGGTCTGCCCGGAACCAAAGCCCGTGCACAGGGCCCCCCGCGCTGCACTGCTCTGCTTCTCCCCTGAGAGCACAGAGGTTCCCGCTCTCCTCCGGGAAGGAAGTGGGTGCCGTGACCCACTCAGGACCAGAAAGCTGCTGTTTAGGGGATGACCGGGAACCAGCTGTCAAGGTGTCACTTAAACCCGTCACTGAGCTGCCATCTGGGAAGCTAATCTTTGCCCCCTCTCTGCAGTGGCTGAGCATCCACGTGGCCTGTTTTGCCACTTGCTCCCATTCCAGCCTTATAAACAGGAACGAGTGCAAGAGGCCGGGTCTGAGTCGGGACTGCCGCGGTGAACGCTGGGAGCTGGCAGAACTGGAACGTTGGAGGAGAACCGGCTTCTCTTGTGACCTCTGCCACATCTTTGAGTTGATCGGGAAGATCTGGCTGGCTGGGAAGGGGGTCCCCAACTCTTCCTATCTGCCTGATAACTTTCTTAGATTGGGAAAGCATCATTCTTGGGTCAAGAACCATTCAGGTCTTCAGATAGGTCCTCTAGCTCCTCTTCTTAGAGAACATGCAGTCTTGATAACTGCACCTGTCACCTATCACTGGACACCTGTAATGCACCAAGGAGTTACCAGTACACACTGATTGCACCCAGCACAGCTCTCCTGCAAGGTAAGTACTAGCATCCTCGTCTTACAGAGCTTCAGAGGGGAGATGAGTTACCTAAGGTCACCGCAGTAACAATTGGCAGAATTAAGGGTTAAGGGTCAGTGTCTAGCCTGTTGGCCATAATTTAACCTTGCAGCCATGCTGTATCTCCAAAGCCTAGGAACCAGGCAACTGGAAATATAGAGATGCCCAGTAGGCTGGTGGAGGCCCAGCCTACTCCCTATGCCCAAGCATCTCAGTGTGAACCCCGACATAGCACCCCGATGCCTATGGATAAAGGCAGGTAGAAGTAGTGGGTTTTTGTGGGGTCGTCTCTGACCACTTGGCTGATAGCAGCTTGGGTAGACCTGGAGTAGGGCCCAGAGGCCATCAGCTCTGGCAGCTGGAGCCATCAGTAGAGTTGGTTGGCACAGTGCGGACCGCGCAGCAAATACCTTTCAGAAAGATGGTTCCACTGACTGTCCCAACCAAGGAGCCACTTGCGCTGCACCTTGGGGCATGTCAGATGACCCTGGAAAACATCCAGAAATCTCTACCTTCACTCTTACTGGGAGTCACTACCTTCTATCCCATTCACACTGGCTCCCATGTTAAAGCCCTGATGGGTCACATTTGACTTTTTTCAAGTGTTTGAGCAGGGTCTGAAGATCCGCAACAGACTCTCATCCAAAAGCTCTAATTAAATTTTTCTGAATTAAAATTCGCATGTCTAGAAGCATTCGTAAGGCTATTATCTCTGCAGCGACATATGCTTCCGAATAATTACGGTTGTCCCATATCACCAGAGTGTGGCTTGGAAGCGCTAGTGGGTCTGACAGCACCATTGTTGTGGCTTTTCAAAGTCACGGAATTATGTAGATGGCAGAGGGGCTTAATATGCAGGAAGTTGTCCGGCGTTAGTATTCTTTTAATAAAATGCCTTCCATTCTAATGTCTCATGAAAAGGTAAAGTGTCAGCTTATTAGTTACAGGTCTTCAAATACACACATTCTCCAGGAGTCTTGGAAAGACATCAGGCTGGCTTCCCAAAGACTGTTCTGGGGCCCACGTTGCCTTGGGTGTACAGCGTGTGTGTGCGTGCGTGTGTGTGTGTGCATGCGTGCGTGTGCACGGCAGCGGGGGGGAGGAGAGGTGAAGGTCTTTGCACCCTGGACCCGGGACGGGAGCTGGGATGGGTCCTGGTGCCAGGCAGGCTCGTGGTCGCCGGTGCCCACAGCCCAGGCTTCTGATCCTGGTTTTTCCAGGCCGTGTGGGCGTGGCACATCACCACGCTGTGGTTTCTCCTCTGTACCGGACCTCTGTCAGGGGCTTGAAACAATGTTTGTGAAGCCACCGTCAAAGCCCTTGAGCCCCAGGGGACCCGGAAGGGGAACTGGGTCTACAGCTGCTGCTCTTACTGGTCCCGTCTTCACCCCAGGATTTAGTGTCCTTCGAGATTCCCACTGTTGAGCAGAATGGAGACATGGGTCTCTCTGGAATTCAGAGAATATCTTGGAGTTCTGGCAAAGGTACCCCATCCTCCCTCCGGGGACCAGGACCGCCAGGCTGCAGGGTGAGGATGAAACCTAGGGGTGAAGGGCGAGGGGGCGGGGGCTTCCCGGCCTCATCAGCCCTCTGTGGTGACAGCCAGCACAGGGACCTGCCAGTGACCCTGATCTGAGGGCTTCCTGCCGAGACAGAGGAGCGTGGCTCCCCCCGCCCCCAACGAATACAGGGCACAGGGGAGCAGAGGTGGGCCAGGCACCTCGGACGGGCAGAGTGAGATGCAGGGAGGGCATCTGCGGGCATCTGCGGGCATCTGCTGTGCGTCACCCTGAAGAACAAGAATCCGTTTCTGGGCTCTGCTCCCTGAGTGTGAACAGACCCCCCACCAGCAGCATTTCCCAGCTCCCCCCATGCTGGCAGTGTTTGGATCCACCCCTGCCCCGGCCCCCAGGTACTTGCAGGGCCTGCCTGAAGGACCTGCTGCAGAAGCATCTGGAATGCTGGAAAGCAGGCTCTGCCCCTTTGTTGTAAGCAGAGAAGCATAAACATTTCCCCCAGAGTAGAGCCCGCTGGCAGAGGTTTCCCTGGTTCGTACGTATCCCAGGCAGTAAATACACGGGAAGTCACTTTGGTGCCTGGTGGAAGGTCAGGGGTGGGGGCCCGGGAGCTCTGCTTTTCAGAGGTCGAAGATGACTCGGTGCCCAGTGCTGCAGCTTCAAACCCCGGGCTCCGGCTCGCTGCACACAGGGCTGTAGGAACGGGCTGGGGACTTGGTGCCCTGCTGTGTTGTTACGGGCACAGACAACGGGCCCTGCCTAACCAAGCCCTGCCTCCCTAGCGGCTTCCTCGCTGGGTGTGTGTTAGTGTCCCAGAGCTGTCGGAGCAAGCTACCACTAACTGAGCGGCTGAAGCCACAGAAGTGTCTTGTCTCAGTCCCAGAGGCTGCGAGCCCAAGATCGAGGTGACGGCAAGGTTGGCTCCTTCTGAGGCCGGGATGAGGGAGAATTTGTTCCAGGGCCCTCCTCTGGCTTCCGGGGTCCGCTGTCAGCCTTCGGCATTCCTTGGCTTATGGCAGCATCCCCCAGTCTCTCTGCCTTCAGCTCCGCATGGCCTTCTCTCCGCCTGCCTCTATGGCCAAATCACCCCTTTTACAGGGACACTAGTCGTGTTGGGTTGGGGCCACCCAACTCCAGACTGAGTCCATTCTAACTGATGACATTTGTAACAACCCTACTTCCAGGTAAGATCACGTTCTGAGGTCCTGGGGGTTAGGACTTCCACATACAAATTTCGGGGAAAGTGTTCAACCCACAGCAGGTGACACACCAAAGGGAAACAAGGTACCACCTTCTGAACACCTAAGCCCAAGAATCCCTAAACCCGGGGCACTTGGGTCAGCTTTCCGGGGCAAGGGGGGGGACTTCAATTGTCCACCACGTGCTTTTCCCTTTCAGTAAAGAGAAAAGAGGCCCAGTGTGGCAGGAACCTTTCAGCACGCAGTGACCTTGCCCTCGCGGAGAATAAGACTGATCAGAACAGGAACGGCCCTTTCCTGGCGGGGAGGACGCTCGGGGGCCTGAGCAGAGCTAGACCTGGCGTAAGAGGGGCTGGAGGTTCCCTCCTTACAGGGTCATCTGGAAGGGGCCATGTGGTATCCCTGCCCAGATCTAGAATGAGAAAGAAGCAGTTGTGGCAATGTGGAAATCCCAGCGCCTTCTTGGTCCCCTTGAACTGGGAGAGCTAGGTCGGTGCAAAGCCAGTCGCAACAGGTGCACAGCGTGGAGCAGGGGTCCACGCGCTCAGGAGGTGCAGGAAGTGGGTTTGCCAGCCACGCCTGAGCACAAAAGGTGGCGGCGCCCCAGCAGCCCGGCCCAGCAGCCCCCACAGAGCAGCGTCCAGGCTTGTGCTGACCCAGAGTCTGTCTTTGCCTGAGGCCCTGAAGGAGGCCACACACCGGCTTTTCAGAGCAGGAGTCCTCGTGTGTACTGTGGCTGGCGGCCACAGGTAGCACGGAACCGTGGAGAAGGGCTTCTCAGGCTGGGAGAGATGTAGAATTAATCTTGTCCCTTCTGCGGTGTGGGATCTGAGTCCCGACACTTGGGCGGCAGTCGGGGGAACCGGGTTTCTGTGGAGGAGCCGCCGGCTCGCTGAGCCTGGAAATGGGAATGACACCGGCTCTCCAGGATAATTGGACATCAAGTAATTTGCCCAAAGAAGACATGCAACTAACCGGGAATTATTACTGAACCTGGTGGAGAATTGAGACTTTACATTAAATCTCTGAGAAGCAAACAAAAACGATTTTATCTATTAATTATCTAGTGGTAAAATTTTACATTGCCCCGAATCATTGTATTCTGGGAAATCTACAGAACCTGAAAATAGTAATGTTGATCTTGCCAGATGGTTTAATGATATTTGGCTCTTTAATAAGTCCTCTTGGGAAAGCCAAGAATGCTAAGACTGAATTTAGCGACACAGAGGAGAGCAGACATCTCGGTAAAGCCATTTGGCATCACACAGCAACAATGTGCTGGCGTTCAGCTATTTCATTGTTATTATTAGGTGTGAATTCTAAATTCAGGGTTTTTGTCCCCTTAAAGTCATCACTTCCCAAAATAGGTTTCTTAAAAGTGCAGCTTTCCCAGATGCTAACACCTCCATTCCCCCGTCCGGGCTGATGAGGAAAAGAGCAGAAACGAGGCCACATTTTCCCACGAGGTCAGAGGGCAAGGGTGGCCGGTGTTTCTGGAAATAGGAACCCAAATAGGGGCGTTCATTAAAGGTCTGTTCAAAAAAGGGGCGTTGTGGGACCCCCGGGCGGCTCAATCAGTTTGTCCTGGGATCGGGTCCTGCTCCGGGCTCCCGGCTCAGCGGGGGTCTGCTTCTCCCTCTGCCTGCCCCTCCCCCCGTCTGTGCGTGCTCTCTCTCTCTTTCTCCCTGTGGCAAACAAATAAAATCTTTCAAAAAGGGGGGGGGGTTATGATAATGGAGGCTTGAACTCTACTACCTTTCCCCTCCTTCCCTTCATGAGCTTGTCCTCACCTCCTCGGCCCAAAGAAAGCCAGGGAAAGCATTCAAGTTGGCCACACAGAGTGGTGGCCCAAGCTCAGTCTCTTTTGGGCCTCCCCTGGGCAGTCCCCAACCTGAGAACCACGGCTGCCTGCCGTTGCGCACACACCTGTGCCCCGGGGCCAGATCCAGGTGAGCGCACCGGCAGCGGACCTTCCTTCCTCACTCCTTGCTGTGTGACCCTGGGCAACCCCTTCTCCTCTCTGGGCCTCAGTTTCCTCATTTCGCAGTGGGCAGGGAGAGGGTAACTTAGGATCTCCAAGCCATGGCCTTTTCTACCTTATATCCATGCTGGATAAGATCCAAATAGGCCCCCTGGTGCTGGCGACACTTGAGAGTAAGTGGCTTGATCTGGGGGGGGTGGTCCACGTACACAGAGGAAGGCTTTCACTTCCTCACAACCTGGCACTAGGACCTCTGAGTGGAGTTGTTTGATGGGCACCAGGGGACTTCCAGAAAAAGGCCCCTTTGAGACATGGGCTGTTATCTCCCCTGTATCATGAGGTCACTTGAGGGTACCCTGACTATGGCCGTGGCCCCAGGCCACCAGAATCGCAACCCTGGGAAGAGGCCTTTGTCACCTGTGGATTCTTCCTGATGTAGGACGTACGCTGAGCTTTGCAGAACGGTTGCAAAGTTATTCTCAGCCCTCTGTCCCAGGCATCCTTCTTAGGAGGGCAGAGCTGGATTTGAAGCACAGCACCAGTCTCTTCTAGTTGGAGCTGCCTCCTTTTCCATAGCAAACCAACAGGCCCAAGGAGGGGAAATGACTTGCCCAGGGTCCCCTAGCAGCACAGGAGGAAAGTTGGAGCCAGGGACCAGGTCACTATTAGCCACTAGTCTATTTCTTAGGTACACCTGGGTTCCAGAGTCAGGCAGACCGGGGTTCAAATCCCGCCTTTACAGTTTACGGGCCGCTTGACCTTAGGCAAATCCCTTAACCTCTTTGGACATCTATTGCCTTACATGGAGCTAGTCACATCTCCCCAGGTCCCACGGAGTCACATGTGTACGGTGTGTCGTTACTCCGGCTGGAATGAACTCAGGGCCCCGTGGAGGCCCACCGCCCCTTCCTGTTGCTGCCCTAAGTTGCCGTGGAGGAGGCAACTACAGCAGAGAGCCTGAGGCTCGGCCAAGAGGCTGTGCTCTCGGTAACGGGCTCCCGTGTCTCCGCAGGCTGGTGGAGCTGTCCTCCTCGGTGCCCATTGGCTCCCACTGGGGGGTGCTGTCCAAGTGCTTGGCCTACAGCAAGGCCGCGTCGGACCCCTTCGTGTACTCCTTACTGCGACACCAGTACCGCAAAAGCTGCAAAGAGATCCTGAACAGGATCCTCCACAGACGTTCCCTCCACTCCTCGGGCCTCACGGGCGACTCCCACAGCCAGAACATTCTGCCGGTCTCCGAGTGAAGGACGCCGCTCTTGCTGGAGATGGAGGAATGAGACAGTTGGTGAGAAGCGGGGAGGGAGGGCTCGGGGTCCTGGGTGGACGCCCCCAGCTGCCAGCTCCCTGGCCGGCCCTGCTCCCTGGTTCCTCAAGGGCAGAGGTTGGACCATCCCTGTTTTGCACCAAAGGATGACCATGGTTACTCGCTCTGGGCTTTCCTTTCAGAGGAGCTCCTTTGAGCTCCTGGACTCACCAGAGACTCCCCAGGAGCGACGCCAAGTCTGGTCACGATCAAGGACACACAGCGCCGGTGGCAGGTGGGGAAGCATGGTGTCCACCTGCTTCCTAACCACTGGGCGTTGGGCTCCACGCTGAAGAGTGGTGGTGGTCTCCATGGGACATGAGTCATGCTGAAAGTGAGGTTGGCAGCGGCCTTTGGGCCTTACCTCCAGCATGGCTGCTCTTCTCCACGTGGTCGTGGTGGCGGCTTTAATCCAAATATGATCCAGCTGGTAATCACCAAATTGTGCTCAGCTGGGACTCGGGACCCTGAGCCCCAGGGGGAAATGTTGAACAACTCGCAGCTGCCCCGTTGTGGCCGAGCAGTGGTCTTAGAAATGGTTCTGTTGGGTTGAATTCTGGTCCCCCACGTCCCCACAAGAGCTAACCTTTGTGTGTGTAGACAATCTTAGCCTGAAAATGGTTTAAATAGGCAGTCACCTTCTTCTGATTCACCCGTCCCAACCGCTGGAGCCAAGGAGAGGCAGGAGGAAGGAGGCTGCCTGGTGCCCCCACCCCTGGTTGTGACCTGAATTTGCAGGAGGCCCTTCACCTCCTCTCACCCATCTTGTCCAGCCCGTCCTGTGAGGGGCACCTACAAGAACTGACCCGAGCAGGGGTTTGATGGTTTGATATTGGTTCTAAGGCCCTGGGCTCCGTGATCCCAGTGGCTACACATCTGGTCTCTGTGAGTCTATCAGCAGAAAGTCGGGACTAGTCGTTCCAGGTGACCAAGAACGTGCCCTGTGCTAGTGAAGGGAGAGTGACATTTTTATGGAAAATGATAGCTTCGGCACCTTTGCCAAACCATTAGCAGTTCCATCTTGATTTACGGGAAGCCAAGGTGAGTGGGCCTCGCTCTCTGCTCACCTGTCTTTGTTTATCATTTCGGATGATGCGTGTGATGATGTCTTTGTTTATCATTTCGGATGATGCGTGAATGCCAAGAGGGTTATTTCTCCGTCCTCTGTTTGGATGCCTCCCGGGTAGAAAGGATGGGGAGCCACAGACTCTGACGGCTAGTCTCTCTTTCCAGCTCTCCGTGTCCTAGCTTTGGAAGTACGGGGGAGGGGGGGCGCGGGACACTCTCCAGCATAGACCAAGTGGCAAGAGTCTGACATTTTTACTGCCGAGGGCCCCAGTATGGAAAGACAGGGAAGTGTTGTGCACATTTCCTTGAAAAGATGTTGTGGAACTTACCTTAGCTCCCCATTTAGAAAAGACATAGCTGAGCCCAGCCTAGTCTTGCCTCCTTTCCAGGTTTTCATGGGACAGACATAGCCTCCCAGGCCTTGGCACCTGTCAGTTAGAGTTGGAGGTGTGCTTGCACCTGCCTGGAGGAGCCCGTGGGGCACGTCCCTCCCCAGTTCAGTGTTGAGGGACATCGCGTTGGTAGCTTGAAATCAGCCATGGTGGGAATACTTATGCCAAGAAAATCTGCAAAGTCTAAAACCAGGACTTTCGCCCTGAGACCCAGTGGTTCAGCATCCCCCAGCACACCACTGCCCAGACATGACTTTGTGCTCTGATTCACAGCACGTTCGTTTGAATCAAGTTTGAATCACAGCAGACATTCATTTTAGTGGAACTTTCCTAGTGACAAGCAGCTGTTCACGCCCACCCCACAGTCCCATCCCCAAAAGTAACAAGAGGTTGCAAACAAGACTGGAGCCAAGAAGGTAGGCTCAGTCGAATCCTACCATCTCCCTTTCCATGCAAATATTCTCCAAATTGGATAACAGAGGAGTAGTGACCTTGTAGGTGAGGCCAGTAGACAGTCAAGTTCAAGCAACAACCTTGTTTTCATCCAGGTTGGGGAATGACTATGTCAAATTCTCTTTCTGCTTGTTCTATGTATGCAACCTGTTATACTCCCACAAGCAAATGGACCTCTTTTACCTCTTCCTGAGCTAAAAAACAAACAAAAAAAAACAAAACAAAAGATCTCTCACCCACAATACCACGCATCTTAGAAAGATACATATCGTCGTTTTTGCCAAGCCCCTAGGACTGCTAAAGTAAAAACACACACCGTAAAACCAGGTGTATCGGCATCACGTAGACAAAAGACCAAAGAAGTCAGCCGAGGGGGTGTTTTCACTATTGTCAGGCGGGCATTAAAAGGCAAGGGGAAGCAAGGAGAAAACATTAGCGGTCAGCACCAACCGGCTCTGCTGTAATTACCTTTAGATGAGTGTTGGTGTTCGTCGATACCCAGTCTGTAACATTCTCCCCTGGCTTCGTTATTCCCAGGTGAATTATCTACCTCATTTGCTAATTTAATTTATCAAACGCAACATGGGTTTCTCAGGTAACACACTCAGAAACAGCGAGGTCAGCGGGTCTGGGGATACTTACCTGACTTCAGCCTGACGTCAGGCTCGATGTGTGCGGCCCAGACTCTGGCGGGCGCTGGGTCAGGCGGGAAAGCACTTCAGGAATCTTGGAACTGAAGCCTGGCCTGGGGGTGGGGGGGCGGGGGTCTGATTCCTGCCCCTCCCCCCGGGGCTCTGTCTCTAGCCCTGCGCAAGCAGAAATGTAGATTTAATTCCTGCCCTGGGAGGCTTTTTCAGTCACCCTGAAACTACTCTAGCTTTTTCTTGCACTTCCTCTAGAAGGAGAGGACACCAGAGCCCTAGGACCCCGCCTGAGGGACCGCCAGCTCCGGTGAGGGTCCCGGCATCTGGGGTTTGTGTGTCTCGTGGTCAGCTGACCTCCGGGAGCGATGCCGCTAAGGGCCAGCCTGTTTTTACTTAGAAAGCGGCTGGGTCATGAGGGAAGTTGACTCGAGCCCCCTGATACCCACGGTCCATGCCTTCTGGGGTTCAGCTCAGTCTCCTGTCACCCTGAGCAATAAACCTCTCTTGTGTCTCTGAAATTAGTTTTCTTTCTCATGGTGCTTTTCTCTCTGAGAGAAGACAGACAGGACAGGCCATGCCCACACGCAGGCAGGGAGACTCTGCCTGGGGTATGGCCTATGGCCGTGCATTTCTAGAATGTAACCCAAATGCAGGATAACTCAGATGGCCCATGGTCTTAACGAGGATATTTTATCAGGTGCCAGGAATTCCTTGCCTCAGCTCCTTTCCTTTGGACCATGAGCACCCCAGGGGAGAGTGAGGTCCTGGATATATTCGTGGCTCCGGCCCCCTTTCTGGAAGGTCTAAAGCTCCTGGAACAGCTTTTGGCTTGTGATCTTCATTATCCACAAGAAACACCAAGGGAGCGTGTTTAAAATGCAGATTCCTGTACCCCTCCTCAGAGATTGGCCCAAGGCGGTCCGGGCAGGACCTGGGATCCTGCACTGTCCAACCTCCGTGCCCAGGCGACTGCTGCAGGTGGCCTCCCAGCTGTCCCCTGAGAAGGGGATCTGGGACACTCGGACAAACTCCGCGGAAAGCAGGGCCTTTCTAAATATCTCCGTTTGTCCTGTAGCTTTCCCCAAATCTCCAGACAGTTCAATCTTCAGCCTCATTTAAGGGCTGAGTCATTTTGCTCTCAGAGCAACAAAGCGCTCATTCCGTGAAATTCTGAAATTCTAAAAACCCGTCTTCAGAGACTGGTGGAAGAGCCACCACCCTCCCCTCCAGAGGTATTTGCAAAGCAGCCTCATCCCATTCCCAGGGGCTCCCTGACAAAGTGTGGGTGTCCGCGGGGGGTCGGCAGAACATAGCACCGGCTGGCTGGGGGCGGGGACACTTTGTTAGAGAGCAAGGAGCTGGCTCTCAGAGGGTCCCACGGGGACACGTGCTTGGGTCTCCTCTCCACCTCTGCCTGGGCAGCCCGGCTGTGGGAGCCGATGGCCTCTGGGTCCTCTGCCGCCAACCACAGCTAGCCCAACGCCCTTCCCACCCAGCCTCACTCCCCGGGAGTGGAGCCAGGCCAAGGTCAGGCCAGAGGGAGACAGTGCTGGATGCCGACCCCTGGGTGTGGATCTGTTTTTGGGCCCCCCGAGGAGCAGCTCCTCATAGTGACCGTGGTCCGTAGCCCTAACAGCTCTCGGGTACTGAGTGAAACTTACAAGCCAGTACTGTGCTGAGTGCTTTTGGGTCATGTTTCCATGGGTCCTCACCATGACCCTAGGACGTAGGGACTGGCGTCTCCTTTTCAGACCGCTGGGAAGGTCTGTAAGTCCTGGGGTGGCAGTTAGAGATGTGTGAGGGGCAACACAAAACAGGGCCATGGGCTCCAGAAGGGTAGGCTAGTGCAGATAGGAAGTCCCCAGCCGCACCCAGCTCGGGGCAGCTGGAGGCACAGCAGGCGTCTTTCCATCCCCAGCAAAGACCCCTTGCTCCCAGCTTCTGTGCTAATGCCCTCACCCCCAGCTGGGCCAGGGGCCCCTCCCAGCACATGGCCGCCCCTTGCTTGGGAAGGACCCCTCTAGACTTCTCTTTCTCTAGGGGAATTTGGCGGGGGGGGGGGGGCTGAGCAGCCACTTCTGTACCCAGGATTTATGCTTCCCAGGCCCTTTTCACCTCCAAGAAATCTATCTGACGAGATGTCTTAGGTGTTTGAGGACTCACTGTCAACCTGGATTTTCCTGAAACTCTGGGCCAGTTGTCCTTAGGATATCAGAACAACACAGCAGGGTCCTGAAGCCGGATGGGTTCCCGGGGAAGACCCTGGTGTTGGCTTCGGACCCCAGGCTGAGCCGGCCGTGAGGAGAGGTTGGACGGAGGTGTCCTCCCCAGTTTGCTTTTAGGGGTTTGGAGGAGACACGCGGCTGAGGCACCGTGGCTTGTAAGCCTCTCCACGCTCCCAACAGCCTCCCACTTTCTCTCAAGACCTACTGGCCTTTTAGCCCCCAAAGAGCTAGTCCAAGCCTTGGCCAGCTGCCTTGGCCAGCTGCCTTTGCCCTGCTGCTGGCCGAAGCCTTGGCCCTGGGGGAAGGAGGAGAAGCAGGAACCTCAGGCTTGCTGTTGGGTCTCCGATTTGGACAGAGCCGTGACGTCAAAGGCCTCCTCGTGCCTCCGTCCGTAAAAACGGGCCACGGACTTGCTCATCTTCCTGGGGAATCTGTATCGGGACAGGGAAGTGGCTGGGACACGAGGCTTTGGGCAGCCTGGCCTAGATAGCATGGCACATGCGGTGGTGTTGGTTGGGGGCGGGGGCAGGAAAACAGAGTCCTGGAGCCAGGGAGAGAGGGACATGGGGCAGCTGCAGGCTCCAGCCCAGAACTGCAGACACACATGTGCCTGTCCCTCCTTGGATGTTCCCTGAGCACCTTCTGTGTGCCCAGCCCCACACTGTATCGGCCTCTGGGGGAGACAGGAAATTACAGTGTAAGACGGGGCTGCCCAGGAGGGGTGAGCACAATGCTGGGGGGTGCAGAGGGGGGGCTGAAGCACTTGACCAGTGGGGAAGGAGGGTTCTGGAAGGCTTTTTAGAGGCGAGGACAGTGGCCCAGAACATGTAGTAGGGAAAAACAGAGACAAGACACAGAGGGGAGGTGAAAGTGCCTGGGAAGGAGGCTCCTGGGCTCAGAGCTTGGTGCGTATCCAGGATTGGTGTCAGGTGAGTCCAGAGGAGAGAAAGTGCCTCCTGGGAGAGTGACTGATCTGTGGTCCATGGGAGATGATCCAAGTTTCGAAGTCAGGAGTACTGAAATGAGAGCTCTCTTAGAGAGGACGTGGAGGGAAATCCACATGCATTTAGCTACTAAAAAAAGAAAAGGAACAGAAGAACGAAGGAAGGAAGGCAAGAGGGAAGGAAGGATGGACGGACAGAAGGACAGATGGACGGAAGGACGGATGGATGGAAGGAAGGAAGGATGGAAAGGGACATCCACATTTAACAGTGAGTG